>NC_081559.1:84971323-85111038 GCF_022355385.1 Mustela nigripes | reverse complement strand
TTTTCTTTTCTTTTCTTTTCTTTTCTTTTCTTTTCTTTTCTTTTCTTTTCTTTTCTTTTCTTTTCTTTTCTTTCTTTCTTTAACAGACAGAGATCACAAGTAGGCAGAGAGGCAGGCGGTTGGGGGGAGGGAGCAGGCTCTCCACTGAGCAGAGAGCCTGATGTGGGGCTCCATCCCAGGACCCTGGGATCATTACCTGAGCCAAAGGCAGAGGCTTAATCCACTGAGCCACCTAGGTGCCCCAAATATTTTTTCTTGATCGCAAAAGATTTTCGTCTTCTATTTTCTTTCTTTACAGGGGATGGAAAGGGAAAGTTTTTATTTATTTATCTATTTAATTTTTAATTTATTTTGTTCTTGAGAACTGACAATGAGATCAGAATATACTATCTGTCCTTTAGAGTATATAAATATTTCTAGCTTCTATATATCTTTTTCATCATTAATTGTTTTCATCACTAATTATTCTCAGTAAATCATGTTTTTTTTTTTTTTTTCTAAAATACAAGACTCCTTCTGGGTATTTGTACATAAGGCTCTTGGATTAACACTTAGATACCACCTTACACCAGTTAGAAAGGCCAAAATTAGCAAGATAGGAAACAACATGTGTTGGAGGGGATATGGAGAAAGGGGAACCTTCTTACATTGTTGGTGGGAATGCAAGTTGGTCCAGCCCCTTTGGAGAACAGTGTGGAGATTCCTCAAGAAATTAAAAATAGAGCTTCCCTATGACCCTGCAATTGCACTGCTGGGTATTTACCCCAAAGATACAGATGCAGTGAAAAGAAGGGCCATCTGTACCCCAGTGTTTATAGTAGCAATGGCTACGGTCGCCAAACTGTGGAAAAAACCAAGATGCCCTTCAACAGACGAATGGATAAGGAAGATGTGGTCCATATACATTATGGAGTTTTATGCCTCCATCAGAAAAGATGAATACCTAACTTTTGTAGCAACATGGACAGGACTGGAAGAGATATGCTGAGTGAAATAAGTCAAGCAGAGAGAGTCAATTATCATATGGTTTCACTTATTTGTGGAGCATAACAAATAGCATGGAGGACAAGAGGAGTTAGGAGAAGGGAATTGAGGGAAATTGGAAGGGGAGGTGAACGATGAGAGACTATGGACTCTGCAAAACAATCTGAGGGTTTTGAAGGGGTGAGGGGTGGGAGGTTGGGGGAACCAGGTGGTGGGTATTGGAGAGGGCATGGATTGCATGGAGCACTGGGTGTGGTGCAAAAACAATGAATACTGTTACACTGAAAAGAAATTTAAAAAATTAAAAAAAAAAAAAGGCTTCTTGGGTTAAATTGGCCCTGCCTGCCAATTAGATTAAGATTCTGAAGCAAAATCAAAGCCACTCTCCCTCCCCAGTATCCTTACTTAAATTTTTTTTTTTTCTTGTCAGAAGTGCAAGTCACACACTGTATCTAAAATTTCTATCCTCTGTGTTACAAAAACCCAGTTAGAAGAAGCCATCATTTTCTGTTTTGCCATTAGCATGACCCTTTGGATGCTGTTGGTAGAAAGGCTTGGTACAAGGGTGGTAGTTCAGAATGAGATGAGATGCTGCCTTCTTTGCTTCTTCTGGAGCTCAGGTGTCCTTGCCAAGACTCTGCTATGTGCTCTGGTATGTGACTGACTTCAGTGATGGGCATTAAGCATTTGCCTCTGCCACAGTTCCTCATGACACCTGCTATTGCTTCTATCCATTGACCTCTGGCAGAAGACAGTATGCCATTTGGAATAATGAGTTTTCTACATATTCTTCCAATTTAGTTTTAAATAGTAAAGCTCAAATCAATAAAGTGGAGTTTCATAGACAGTAATAAACTTGTTCTAACTTGTACCCTATGAATTCCAAGATTGCTAGGATGCTGTATAGAGTATCTCCATATGCTTGATTACTCAGAATTTCTTATATTAAAATAGATATACATCTGCGGTGCTTAAATATATAACATATTAAGTAACAATGAACATTTATATCATTTTTACAGATTATGGAGTATTTTCAGATAAGATTATTTGAGCCAAGCAGTAACTGGATGAATTTGATAGAATTACTTTATTAATGCCATTTTTTAATTAAAAAATTAAATTTCAGAAAGATTAAGTAATTTTTCCAAGGTCATATGGTCAGTAAGAAAAAGAATAGAAACTTAAGACTATATCTTTGACTCTAAACCACTATTGTCCATGTTGTTTTAAAAATATACAGGGGCTTGGGACGCCTGGCTGACTCAGTGGGTTAAAGCCTCTGCTGTCAGCTCAGGTCATGATCTCAGGGTCCTGGGATCGAGTCCCACATTGGCCTCTCTGCTCAGCAGGAAGCCTGCTACCCACTATCTCTCTGCCTGCCTCTCTGCCTACTTGTGATCTCTCTCTCTCTGTCAAATAAATAAATAATCTTTATAATTAAAAGTCTGTTTAAAAAAAAGAGTTTATTTCTAAATATATACATATATATATAGGCTTAACATACTTAACTTGAAAGATCACTTAAAAATTTTTTTCTGCATTTCAACCTTAAAGTCTTATTCCCTGCATTTATAGTCCTTTGATAGTCCAGTGTATATCTTTCTGCTTGAAAAAAAAAGAGATTATTCATTGTTTTCTCAAAAATGTCTGCCTAGGGTTTGACATCAGTTGACATTATGTAAGAAAAAAAGTCTCCCTAAGGTTTTTGAATTGTACAGAAACTTCAGGAAAATTGTACAGAAACTTTAGGAAAAAAACTTTAGAAACGTTTTTAGAAAAAAACTTCACAAAATTTAGGAAATGTATGTTTCATAGATAGAAGTCTTTTCCACTTCAAGGTGGTTAAACACCTACGATGTACTTTTAGTGCTTTAATCCTCCCCCTCTCCCTCCCTTTTTTCCTTTCTCCTTCTCCTCCTTTTTCTTCTTTTGAAAAATATTTTTGAATTTACCTGGTGCTTAGAGTATATGAAGTATAGGTCCAATGTATTCTTTTAGATGACTCTCCATGAGTCCCAGCAGCCTTTGTGGAATAATTCACCTGTATCCACTGATTTGAGATGCCCTTTCTATCAGAATCTACATTTCTGCATATATTAGGTTTATTTTCAGTTTACTACACTATTTTACTACTCTGTTAGTATTCATGTAATACCAATATACTCTTTTCATCTTTGAGGATTTAGAATATATTTTAATATATTGTAGAACTAATTTATCTTTACTGATCTTCTGTATCAAAGGTTTCCTGTATATTCTAATGTGTTTATTTTTCCATATGGATATTATAGTTATCTTGTCTATTTCTTAAAACAGGAAAAAGCAAGATAGAACCAACCAACCAAACAAACAAACACAAAAACACCCAGTTGTTATTTTGGGGAGGGTTATACATAAAAATATATGAATTAACTTAAGGAAAATTGGTGTCTTTATGAGGTTGGGTCTTCAGTCGGAGGGCATGGTATCTCTTTCCATTAGCTCAAGTCTTCTTTTCTTTGTCATTCAGTAGCATTTGCAAGATTTCTTCATATGAGTCTTAAAAATTATTTTTTGGTTATGTCCAGATATGTCCTTAGCTTTCACTTTCATTATTCTCTTTTTTACTTTGTTGGTCAGTACATTTCATACAATGTTAATCATAGTGGTATTGATCGGGCATTCTTGTTTTGTGCCCAGATCTAGTGTATTCACTAGAAAACATAAGTATGATGCTAGACTGGGAGAAGAAATAGATATATTTTTATAATGTTAAGGTGTACTTTTATTCCAATTTTATTTTAAAAGCCAAAACCAAATTGATATATTTGACACAAAAAATTTTAAAATTTGTGCATGGCCAAAAACAATATATAAATGTTGAAAGATGAAACTCTGGGAAAAGTACTCACATTGTGGGGAAAAGGCAAATGCCACAAACATATTCTAGATCTTTAAAGTTTTCGTCATAAGAAAAAAATGTAGCTGTATGTAGTCCTGAGTGTTAACTGAACTTATTGTGGTGATCATTTCTCAATATATATATTCACTGAATTATGTTGTATACCTGCACCTAATATGATGTTATATGTCAATTATACCTTAATTAAAAAACATGGTAGAAATCAATGATTAAAAAATACCAACAACTCATATGTGGGCAAAAGTTGTGAAAATGAAACATACTATTGGTTCTTATATATATGAAAAGAAGCTCAATAATGCCCACAGTAAAAGAAAAACTAAACCGTATCAAGACCACAGTGTTTCACTTACAGATTGGCAAAAGTCTAAAAGTGTGTTGGTGAGGCTTCAGAAAAGTGAAAATTACGATGCAATAGAATGCTATTTAGCTATATCTATTAAAATTAATCAATTTCACTTCTGGTAATTTTTTCTACATATGTATTTGCATATATGCAAAATGATGTAGGCAGCAGATTATTCATTGTTGTATTACTTGAAATAATAAAAGACTGGAAACAAGTGTCTATGTTAATTGTCTAGACTAAGTAACTGAACTAAATTAATTAAATTAATTATGGTACATCTATACATTAGAATACTACACAACTCTAAAAAGAAATGAGAAACTTCTGAATTTACATGGAAAAATAAGAGTTCACAGCAATGTGCTTAGTGTGCTGTGTTTTGCTTATAAGGGGGAGAAATGAGAACATGTGTCTATTTGTGCTTATGTGTACATAACAAAGCTCTAAAGAAATAACCAGAAATTAAAGACAATGATTACCTTTGCGGACAGTGGTCTGCAACTAAACAGAGGAGGCAACCTGACAATGGAAGTTTCATCCTATACTTTTAAAATTTACTCTTCAATCGTTGACCCATCTGACTGTATTATCTATTTAAAATTGTGTTTAAAAAGACATCTATTTTGTTGAGTTTATTACTGAGAATGCAGGTTTAGTAAAACTTTAGATTTCTTACCTGGGTGTATCATAGGATCTTTTGGTTACATCAAAGTTGAGAGAAACATAAAGGAAATAATCTAGGGATTATGACTGAATTTCTTCAGAAGAGGGCAAATAAAGGAAGACCTAGCATGAGATGTCATGGGGAATTATTGAAACTGAAGTTTGGGATTTCATATTTTTAAGATTCTCTGAAAGAAATCCAACCAAACTTAAATGATTTTCTCTTGTTGATTTTAATTTAATATAAAATAATGTGGGGATTTTATGCATCTGGGAATTTTAATAAATTTATAAATAATACTTAAAGTTTTTGTTTTGTTTTGAATAACCTTACCTGTCTTAAGAGAATGTGGAAAAGGTTGTTAAGATGGTTTTGATGGGTTTCTGGTTGTGTTCTCCAAGGTGAAGTTCCTATAAAAGCTGGGGAAATCCTCAGTTGTCCCATTCCCACTTCATCCACAGAATTCCTCTAAGAGTGCCAGTCTGTGGCAAGAGAATGCCTCCAAAGGACACAGGGCCTGAGGGAGGACCATGGGTTCAACAGCAGTTCTGGGGCTTGTTCCGATGTGCTAATCCTATGACTGCTTCTTGGCTTTGCCCATAGCCTTGGCTCTGACTCTTGGCTTGGAACTTGGGCCTTGGCTTGGTTAACTCTGTGACTTCTGGTTCTGAACACTGGCTGTGACCCCAGAATAAATAGTTGCAGCAATCTCATTAGAACTCCTGCTCTGTGGTTCCATCCTGATTTCCTGGCCCTAGGCTGTTTAGCCAATGCCAGCTCGCAGATTTGAGACTTTGTCCAGAGCTGTATGGGAAAGAACTTTAGTAAACTGTTAAAGTCTATACAAATATAAAAGATCAATAAAATTATTTTGATCCAACGTTTTGACAAAGACACCAATAAGGAAAGCAAGTGTATGACGATAAGTGAAAATGGCCGAAGCCCTTGATGATAGTTACCAAGAATTGGACTAGAGATCCTCTACTTCTCTATCTATATTGGAAATGATGGCCTTATTATATGCACAGTATATTCATTCCATTAAGGAAAAAATCTTATGTCCAAAGTTTATTTACCATATGCTTTTATTTACCATTTGCTTTGCTTCTGTGTTTCAGACTCAAATAGCCGACTGCACGCTGATTTCCACACCTCCCCATGAGGATGGCCCCTATGTAACTCAAATAGAATGTGGAATGTGGCTACAATTAAACTCAATTTATTCTATCTCCCTTTAAGCTTCTGCACTCCTGCTCCTTTTGCTGGTTCTCCAGGTCAAGGAATGTTATCAGCATCTACTAATTGACCAAGTCAGAAATCTTGACATGAACCTCACCTCTCTCATCCTTATCCTCAACTAACAATAATTACATCCATCTCTTTAAATTTCTTCTGTCTCTCTTCTCTCAAGCCAATATTACTCTTAAAGGGACAAGAACAACAGGCTCCTGGATGGTCTTTCATCTCCAATCCTGCCCCTACTTTAGCACTGAATGGAATAGAGAATGATATTTTGAAAATATACACCTGATCATGTCACTGTCTGTATACTGTTCCCACCATTTGGAATGACCAATCTTAATTTTGCCTAATTCCTCACATTTTAGCATAGATGTCAAAAACTCCGGCAGATTTTCCCCAAGACTTAGCTCATTTAGGACCAATTTAGTTGCCTCTTCTGGTTTTCTCTCATAGAAATCTACGTATGCTGTCAAAGAGCTTATAACACTGTGATATCATTGCCCAGTTATTTGTCTATCTTCTCCAAAGACTATAAGACACATGAGGGTAGAAGCAATGAAAAAAGAAGAATAAATGTATATTTTAATTATCATAGTCTCAGTTCCTAACATGAACCAGGAATATAATTAGGTATTCAATAATTATATGTTAAAGAATTGTGTAAATAAATGCATGAACTTTTAAAATGAAAGGCAATTCAGTTACTAAAACAAGGAAGGCATCTGTTTCGTTCTTTAGAAGGGTCGACTGAATGAAAGAGACATATAGCTACAGAACAATAAAAAAGGTAAAATGCAATAACAGATCAACAAATATAAAGATAGAGAGATGAAGAGTTTTCTAATTCTACTCTAGGTAGGGTCGAAAAGAAAAAGAGATACAAACAGCGGATTGGGCCATCTACTATATTCTCTAAGACACTTGAAAAATGAGAGGGGAGAGGAGAGAGAGAGAGAGAAGAAGCAGACACCAACATACAAAGAAAAATAGGTTTCCTAGCAGCTCTCATATGGGAAAGAAAGTATGATGGGTATCTTTGAAACTTTTTATTGTTAAAATTCTTTGGAACTCTGATGGGGAAGAGTTAACATTTTATTGACGTTTTGTGGTAATGGATATAAATGGGGTTCTTAGCTTTTGGCACTTGCCCCACAGGTTAGATATAAATAGGTCACGTGCAGGACATTCCTTAACTCTAGGCTAGCCCTCTCCTAGTGGAGATTCTACTGTCAAACAAATGTGAGTTTGCATCAAACTACTGAGCCCATGATTTTGAAACAGAACTTTGGAGTACTGGCAAGAAGGTGAGGCTGCAGAATTCCAATTATTCTGCTTTATGATGATTCCTCTTTATCTCGTTAAAAAAAAAATCCCTGTGCTTACCCATTTGAAATGTTATTATTGTATTATATATTCACTATTACATAGGAACTTACTTTTCTTCTCAAAACCCTTGAGCAAAGAGAATTTGAGTGTTAGACCATTAACTACATTGGAAGCTGTGGTGTAGCCACAGTAGTTATCAGGGATTCAGAAATACAACTGTAGTATAAATACAGCTTTTCTACACTTTACCTCATGTACTATTATCTTTTTTTTTTCTGTTAATGAGGAAGATGCTAATTCTACTATGGAAATACTGGAAACAACTGTTTACATCTGCATTCACAAAAGTCTTCAAAATAACAAAATTCTCCTTACTGACTCCTCTATTCAGTTTTTGTCATGTGTCTGCCTCTGGAGTTGTCCTTATCAGGGCCGCGTTATTTAATGAGATACAAGTATTAAAATTGCCACTACTAAGAACTTTGGGGGGAAAGGCAATATCATTATTAGTAAGCCTGTATTAAAATTGTTTTCCACTCTTGACTGCCACACGAGTCTACTGAGGCCAGACTTCCCTGACATGGGGACAATTGCCATTCTGGGCTGGGGAACTGTTGGGTGCAGGGTTTGCCCTGTGCATTGGAAGTCATTTAGCAATATTCTATGCCCTCTGCCCACTAGATACCAGCAGCACCCCCGCCTCAACTTTGACAACTAAAACTATGTCCAGATACTGCCAAACGTCTCATAGGAGGCAAAATGGACCTGGACTGGAACTGTTGCTCTAGGGTTTGTAGTTTGTTTTCTGTTGTTTACCCAAACTTTACACAGTCCAGGCTATGCGGTTACGGCTCAAAGATATTTTTTCGAATGAAGACATAAAAATCTTCTGTCCTCCCTGTGTTTTAAATAGGTGTCACCAGGAAAAAAAAAAAAAAAAAAAAGCTTTGGGGACCTTAACTATGTGCTCAATGCTGTTTTAGGTATTGTGGTTGACCCAAAAAGAAGCTCACAGCTTGGTTTCTGTGCTCAAGAAGTTTTTAATCAAGTTGGAGAGAGAAGACCAATACTCAAAGAATATGAGACTCACAAAAGACTGAATATATTGGCAATGGACCAAAAGGCAGAGTGGTCACATTCCGAAGTATATGGCGCAAGCTATGGTGATACTATCGATCTTTTGATTTGATGTTCCCTTGAAGGTTCTGTGACCTATTTTGACATGTGGGCAGTGGTTTATTAACCCAAAGCCTTCTGCTATGATATATAATAGCAAAGAGAACAGTAAGAAAATATTCTGTTTAAACAAACCAGATCACTTTTACATGTGACGGCCAAGCCATGCTGGGGAGGAGGCACTGAGCCTGGTTATGTTAGTAACTGAGTGGTAACTGAAGAAGACAAATCTAACCAGGCATGGCAAGCCCATGGCTGACATGTGAGCCTGTACATTTAGAACGAGGGCACGTTAATGGAGATCATACCATGTTTTTCCGCTAACCTCAGACCTTAGCTATTTAATGATTATAAAACTTTCCTAACGTTTACCAGTTTTTAAACACATTCATTTTCTTTTATTCTGCACAACTCCTACTAGCATCAAACTGATTTGGGTCATGTGTTTTTGTGTTATCTAAATAACATTCAAAAACCAAAACAAAAAATCCTTTTTTTTTTTTCTTTCACTTCTAATCTTTAAAATCCTGGTTGGATAGTTTCTATCAGGTTTTAATCTCCTGATAATTTTACTGTGATTAATAGTGGATCTTTGAAGAATACTATGTGGTCCATTACTATAATATCAACTTCACGTTTTATTTTGATTTTTTTAAAAAAAGATTTTATTTATTTATTTGACAGAGAGAGAGAGAGATCACAAGTAGGCAGAGAGGCAGGGAGAGAGAAAGAGGAAAGCAGGCTCCCCGCTGAGCAGAGAGCCTGATGCCGGGCTCGATCCCAGGACCCTGAAATCATGACCTGAGCCAAAGGCAGAGGCTTAACCTACTGAGCCACCAAGGCGCCCCTCAATTTTATGTTTTAAAAAGCCTTCAAACTAAGTAATCTGATTAATTTCAGAAATCTCATACATTAAATGCAAAATAAGCCTTTTTTTGTCACTACAGAATTTAATCAATACCAAGGACTGTAGAGAACATTAAGCTGATGGGCACTGCTATGAATAGTCCAAAATATTTTGGCACTTCCACCTTCTCAGACCATAGGAGACGGTCAGATTCCCTATGGACTTTGAACTCAGTGTGGCCACAAAATATGCTTTCACCAATGAAATGTGAGCAGAGTAACAAATGTTATTCCTGGACAAAAACTTTAAGAGGCTGTGCGTGATTTCCCTTTGTCACTATAACCAGTGCTATTCCAGAGAGTGGTAGGAAAATGACCCCCGTGGACTTGCACAGAACTAGAAGAGGAAAGGAAAAATAATTTTGTTGTTTGAACAAGAACTACAAATACAACCAACAAATACCAATATAGCCAGTGAGATGGCAGGGGTGAGGGGATTGTTTTCATAGACTAGCCTAGTCCACAAAATCCAAATTCTCAATTTTATTGAGAAATCTGTGGCTCATGGAAGTCATAGTGCTTGCATGTGGTCTCAGATGAAGTAGACAGAGTTGATTCCAGAGTGGGTAGCTGCTACCTGGAATAGTATATATTCTTTGCCCTACACTGGTGATTTCCCAAATTTGGAATGTGTACCGATGGCAATTGGGAGGTGATTTTAGGTGTAATGTGACTATTACCTTAAATTCTAAAGACTCACATGGAGAGAAAATTAATCTCTGTCCAATTCTCTTTCATTCCTTTTGGTTGCAGAAGAAAAAGTTCTCTGTTTGGTGCTACTGTGTCTTCCACTCCATATTTTTAGCTCCTGTCTAGCAATTGCAAATATCCTTTTTGAAAGAAAATCAAATGAGCCATCAGGACTCGGGCACTAAGCCATTCTAGATGGTCACCATTTCTAGATGGAATTTAATAAGAATTTTTGGTTTCATTGAGGCAAATTTTACAGTGACTCCCATTATATGAGGTATGATTCTGGTTATCCATTGTCATAGTCATATGAAGTTTGCTTTTAGAATCTACTTAAGAACCAATAGTTAAAGAAAAGCATTAAGTAAGTAACAAGGTGGGTGATGGGCAGATGTGGAAACATTTGTGAAAAACAATACACAGTGGTCAGTGGGTTTGAAGTAAACACGAGAGGGGAGGTAAAAATAACTGAAGCTGGGGAAACAAATTTTACCATGTAGAAGAACCAACTCTATTGCCTCCCTTTTTGTAAAAAGATAGAAATTCTAAAGAATTAAATATTTATTCATTCTATTAATTTCTATACAATTGTGTTAGCAAAACACACTTCTTTTTCTTTAACATGCACTAAAAAGAAACTGGTAAGCTCTGAACTGGGCAAAAATGCACCGTTTCTCATACTTAAAGACTGAATATCACATATAACTAGAAAAAATGTCTCTGAAAATAATGGAAAAAAGAAAATATCCACCATTTTACTGACCTTACATGATCTGATTTGAACTTTGTACTTTCAAATTTAATAATCTATTTAAACAATGCTGGTGTAAACTGATTTCAAGAGTATTCTCTATGAAATATTGGGATTTCTGACAACAAGTACCTTTTCTATTATTGCATTTTTTAATTTGAAGTCTCTGAATATTGTTTTCAGTTGACATTTATTTTGTATGCATGTGGATAAAAGTTATTTTGTCTCAATTACATAACATTTTTCTTTTTGTAAACTTTGTCAGGATGAGGGAGAGTCGCATGCTTTCTACTTAAATAAGTAAATAATTTTCAGTGAAAATGGAAGAAACAGTGGTTAGGGAGAAGAAAGAGAAAAGATGACTTTCATCTTTTCAATATTAGTGGCAAATGGCTTAACTAACATAGGTAACATAAAAGGAGGAGCAGATTTTGAAACAATATACTAGGTATGATTTTGAACAATGATTCACATACTGGAGGTTTGAATAAATGGTTAATTCTCGGGCAATCCCTTCTGCAGACCTGTGTTTAAAAAGCCAAAATAATCAGAACATGAAACTGTCAAGATCTGTATATCCATTTAACTTACAACAAACAGAGAAGCAAAGTATCAGTTTAGGTTAATCAACGTTCAAAAGAATTTCATAATTAAGATTCAGTAAATTTCAGTATTATATAGAATGGTGGGAATTTAGCATTACCTATTTTCTTATTAGATTCATAGCTGGTGTGTAATTTATTGAATACATATATGTGTGTGTCAGTTTTGAGGTCTCAAGGGCCAAACTCCAGTGACCTTACAATGTCTTTGTTCTATGCTATAATTTCTGTTTTAGCTCTGCTACTTTTGCAGTCAGATTGGAGTAGTATATTGCAATGATTTTTCTGGCTTTTTCACTAAACAGTATTTTATTGAATCTAAGTATATTAAATGAAGTTGGAGAAAGATCTCTTGGCTATACAACTGAATATCTGTTGCTCTTAAAGAGTTTAACATCTAGATAAAGTAGATTTTATTTAGGGTGTAAGAATCAAATGCAAACTGTGCTAGAATAATCCTGGGTTGATTAGGCTGAGATTTATGTCAGAGTTTCTCTTTCATTCGGTTGGAATATGGTAGAGGCAGTTCTGCTGTAACACTCATTTTGAAGACATGAATTTGTTCCAATGTGATTAATATATTAGGGAACAATTTGCATAAAGCAAATTTTGCTCCCGCTTGCACAATTTTGTCTATGAGAAATAAAAGGCGAGTAAACATAGAAAACCACAAGCCATAGAATCAAGTTGCTTAGGAACACACACAACACCCACACACCCACACACCCACACACATCTCATGTGCCTGCTAGCCACCATATTTGCTTCGTGTAGTAGGAGCCACACCCTTCTGTCTCATTTCATGCAGTCCTTCTTTCACGTCCTCACAATAAGACATGAGCTAAATCCTTCTGAGACTCACTTCCACAGGCAAAATTCAGATCTTTTTCAAGGTAAATTGACATTTGCTATAGTATTTATGCATTTATTAACCATTTATCATGTCTAAACTATGCTACCATTTTCATTAGATTTCTGAGTCCCTCATAAGTTTTGGGGGTATTTTGTCCCACTGCCATTTTCTTCATAAGTCTGTTATGTTATTGCATGATTTTGCATCTATCTCAATTTAGCAGAACTCACTGTTCATATCTCTGTTTATTTTGGTCTGATATCAATAGCAATAGTATCAATGACATTGAATCTGTGATACATGGGAGGCTACATGGAAGCCTAACACTATAGCAATAGTCACTATTTTACTCTGGTACAGAAATATTTAGACTTTTTAAAACATTGCACTTATGTCTTACAAAAAGAATTCAGACATGTCTGTAACTTTTGCAATGTTAGTATCTTTTGCTAGGGGCCATTGTTTTTCAAATACATAGTCAATCATCTCATCTGGGAAGGATAGGGTCTTCTTGGGTAATCAGCAAGTTCTCAGTCTAACTGGACCAATGATTGTCACTTTGAATATTTTCCCTTCAGCGATTAAGGGACTAGAGAAAGAGGTCCAGTTTCCCAACTCATTCGCTTATTCATGTTTTTGGCAAGTATTTATTGGGTAACTACCATATCATTCACTGAATGGCACATGCTGGATGTTGTGGTGAGAGACACCAAAGTCTTGCCTTAAACAGACCTTTATATTTACCATAAACATTGTACATGTGCAATCACATGAGTAATCAAAGAAAGTTAGTGGTAGATTTCTTTCGTCTTTGGTTTTGGAGTGAGTTTGTGAGTGGCACTTCTTCAGGATTAATGTTTCGTTTCAAATGGACCCTGACAAACTAGATTTAGATAGTCGTTCTCTTAGGAAGGAAATGCCAAAGACAAGTATTTGAAGAAAATGTTCTCAAAAAGAATGGCTTGCTCCTGGAATGAACGATCAACAGCCCTAACCAGGCCATGTTGTAGATGTGTGGCCTGGTGCTGTGTATCCAGGGCGTGTGGTAGAAAACTGCAAGAAAGACTTGTTTGGCTTCTAGTGGTTTCTAAATTGAATTAACCAAGCAAACATTTCAACTATTTGCCGCCAGTTGGAAACATTAACTGTTCACATTAAACTTAAAATTTTTGACAATGTTTTAGTTCCTAATACAAATTTAGTTGAGCTCATTTAGTCTTAAAGGAAGAGGGTTAACTTACTTCGTTTCTTCTAAATATAAACTTGCTTTCCTAGTCAGATTATCCAGAATCTTTCCCGGTTCTTCTGGCTCCTCTTTTCTTCCCGATTTCCTTTTGTTCTGCAGAGGGCTCCATGCCTTCGGTGAGGTTCTGAACTACAATAGAGGAAGAGGGGGCCTCTGTGGTCTGTTTTGAGTAGTACGAAAATGTATTGGACAAGTTTTACTTTCTTAGAGTGCTATATAGTGAATTTTTTTTTTTATGTGTCTAAGAAATGGAAACATTTTGTCTCATATAAAAAAGAAATATTTTTATACTGCACTCCACTCACAGACCACATCAGAGGTATTCTAAGAATAGAATAGATCAAATATATTTTATGGAAATATAATGAGAAAAGGATGTGTTCCCAAAACTCACTCTGAACAAAGGAATGCAGCATAGTCAGAAATACTTTAATGCTCCTAACAATTTTCTCATGTGAAAGGCTGAGGAACAGCCCTGGTTTGAAGAAATCTCCCACTTCTCCCCAGGCTCCCTGAACTTGAGATCAGAACTAGGAAATCTATACATTGTGAAAAAGAAATGTATGGAAAAAGTGACTTGGGGCATTAACCAAAAAGGCATTTTTGAAGGAAGAAAACATCAATATGAAACATTTTGTCATATTTCATTTCATTGATCATATATTTATTTTCTGTATTCCAGAGTACTGACGCTTAGAAGTAACTGAATTTCTGGGGATTCATATTAGATTTGTCAGTCTATGTTTGAGGAAACTTACTGAGAAAGCAAATATATAACAATCATTTGCTTTTATCATCTTGTTCTATCATGTATACAAAGAATAGTAAGACTGAGTATGTTGAACATATACCTTTCCTGAAAAAACAAAATACATCAAGGACTAAATTTACATTCAAATAATAACATTCTTTTTACAATAATAACCTACAGGTGTTCAAGAAACTAAACTTACTGGTTTTATTAAAATCACCTGACCAGCAGTTATATTTTCTTCTAAGCGTATTATATAATGTCCTGTAACAATACATTAATTTGCTTTTTTAACTTTCCTAGCTGTTACACTGATGTGTAAGTGTGATTTTCTTGCTTTTCCGAGATTGTGTGTTCTAGTTTATATATTCATATTTATTCTTCTGCTGGAGTCAGTGTTGCCACCAAATGTCTGTATTGTCTTGCTGAGTTTATTTTGCTTGATAATTTTTCACTTCTGAGATGTTCTAAATTGGGCAATAATATTCAGCCCCCATGTCAACCCTATATTGTAGTTTCTTAAAAAATATATGCATTCTCAATGGATTACTGTTTATTTACTGTATATACTATAGTACAGTCTAAAGGGACTACAGAGTCCCATGAAAGAAAAATCATCATAATATTTATGCATTAAACACACATATTCATGTACATATATCTATTTTTTGAAAAAACCAAAATGCATATGCTATCATGGCCCCCAAGGTAGCAATAACATATGCAGAGAAAATTTATGCAGTTCCAGGCTGTGAACAGGATTTCTAAGAGCTACTTCCAGAAAACATTACCCCCCTCCTTGTTCTTCAATCTGTCCACTTGCTTCACTCTGAAGACCTTCTTCTCTTTCTAAATTGACTAGTGAGCTGGATGAGTTAGTCTAATCACTTAGGTTTGCTACTTGGTGACTTCTGAGGAGCAAATGGAAACATTTTTAAGAAAGTGTGTAAGGGGGTGCAGAGGCATGGTATAGTGTGTGTGTGCCTGTGTTCTTTTGTATATTTTTTTTCCCTCATAAAGAATTCACAGGATGGATACACAGCTTAAATATAGGAAGTAGCTTTATTTTTAAAAAGCTGAATGGTGTATTGAGGTGCATTTTTGTCAAGTTAAATTCCTCTAGTTATTTTCAACTAGGATAACAAATAGAAACTATGTAACACTTAGAAATTATTTAAAAATGTTTTCAAAAGATATATTTTTAAAATCTCACTTTGTAAAATCTTCTGATTGGAAAAGGAAATCTTACTGCTTTCATTATATAACAGACCTGCTCCAGTGGGGTAAAAATGGTAAGAAGCAAATCATGCTCTGTCTTAAATGACATATATTCACATTTGTGACACAGTGTTCATTATATCATGTACTAATATTATAATATTTAATATTTATGTAATATTTCTCTTTTAATACATTCACATATAGTGTATATATCCCTGTTATAAGCCTATAATTATGTATTTTATCATAATATTTAAAATATTATATAGTATTACATGTTACTTAAAACATGCTAACTGCATTAAAATTCTGTTATTTAGGGTCTTTTCCCCTAAGTTCTGATTCACCATGAGGGATATTTGCATTATAATATGATAAAATGAAAAATTACATAGAATTTATGAGGTCCTGAAATCTCCTTCCACCTGTATTTCTTGTCTTTTGCCTCCATTTTCCCACAAATAAGCTGGACACGGATTAAAGGATATACATTCAAGACATATTTTATTAAAGTTACGAATTAAAAAATAATAATTTTGCCCATGGGTGAGATAGCCCATTCTATTATTCATGATGTTAATTCTTAGTGATGCTTTTAAAATGGAGTTTTACATTTTACCGTCTTATACTTTCCATGCTTTGGTTCACTTTACATAGATTTTTACCCAGACTCATTGGGTGATTCATCTCATAGGAAACACTGATATCATGCCATGGCCTACAAAGTTTTCTGTGATCTGGCTTCCGGCTACTTCTCAGGCAGCCTCTTCTGAACTCTCCCCATTGACATGCTCTGCCTCAGCCACACTGGCCTTGTGACTGGCCCTCCAACATGCCAGGCAATCTCTATCTTGAGGTAAGACTTTCACTTCGTTGTTTCCTTTGGCTAAGACATTCTTCCCTAAATATCCCTGTGGTTGCCTTTCTTCCTTACTTCCATATTTTGATCCAATATCACCTCTCATTACAGTACTAATGCTTTAACATGTCTTCCCACCCTTTTCCCACACTAGCATGCTGGATCCCTTTAATTGTTCAATTTTCTACTTCCCTTGTTTATTATATTAAAAAACGCAAGCTACATGGGGCAGGGACCATTGTCTCCTTTGCTTGCTGTTATATCCAACTACCCAGATTTGTGCCTTCTATGATACACTCAATCACATTCATTTAATGAATTCAATGAGTGAATGAATGAATTAATAAATACAAGATAGTTTTTTTCAGTGACTGCAATGGCTTTCCATCTTTCCTCGTGGCAATTTCTTTTCTCTGAATATGCTCCAGTTTATTGGCATTTTTACAAAAATATCATTCCACAGTTTTCTTGATACATGCGGATCAATTTGGACTGTAAAGGTAGAATCTCTTATGATTCTGGGCACTATACTGCCAGTGATTTTGTTTGTCATACTATTGATTCATAGGAAATTGTAATTAATTAGAACACTAAAACATATTTTGTATGAGCTACCCTTATGTTTCATGCTCCCCTTTCCATGCTTGTGTTGTTGGTTCTATGGTTATAAATGATGGAATTTGAATTTACTCATTTAACATATGATTTCGTTACTGCTGACACAACTATTACAGGTTATTGAGATCTTCACTTCCTCCATTCATTCAGTCATTGAGCAAATGCTAATTAAATAACTACCTTGTACAAGGAATAGATACACAATGGAGAACGAGGAAATAAGGATCTTAGCCGTTCTATTGGAATGCAGGTCTGTTGGAACTTACAATCTTGAGGGAAGAAAAGGCATGAAAATGTAATCATCATGCAAAATAGTAACCGTGTTGGAAGCTTCTCCCGTCATAGCATGTAGTAGGGAGTTTGATCTGTCTCTAATTCATCGGAGAGATGAATCAACTAGTGGAGAAGGTGAAGGGAAGTTTCTGTGCAGAGGCGATAGTGGAGAAAGCTTTTGTGGCATATAGCAGCATAATGTGTACAAGGACCTGAAAGAAGAACAAAGCATCCAAAGTCAAGGATGTGTGCAGGGAAAGGAGTGAGATAGGGTGCAGGTGGGTAGGGATCGGATCCTGCAAGGCCTTGAAAGAAAGGTTAATGAGTTTGTTGTATTAGATGCTCTTACTCGTTTGCCCTTTGGAAGTCCTCAGAGGCAAAAGTTATTTTGTCCACTCTATCAAAAAGTGGTGCGGTGGTGTTTTAGCTTCCTTATTGAACTTAGATATTCCATATAAGATTTATTTCAGTTAGGACACAATTACGGTCTTCAAGTATATGGACCCAAGGGAATAAGAAGATGGAGGTTGGGAAAAGTCTGGTAATAAACAGCTTTCCTTTATCTCCTCTGAGGATAGCACAGTGGGGAGTAGTTGTAAAATGCAGCAGAAAGTTGAGTAGAGCCAGGAAGCAGCACATTTTTTTTTTCAACTTTTTCTGTCTTGGTTTATATTTATAGGGTCAGGAAGAAGAGTTGTTACAAAAATTGGATGTCCCCTTTCAATTCAGAGTTTAAGCATCTTTTTGTTGTTGTTCAAACTTTCCTCCTCCTCAGTATAAAGAGTAAATATAAAGAAGTCAAACAAATGATAAATACTAATTAGATACTAACTTAATGCAACCTGAATGTACTTCTTCAATATCTTAAATTACAAGTCTGGTAATAATTTCCTTATTTCAGTACATCACTCCACCCCCACACATGCTTATTAACAGGAAGTCTATTATAGGGAGAGGCCAAGAGGCCTCCTCCTACCTTCTGAAATGTTCAAGAACTCCAGGGGCTTGGCTGATAGAAAAGTGGTGTGCATTCGGTGTTCTGCTTCCCAAAGTTTTGCTGAGAGAAAAGTCTGAGGCTTCTACCTGCCATTTAGTTAGGCCCCATTTGTCAGGACCCCTGCAAAGCCTACAGTGGTGCTACATGATGGGATTCCAGAGCATTCCTTGTCTGACTTCATATATCCTCACACATATATCCTCAGTCATTGTTTCCCACGGCAAAAGTCCCCACTATTGGGGCTGGCCCCTGACAAGCTCTCAGTTCTCTTTCTGTCTTCTGTCAGAATCAATCCTCCCCCAGAATCCGTGAGGCTCACTCATAGAGCTAGAACCACCAATCCTGTCTTCTACCTTGTTCCTGGAGAAGTCTCTCTTGTGGTTATTGGCATCACTTTCTTTAGTGAGAGCCCAGTCCCCTTGTTCTCCAGCTGTGAGGCTTTGGTAATGGGGCAGACTCCCACAGTCAGAAGGTCCCTGAGCTTGTCCGCCTTTCACTCCACTTCCACACCAGTACTCTACTGTCCTTAAGCCATCCAAAGAAAGCACGTGTTTTCTTATAGCTTTCTCATGTATTTTCAAAATGAATAGAGGCCCTTCAAATGGCCTTGAAAAGCTTAAAATTTACTTTATGTTGACACAGTTAGGACTGGCCTGAGACCCGGGAGTGTAGATGTGGGTTTGGCTTGCTTACGTGATCAACTCAAAGGAAATAATTCCTAATGAGAAATCAGGATGGATGAGGACAAGGATCTTTCTATCTGATATGCACTTCTGTCTCTCTAGAACCTAGAACAGAATCTGATATATAGCAGATGTGCATTTATTTGTGCTATTAATAATTGAATGGAATAATGACTTCTGTTAAATAGATTCATTTTTGACAGAATTGTGGACACGAAGTATCTCACCAAGCAAAAAGACATTAGTGGAATGCTCGGTTCAAAGTTGAAATTGAAGGCTACTTGTTAGAGTTTTGGAAGAGGAAATAGATGGAGAAGGTATGATGAGAAGAGTAGGATGAGAGACTGGGATGAGGAGCTAGAATGTTTTTCAGAAGCAGATTACCATAAAAACTTCACCTTTATAAAGTATTTAGTTCTCTCTTTCAAATAAAGGAAGAAATAGATTTTCATGGTAACACAAAGCAAGTCACTTTTTCTTCATTCTTCTTACCCATATAAACATTCTCCTTACATAGTTAGCATTCATACAAATGTTCTTGAAATGGTCTCCTATGTAATATATATTTAAGGTGCATGTCTCCTACATAAAAGTATGTATTTTTAAGTAAACTAGGTTAAAATTCAAAATAAAAAGCAAAATCTGATAGAATAGCTCTCAAAATGTTACTTTATTGTTTCTTCTATAAAAAAACACAACACAATGGAATACGCAGGATAACCATTTATGTACTGCATAAATTTCATATATGTGATTTTTATTATACAGAATGTAAGTCTTAATTAGGTAATTTGTATCTTAACCTCCAAAAGAGACATTCTGGTCTACTGGGCACATAGAAGAGGATTAAGAACAAACCTACCTAATCATGTAATTATATACCATACCAACATACCAAGAACCTAATATAAACCACTAAGATTTCTCATGTAAAGGACTGCATTCTCTAATAGTGCATTCTGGTAACTTTCTTTCCTTCAGGTGAAGCCCATATTAACTTATGGAATAAAGTGACAAGGTAAAAAAAATGTGAATTCACTTATGTCTGTCACATAAATTTAAATCCTGTTATGTAATTAGGGTTGGTACAGATTGAATAAGAGGACATTATTTGTTTTTAAATTCAACATATGACTGGCATTCCTTTATCTCAGATCATTTGGCCTTTGTGTTATTCCTGAAGCAGTATTTAATGTCTACATTAACTTTGAACTTCTTGCTATGTGTTCTCCTGGAACTCTGAGCCTTATTCAAATTAATATATATATATTTATTTATTTATTTATATAATTTATAAGTCTCTATTGAGAGAGCAATTCTTGTGTTAATTCCCAATCAAAATTTCTTATTTTTCTTTACTTGAACAGCATCAACTTTAACTTCACTTCTGCATAATTCCTAGGGATTTTCTCTCATCAAAATGATTCCTAAGAATAAACTGTGATTTTTTTTTTTTTTTAGTAGGAATAGGAACACAATTATGATGTTTGTCTTAGGAAATTCATAATGTAGAAACACAACAATTTACTGGCTTACAATTTAGGACTACCTCGAAATGAAATTGTGAAAATATAATAGCCATTTAACCCAGAACAGCAGAGGAAATTAAAAATTATATTAGACTATATACTGTATTTGCTTGTAGGCAATGGGGAAAAAGTATTCTAAATCAAGTAAGATGTTAATTAAAAGGCTACTAGAAGGCCAAGAAAATAAAGTAGACAATTTTTAAAGATTCAAAGAATGCTTTTTAGTAATAATTTATGGATACATGTTGAGATTGTCTTTACCTGGTTCACCAAAGCAGCCAATCTATTTGGTTTATTTAGTGCTGTTCAGCACAGTGGTCAATCTGGCATTCCTTTTGTCTAAAGATGGTCAGGCCCACCAGTGGTTGAAAATGCTACATGTGGACTTTGAGACAATTTGAATTTTTAAGTCTCAAATGTCTAATTTTTATTTCTGAAAATTGAAATTAGGAACTCAAATCCAAACATTCTGGGTTATCATTCAAGAAGTATTTATTTAATCTGCCTAAATACGTTGTAACCATTTTATATGTTATACACCTTTGGGACCCCTTAATAGCTGTAAATACTGTGGTTGAAAACATCTGCATTAAAGTAGATGAAAACAGACTTAACCTCTGACCCTGTTTCTTACTAGCTGTGGGATTATTGGCAAATTACTCAACTGCTCTAAGCCTCTAAGCCTGTAAAATGGGAATACGGGTAATATTGAGCTATAGGTAGGATTAAATGAGATAATAAACTTTTAGAACAGTACCTGGATATTGTCAGTGGGAGATATTATTGGTAAAAACAGTAGTTTTTTTTTTTTCTTTCTACTTAATAGAATACTATCTTCTGTTGACTCTCCATAAATGTTTGGTTGAGTGGTGATGATACTTACTCAGGTATACATAGGATTTGGGGTATAAAGTAAAAAAAGTGACCAGATGATGGTCATCACACTAAATTATTATATCTGCATCTCCTGGAAACACAGTATATTTATTAAATATTATATAAATATCATCCCCAAATGGTTGATCCACTCAAGTGCTTATCTTGTCCATTTTGAAGAAGGCCTCAGTTCAACACATCCTTCCTGAACCAGTTTGAACTTTATTGTGCTTTGAAGGCAATGTAGAATTTAACTGACAATTTCATGGTGGGTGGGTAGGGGGCATGTTGGAAAGGTAGTTTATTTTTGACTGCACCAGGCAGCATGTGAAGAAAATGCCCATTAGACATCTTTGTTTTTCCCAGAGACATAGATTCCTTGTCCTCCCTCAACATCAAACCATCTTTCCTTCAAGTCTACTCTCTTGTCCTAAGAAATTCAGCTCCCCTTTCAAGTTCATATGCCTCAATCACTGACAAACAATTAGCTGAACCAACTATCTTTAGAAAGCACTTTCTAAAGTGCTGTTCTACCATCTGTTTGTTTTTTTAAATATGCCCCCTTATGGGTCTCATATTCCTTGTATGGATGCCTCATCCCAATAAGCACAGCAAAGTAGACCTTGCAGAAAAACCAAAGTCTTCCTGGAGGAGACTCTGATATTAAGAAAATTGAAACTTTTCCCTGTTACTACTTGTAGAGGATATTAAGTCTGAAAGGATTTGAGTTATTTAAACATATTATAATATTTATCAAGGGCTGACTCTGTGCAGAGCACTGGATAGGGAAAATGAGATAACCTAAACAAGATCAGCAGGGCCTGTGTTCTGTCTGTGGTGAGACGGACACTTAAATAAGCAATACCGATGAAGGGCAGATTTTGATCAATAGAACTTACGCTTGTATGTATTCATCTTAGCTGGGTGATTCTAGGAAACAATAATTTCGATTGTCTGAAATTTTATCTCTATCCTAAAAGAAGGATTGAATTTTGATTTGTAAATATTAAGTTCAACGTATATTGAAAGAACTATTGAGGAGAGAGAAATATTTAAGAAAAGCCCGGGAGGGATAAGAGAAGTCATGTCAAATGAGCCATAAGGATTCAGCATTGGTGGTGGGATGGAGAAATTATAGACACTATAATGGAAAGTAAACCTAGAGAAGAAGACCGGAATAAAATCATGAAAGCTTAAGGGAAGTTAGTCATAAAAAGAAATCATGAAAATTTTTTGAATTGCTCTATGACAAGTGGGTTGGGGAAGAATCTGGGGTCAAGAATTGAGGTTAATAATATAATAAAGGCTTTTTTTTGGGAATCATTATATTATTGAGCTCCATCTATGATTTCATTTAGTCCACACAACAACACTGTATTATTTCATTTTATCAAGGGGAAAACCAAGATATACAAGGATAAAATAATTTGTTCAAGAACACACAGTAAGTTCCCAAGCCATCGTTCATATTTAGGACTTTCTGATTCTAAGTTCTTGGTTTTAATTTTTTTCTCTTATCATGTAGGAACTGCGATTCTTCAATTGGACAGCTGAAATTAAAAGGGAGGTAGAAGGACATAAGACATAGTGTCAACTGTATTTATACAGAAACTGCGTGTTTCCAAGATTGGCTGGGAATGATGAGAGAGAGCAAGAGATCTGTGGAGGGAAGGGAAAAGAAAAAGGACACCATTGCCACCTATGCCCTCAAATAGGAGGAAAGTCTATGCCAGAATCCAAAACCTGGAAGTCATCTGGAGTAGATGATTGATATGGTATGAAATGATCATATCAAGGGGTGGATGAGCCTACATGAGAAGGATGCGTGGAAGAAGGGAATTAACAGAGGGAGAATGAGCCAGGAGGACAGCCAGGCAGGATGGGGTAGGAGGGCAACAAGGAAGAAAGTATGAGTTATTCATGAAAATGGAAACTATACAAAGTGCTGCAAAGCAGTCAAGTACTTACTCACTGGGCAACCCCGGTGAAAATCAGCCCATTTCTCAAAGGTACAATTTTTTTCGAGATGCTGCTTAAAAAAATGTTGTTAAAGGAAAGGTTATTGCGGGAACGAATTTGCTAACACATGGGAATTGCTGAGTTGCTGTGGCACTGTTCCTGTGCAGTGAGGTCAGCCATCAGTGTCACTGTGATCAGCAGCACCATGGTCTTCACCATCATCATTTGATAAGAGTTGAAGGACACCCTTGGAATGATGACTCATAAGTTTTTGGTGACATTTAAGTAGTAGTTTCCATCCTTTATGGGACAGGAACAGATTACAAGAGGGTGGGAGGAGTCAAAGAAGTAGAGAAAGAAGTTTTTCTCAAAAACTTAGCAGTAAATGTGAGAACCGAGCACTGTGACACAATGGTGATTAGTCCAGGAGGGTTTTTCTAGAATTGGGCACTTGACTCTGAGAGGAAGAAAACAGAAGAAGAGAGGATAGGAGTAACTGAATGGAATGCACTTTCAAATGGACATGCAAGAAAGTGATCCTTTTGAAGGGGTGTCAACTTTAGCAATCTCATCACAAAATTATTTGATAATATGGGTTTTTCATGCACAGGTGGGATGAGTTACAGAGAGATTACAATGAATGTAGTCTCACTCAGTATTTCATTTGTACAGTTCAATTCCCAGGATGGAGATTATTTGTTGTCATTCCCAGTTGTGCAGTGACTGAATTTTTTCCATTTTTTAAATATCAGTGATGCCGAGGAGAGGTCTTAAGGAATGCAATTTAGACTCCTGATGGTCTACAAGGACATCACTGATTTGACTGTTCTGAGAGAGAGAGAGAGAGAGAGAGAGAAAGAAACATCTCATTTCTCCCCTTGTGCCAAAGGACATGAGAGTGAGTAAATCTTCACAGGGTATGAGATTGCAATAAAGATGTGTGCAAATTTAGATGGAAATTAGGCATGTTCCCAGAGCTCCTGGAAAATTGCCAGCATAGCTCTCAAGACATTGCCTTTATAGACTATGTATATATTTATTTCTTTGTAAATCCAGTCTATAGAGTTTTCTGTTTATGATTGTTCCCAAGGACATTCTTTCTCCAAGCATTTCTCTAAGCAGATACTCACTCAAAGCCAGTTTTCAAACCATATCAAATGTAATCAGTATTTTCTGTGAAATTCTCTCTCACTGATATTACTCTTTTGTTTCTTACAATTTCTATTGTGCAATAATCATAGTAAAGGCTTATCAAAAATGTGTAGACATATGTGTGTGCATGGGGGAAATTCCAAATATGGGGAATTAACAGTATTGATTAGTTATCAAGCCCCTCAAACACATTTTAAATGTACTCTTGAAATATATTTTTTTAATACTATAGTTTAATTCTTCAGTATCCTTTGCATTCTAAGTCTCTAGAGACTGAGTTGTTTCTGGAAAGCAATATGATAATATAAGTTGAAATGTAGGTTATTAATTGCTAAAATGATCAATGCTATTACATTCAAAATACTTAACCATATCAAGCTCTTTTTCTTATGCTTTCACTTTACTAATTCAAAAAATCATATGCTGAAAGAAAGAATACTAAACCACTTTGAGTTAAAGAAAGTTAAAATGAATTAAAGTTTCCCTGAAAGACAAAAATATACGTAAATCGGTGACATATGTGCTTTTTTGGTGGTTTTTCTATCTTTACTCGTAATACTAAATTTCTTTAAAGTAATGCAGTTCTCCATATAAAAATTTATTATCCAGAAAAAATAATAGGTCATTGTGAGAGTCAATGGTTACAAAGGTGGAGAATATTAGTTTTGGATGTATATAAACTCTCATGACTTTACTAAATACATGTATGAAATATTGAGCCCATTTAATCTGTATCTTTTGTGTTCTTTGTATTTCTATGATATTACTAAGGATGGAACCCCTGGATACTATACAGTTATCTATTAATTTCTATTTTCTGTTTATTTTATCAAATATTCATTATTACTGAATTAATATTATAATAGGTTTTCATAAAATAAAATTGGTGCCATCCTCTTGCTTTTTATATTTCTGTTTTCCAAATTTATAGCATATTTTAGGGAATAGAGAAAGCATCTTGGTTGGGAATTTGGATAAAAGTCTATTTTTTAATGAAAGGTATGAGCTCTGGGCTGGGAATCAGGCTATTGGTTCTTCTGGCTCTTATGACCAGCCAAGGACCTCAGGCAAAGAGGGAAAACTATCCATAAATGGGCTGGGGGGTGTCTGTCTTGCTTCTTCTATCTTAGAGGACTGCCTTTAGAATCCATCAAGAGTTTATAAAAGTTTGAGTAATGTTAAAAGCATACATTTCTTTTTTTACTCAAATAACATTTTATTACATCTTTCTAATTACCCTCCTGAAATAATTCTATTACTCTCAATTTCCTGGAATGTTTTAAAATAAAAATTATGTACAATTCATGCTAGTTACAGTTTCTTAAGTATTGGGAGTTCTTTTGATTTTCAAGGTTTTTGGTCTGAGGCTCATATAAATTGAAGAGAATATAAACTGGACTTATATTTTACTTATTTGTGCTAATAGTATGTCCAAGCAATTCATTACCCATTGTATGCAGTTTCAGGGCAGAGAATTCAATGAGGAGTTTAGTGATAACATTTTTAAGTGGGTGGATTAGAACTTTACTTTGGTTCCCATTGTAGTATAATGGTTTGCCTTACTGTGTATTTAATGACATCTATAATGGTGGGCACATAGTAGGTCTTTTCAATCTGGAAACTCATGTCTCCTATTTGTGAATATTTTCTTGAAGATGATTTCTTCCCTTTGTTCTCTTTTTCCTGGAACTCTGATGACTTGAATAGTGGATCGTTTGGACTGACCCTCTAGTTTTCTCAATTTTCTCCCCTACCTTCTGTCCTTTTTTATTTCCTGAGAAATTTCTTTAACTTTATCTTCTACACTTTTGTTTAATTTCTACTATCACATTTTTAATTTTCAAGAGCACTTTTCAATCAGAATATTCCTTTTCTGAATGTCCCTAATATTTTAAGTTATTATTGTTTCATGAATGTAGAATCTCCTATCTTCTTGGGAATATTGATTAGAAATTTAAAAAAAGAAGTTTATTTTGTATAAAATCTCAAGTGCTTTCACCTTTCTTCTTTGTTATTATTTCAGTTTCTCTCGTGTTAGACTATTTCTTTAGAAGGTCAGATTTTTAAATTATCTGCTAATATTCCATAATGTGGCACTAAATTGTTTCTAGAAAGCTCTGAGAATGTGGATGGTGTTTGTTGACTGTGGTTCCTTCTATATATCTGGCTGGGACATTTCTTTGGGAAACACCATTATCGGAATCTTCAGGTCTTCCTTTGTGAGTTGGTGTATTTCCCAGAGAGATAACTTCTATTCTCCCGTGTGGAATATATAAAAGTGATTGCCAGAATTTGAGGGAGCAGAGGGCCTATACAAAGTTAGGGAAAAAAGCAGGGGACCATTTTACTCAAATCACTTCTTTTTCTCTATTATCCTTTCAGGGAATGATAATTCTCTCACTCACCCATGCTCAAAATTCTAAAACTCTCCTAAACTATTATTCCTCCTTTACTTAGAAATTCAAATTAATAAATCCAAACCAATAGCCATATTTTATCTTCCTACTATATTGCAACTTATTTGTTGGCAGGACCCAAAGAGCAGAGCAAGTTAAAAGAGTGGGTAAGAGGGGCGCCTGGGTGGCTCAGTGGGTTGGGCCGCTGCCTTCGGCTCAGGTCATGATCTCAGGGTCCTGGGATCGAGTCCCGCATCGGGCTCTCTGCTCAGCGGGAGCCTGCTTCCTCCTCTCTCTCTCTGCCTACTTGTGATCTCTCTCTGTCAAATGAATAAATAGAGTCTTAAAAAAAAAAAAAAAGAGTGGGTAAGAGTGTGGAATGCAGAGATAGATTTGAATCTTAGTTCTGTGATTTGCCACCTCTATGGCATTTTTAATGCTTTTGTCATTTCCAAGGCTCAATTCTCAGCACTTCCCAGGACTTCTTCAAAACTAAGAATTAATATTCTATAGTTTGTTTCTCAATAAAGAATTTTCTCTGTATATTTTATAATGTTTTTTATATTGTATTCTTTTTTTGTGTTAAAAAATCTAGTCAATGTTATAAATAAAACATTATTTACAAGTTCATCTTCCATTCTGATGTACCACAGATCCTTTGTCCTATTAATACCTGTGCTTAACCATACTTCTGTAAATTTAAATTTTTTTCTCCCTCTATTACTTAGGCTGTGCTTCTAAATCTCCTAATCATTGATGGATATTTTTCTGAGTTTGCAAGGTCTTTAGGAATTACTCATCTTTCCATTTACTCAGGAAATATTTTTCTCTGGGTTATACTTATCTCCTAGAACTTTTCTTTTATTAGTATGTGACGTATGTAATGAAGTTTTTTACATGGTCAATACTTACTCATTTTAGACTTTCTTAACAACTCTGGAAGCCTTCCTGAAGAATGGATGCATAGGAAGTGGTGTCTAGAATGCGTATAAATGTTAGCTGTTCCAATCATCCACAGTGTGAAGTAACAGTAATTCAAATGGAACCTCAGTCTATGGGAAAGGGTTAGGTGTGGTCTGTCATTAATGGCGGTGGTGTGATGTAGTGTCAAGTGCAGGGGAAGCTGTGTAGAGAGAGTGTTTTGTCGCTGAGAAAGATTCAGGAATTGGTTACCATGCTCTATCTCTGTTGTAAATAGGCTGTGTTGAAAGAAGATAGCATAATGTAAAAGCACGTAAGAGCAGACTGTTGAAGAATGAATTGAGACCCAAGAATTGCTTCCACAATAGCACCAGTAAAAGGGCCCTTTTCAGTTGAGTCGATGGGAGTTTGACATATGTAAAGATGGAAATCTTCTTTTTTAATGGCAAGCTGAATGCTAAAATATTATTTACTTCTCGGTGTTTTACAGCATTGTGGTTTTCAAAGCCTCTCTCCAAAGATGGCTGAGATGATCTGAAGGTGACGTGTTCAGGGAAACTTTTCTGAGGTTAGATTGCTATTTAGAAACAGCCTTCACTTTTACTAGTTTATTTTTAAGTTTTCACACGCTTTGTAAATAAATTTTTGGAATTATCCCTTAAGTGGCTCATGTTTATTTGCTAATTCATATGAAACACAAGGACGTTAGGTCTTTTTTACTTATGGCTGGGCTTTGAAGACCTATGCTATATAGTGTGGATAATCTTGGTTCCTTTTACCCATGATTTAAAAACACTTTATTTCTCCAGAAAAAAAAGCAGCAATAGAGATTTGAAGTATTGTTGTTTGTGTTTTCTTTTCTTGCTTGCCTAATCCAGTCATACCTTTTCTGGCTATTTCAATTTTCCTGTTTATCAAAGTCTGGTTTACTCTAAAAACTGTATCATTAGTCAGCTCATAAGCCAAAACACACTGGAGTGATTTTGCATAAAGGAAAGCAGAAAACTGTGGGTAACTCTCATCTGCTAAAAGGGCAATGTGCTCAGATCTGTGCTGCAGGAATCGCAGCTATATTACTCGGATATGATTCGCCTACTCAATACGTACTAGCTCTGATGGAGTGTGCACATGTGATTAATGGTTGAACTCCCCTGCTTAAGGTGTTGTCACAAAGGGCTGCTGGACTGACAGTGTGGTAGACACAGCAACTTTCTTTCTTTTTTCTTCTTTAGCTTCTAAGGAGCTTGTAAGCGTGACATGTTCTTGTTTTATTTTTGTCCATCCTTTCATCTATTTCTCTATGTACATGTACACATTCAAATACATGCATAAATACATAGGCATCTATCTGTGCCTCTCTATTTTTATATAAATGTAACCACAGACATACCTTTAAAATTTCTGTTAACTTTAAATATATACTGTTAAATATGTAAATACTTACATGCATATAAAATTTCTATTGACTTTAAATATACATATAAAATACAGCTTTTTTTTTTGGCTTTTACCCCACTCTTTTCCACATAAAACTCTCGTTTTTTGGCCCAGAGTTACCAGTGCAAACAACCTAGTATTTATCCATCCATACATTTCTCCCTTTTCATATAATAAATATATATAAAAATATATGTAATTATATAATCTATGATGATTATATGATAGTGCAATTTATAATACAATTATGTTATTATATAATTTATGTATAATATAATTATATATGATTATATGTATAATTTTATATAATTATATAATAATTGATATTATTGCATTTTATTTTATAACAATGAAATCACATTATGTTTACTTGTTTGTATAACATTCTATTAGACATCCCTCCAAGACAACTGGTACATATCTATTTATTTATTTATTTATTGTTTCAGAGGGAGGGAGGGGCAGAGGAAGAGGGAGAGGGAGAGGGAGACTCTCAGGTAGACTCCCTGTTGAGCATGGAACCTGACACAAGGCTTGATCTCAGGACCCTGAGATCATGAATTGAGCTGAAATCAAGAGTAGAATACTGAACTGACTAAGCCACCCAGATGCCACCTAACTCATTCTTTTAAAAGACTGCCTAATAGTCTATGGACAAGATGCATCACAATTTATTTAGCCTTTGCTCTTATAAATAATCATTCTTCCCAGTTCAAACAACCTTAGGTTTGAGTTATTACAAATAATGTCTTTGTACATACTCCTCTAAATACTGTTGATTTTATTTCTACAAGATAGAATATAAGAAGTTGACTTTCTATTTGAAAGATAGATAGATACATACAGATCTTTAAAATATTTAATTATAAAAATTCAAATTTCTAGTAGGAACTATACTTCTTTTTTAAAATGTTTGCCATTTTATAGGTACAAAGTAATAACTAATTATTAAATACTTTAAATACACAGTTCTTCTATTAGCACTTTGAAAATCTTTATATATCTATAATACAATGTATTTATTTATTTATTTATTTTCTATTTGGATTCACTTTTCTGTAAATTGCCCATGATTCCTTTGCCCATCTTTCCACAGCGTGGAAGGTATCCTCTGGGATGGGCTCCATGATTCCTGTCTCATGATATTTATATCCTCATGTATACTTCACCCTTTAAATACAGGCTGGGTTTAATTATTAGCATCTAACAAATAGAATACCAATGAAGTAATGGGATGTGACTTCTGAGATTGGGTTACAAAAGGCTGCAGTCTTCTTTCTGAGTGTTCTCTTTTGCCCACTTTGTATTGACTGTGGGAAGTCAGTTGTAATGCCAGGAGGCAGCCCTATGGGGTAGCCTATGTAGCAAGGGAATGAAACCTGCGAGAAACCATGTAAATGAGCCAGAAAGCAGGGCTGTCCTCCCTAACTGAGAATTCAAGAGCCTGTAATGGGCAGCAGCTTTATTGCAACTTTATGAGACATTTAGAGCAAGGGGAATCCAGCTAAGGCACTGCTTGATGCTTGACCCACAAAAACTAAACCCACAAATTGGGGGGCAATTTGTTATGCAACAATAAATAACTGCTATATGTAGGGTTCTTACATTTTTCTCATTAGTTAATAACCAAAGGTTATTTATAAACTTTCATATTCTTTGCAGATAGTTTTCCAACTCTGACATGTGAATATTGGCTTTCGTTATGCTATCTTTTGCTATGTAACCTAAGATAAGTTTGCAGAGTCAAATTCTCCTCCCCTTTAACCTTTTGACCTAACATTATGTAAAATGCATAGCATTCTAAATTTTTTTCTATGACTTTTATTTTTTTATATTTACACTTAAATTTCTAATTCATATGGAATATATTTTATAGCATTATCTGTATGTTGTATCTCTTGGGGAAATCCTCTAAGTTTGCTAGAGTTTTCTTTAGAATTTCCATGTCTTTGATTTTTTTTCTGTGTTTAGAGATATTTCCTGTACTTAATCTCTCAAGACAATTGTTTCAAATTTCAGTAACATATCCACCTTCAGTTTTTGTGTTAAATTTTGAAATTCAGTAACTTGTTTCCTAATTGGATTGTTTTTTTCCTAATGTAATTGAATCATTTTGTGTGGACTTACAGTTTGTTTTGTGGTAGATAAGTTCATCAATCCCCTTTGTAATTCTGCCACATTCCCTCTCTAATCCTAATTTGTGTGATCTGATTTTCAAGTAGTTTTGGCTACTGCATATTACTGTGTATATATTACTGACTATTATAGTTTACATTACTGAGATGTTCAAAGTTATAAAATTGAGGTTATTTAAGACAAGTTTAAGAACTAATCAAAATATAATATTTGCCAACACTGAACCTGGAAAACTATAAATGCCATTTATATATTCCATTGAAAAGGAGAGGCAGACCAAACATTTGAGAATTAAAACTGAAAAATTTAGTCTTTCTTTCAAATTTAAATTGTAATATTTCCTCATGCAATATGATTCTTTTTTTGGGTGGGGATTGATTTTATTCTTCTTTCAATCATCTATAAGAGGTTTTTAATGAGTATGCTTAAAGAAGAAAAAATTGAAACAAAATGTCAGGTAACTTGTCCAAGAAATTTGACAAAATCAAGTAATATAATGCTCATGAATGTATTGTAAAATGATGAGCAACAATGAAGCAAACTTCAAATTTGACTGAAGGTAAACATCACTGAAAGAAAATTTACTAAGTTATTTCTTTAATTGGTAATTCAACTGAGATGTAATATTTCATCAATAACTTAATTATATCCTGTACTTTCTGTATATTTGTTCAGATTAATCCACTTGTGAGTATTCTACTAATAAGTATAGTATTCTACTAATAAGTATAGAATGGCTTATTAGACAAATTATGCTAAAAATTGTAGGAAGGTTAGTTCTACGGTTATCAATGCAAAGATCAAAATTAGTAAATATGGCAATATTATGATAAATTTCTTAAGTAGAACAATTTTTTAAAAAATCATGAAATAAATTAAATAAAACCTCAATAGTCACAATCAGTCAACCCTTTGGGTAGATTTACCAAGGAATTCTAGACTAGAGGATTATGTGGGGCTGGTGATACCTTTGGGAGTAAATTGGGGTATAAGTCTTGAGAAACAAAAGAAAAAAAAAAAAGAAAGCAGAAATGCTGTTTCTCTAAATGATCTTCCTCTTTCAGATCTACACAAGCAGAAAACAGTCCTAAATGATACACATTGGCAATTTTAGGGCTGCCATCAAGAAAATGGTAGCTAATGTTGCATTTTAAATAGAGAAATGTGGGTCTTGTAAGTTCTGCTTTCTTGTAGCAATGTCCACAGTTGTTTTATCTTTTTGATGCATTAGAATTTTTATGAGTATGTAAAGTCCTTCTTTGTCTCTTATAACAATATTTGACTTAAAATCTTCTTTGTCTGACATTGACATAGCCATTCAGGCTCTCTTTTGGGTACTGTTTGTATGGGATAACTTTTTCTAACCTTCTGCTTTCAAAACACTTGTCTCTTTGTATTTAATGTGAGTCTGTTGTAAATAGCAGATAGTTAGATCATGCTTCCTTTTTAAAAACATCCAGTATGTTGATCTCTGCCTTTTAAGTGATGAGTTTCATCCATTTACATTTAAAGTGATTCTTTCTTTTCTTTTCTTTCTTTTTAATAATTTTTTATTTTTTATAAACATATATTTTTATCCCCAGGGGTACAGATCTGTGAATCGCCAGGTTTACACACTTCACAGCACTTACCAAAGCACATACCCCCCCCAATGTCCATAACCCCACCCCCTTCCCTCAACCCCCTCCCCCCAGCAACCCTCAGTTTGTTTTGTGAGATTAAGAGTCACTTATGGTTTGTCTCCCTCCCAATCCCATCTTGTTTCATTTATTCTTCTCCTACCCACTTAAGCCCCCATGTTGCATCACCACTTCCTCATATCAGGGAGATCATATGATAGCTGTCTTTCTCCGCTTGACTTATTTCGCTAAGCATGACACGCTATAGTTCCATCCACGTTGTCGCAAATGGCAAGATTTCATTTCTTTTGATGGCTGCATAGTATTCCATTGTGTATATATACCACCTCTTCTTTATCTAATCATCTGTTGATGGACATCTAGGTTCTTTCCATAGTTTGGCTATTGTGGACATTGCTGCTATAAACATTCGGGTGCATGTGCCCCTTCGGATCACTATGTTTGTATCTTTAGGGTAAATACCCAGTAGTGCAATTGCTGGGTCATAGGGCAGTTCTATTTTCAACATTTTGAGGAACCTCCATGCTGTTTTCCAGAGTGGTTGCACCAGCTTGCATTCTCACCAACAGTGTAGGAGGGTTTCCCTTTCTCTGCATCCTCGCCAGCATCTGTCATTTCCTGACTTGTTAATTTTAGCCATTCTGACTGGCGTGAGGTGATATCTCATTGTGGTTTTGATTTGTATTTCCTTGATGCCGAGTGATATGGAGCACTTTTTCATGTGTCTTTGGCCGTCTGGATGTCTTCTTTGCAGAAATGTCTGTTCATGTCTTCTGCCCATTTTTTGATTGGATTATTTGTTCTTTGGGTGTTGAGTTTGCTAAGTTCTTTATAGATTTTGGACACTAGTCCTTTATCTGATATGTCATTTGCAAATTTCTTCTCCCATTCTGTCAGTTGTCTTTTGGTTTTGTTAACTGTTTCCTTTGCTGTGCAAAAGCTTTTGATCTTGATAAAATCCCAATAGTTCATTTTTGCCCTTGCTTCCCTTGCCTTTGGCCATGTTCCTAGGAAGATGTTGCTGCGGCTGAGGTCGAAGAGGTTGCTGCCTGTCTTCTCCTCAAGGATTTTGATGGATTCTTTTCTCACATTGAGGTCCTTCATCCATTTTGAGTCTATTTTTGTGTGTGGTGTAACGAAATGGTCCAATTTCATTTTTCTGCATGTGGCTGTCCAATTTTCCCAACACCATTTATTGAAGAGGCTGTCTTTTTTCCATTGGACATTCTTTCCTGCTTAGTTGAAGATTAGTTGACCATAGAGTTGAGGGTCTATTTCTGGGCTCTCTATTATATTCCATTGATCTATGTGTCTGTTTTTGTGCCAGTACCATACTGCCTTGATGATGACAGCTTTGTAATAGAGCTTGAAGTCCGGAATTGTGATGCCACCAACTTTGGCTTTCTTTTTCAATATCCCTTTGGCTATTCGAGTTCTTTTCTGGTTCCATATAAATTTTAGAATTGTTCGTTCCATTTCTTTGAAAAAGATGGATGGTACTTTGATAGGAATTGCATTAAATGTGTAGATTGCTTTAGATAGCATAGACATTTTCACAATGTTTATTCTTCCAATCCAGGAGCATGAAACATTTTTCCATTTCTTTGTGTCTTGCTCAATTTCTTTCATGAGTATTTTATAGTTTTCTTAGTATATAATCTTAGCCTCTTTTGTTAGGTTTATTCCTAGGTATCTTGCCTAGGAATAATAACCTTGCCTAGGAATAATTAACCTTGCCTAGGTTAATGCCTAGGCCATTGTAAATGGGATTGACTCCTTGATTTCTCTTTCTTCTGTCTTGTTGTTGGTGTAGAGAAATGCAACTGATTTCTGTGCATTGATTTTATATCCTGACACTTTACTGGATTCCTGTACAAGTTCTAGCAGTTTTGGAGTGCAGTCTTTTGGGTTTTCCACATATAGTATCATATCATCTGTGAAGAGTGATAGTTTGACTTTTTGCCTCTTTGGATGCCTTTAATTTCCTTTTGTTGTCTGACTGCTGAGGCTAGGACTTCTAGTACTATGTTGAATAGCAGTGGTGATAATGGACATCCCTGCCGTGTTCCTGACCTTACCGGAAAAGCTTTCAGTTTTTCTCCATTGAGAATGATATTTGCAGTGGGTTTTTCATAAATGGCTTTGATAATATGGAGGTATGTGCCCTCTATCCCTACACTTTCAAGAGTTTTGATCAGGAAGGGATGCTGTACTTTGTCAAATGCTTTTTCAGCATCTATTGAGAGTATCATATGGTTCTGGTTCTTTCTTTTATTAATGTGTTGTATCACATTGACTGATTTGCGGATGTTGAACCAACCTTGCAGCCCTGGAATAAATCCCACTTGGTCGTGGTGAATAATCCTTTTAATGTACTGTTGAATCCTATTGGCTAGTATTTTGGTGAGAATTTTTGCATCTGTGTTCATCAAGGATATTGGTCTATAGCTCTCTTTTTTGATGGGATCCTTGTCTGGTTTTGGGATCAAGGTGATGCTGGCCTCATAAAATGATTTTGGAAGTTTTCCCTCCTTACTGGTTATGGGTCTGTTCAGGCTTTCTATTTCTTCCTGGTTCAGTTGTGGTAGTTTATATGTTTCTAGGAATGCATCCATTTCTTCCAGATTGTCAAATTTGTTAGTGTAGAGTTGCTCATAGTATGTTCTTATAATAGTTTGTATTTCTTTGGTGTTGGTTGTGATCTCTCCTCTTTCATTCATGATTTTATTTATTTGGGTTCTTTCTCTTTTCTTTTTGCTAAGTCTGGCCAGGGGTTTATCAATTTTATTAATTCTTTCAAAGAACCAATTCCTAGTTTCGTTGATTTGTTCTATTGTCTTTTTGGTTTCTATTTCATTGATTTCTACTCTGATCTTTATGATATCTCTTCTCCTCCTGGGCTTAGGGTTTCTTTCTTGTTCTTTCTCCAGCTCCTTTATGTGTAGGGTTAGGTTGTGTACCTGAGACCTTTCTTGTTTCTTGAGAAAGGCTTGAATCACTATATATTTTCCTCTCAGGACTGCCTTTGCTGTGTCCCACAGATTTTGAACCGTTGTGTTTTCATTATCATTTGTTTCCATGAATTTTTTCAATTCTTTTTTAATTTCCTGGTTGATCCATTTATTCTTCAGAAGGATGCTGTTTAGTCTCCATGTATTTGGGTTCTTTCCAAATTTCCTCTTGTGATTGAGTTCCAGCTTCAGAGCATTTTGGTCTGAAAACATGCAGGGAATGATCCCAGTCTTTTGATACCGGCTGAGACCTGATTTAAGACTGAGGATGTAATCTATTCTGGAGAATGTTCCATGTGCACTAGAGAGGAATGTGTATTCTGTGGCTTTGGGATGAAATATTCTGAATATATCTGTGATGTCCAAAAGAAAGAATTAAAAAAAGAAAACGAATAAAGAAAAGTATAAAAAAGAAAAAATATATATATTAGATAAACTAGTTAATAAACCTTAAAAAAGAAAAGGGTAAAAGTTAAAAAAACTTTTAGCAGAACAAGAGAAAAAAAATGAAAAAGAAAAAAAATTAAATTAACTGCAAGACTAAAAAATCATAGGGAGAAAGCCATGAGTTCCGTGCTTTGCTTTCTCCTCTTCTGGAATTCTGCTGCTCTCCTTGGTATTGAAACCGCACTCCTTGGTAGGTGAACTTGGTCTTGGCTGGATTTCTTGTTGATCTTTTGGGGGAGGGGCCTGTTGTAGTGATTCTCAAGTGTCTTTGCCCCAGGCGGAATTGCACGGCCCTACCAGGGGCCTGGCTGAGTAATCCGCTTGGGTTTGCTTTCAGGAGCTTTTGTTCCCTGAGTGCTTTCCGTTGAGTTCCGGAGGCCAGGAACAAAAATGGCGGCCTCCTGGTCTCCAGCCCGAAGGAGCTGAGAGCCCGGGGCCCCACTCCTCAGTGCGCCCTCAGAGAACAGCACTCAGTAACTCCCGTCTGCCTGACCTCTGGCCGCGCTCCGAGTTCACCGAGCCTGCGACCGGTTCAAGGTAACCCCGAGCTGTGAGCTTACTGTTGGCTCTGTCTCTGTAGCCAGTTTCCCTGTTCCAATACCCACAAGCTTTGCGACACTCAGACACCCCGATCCTTCTGCCCTGTGGGACCTGAGGCCACGCTGACCCCGCGTGGTCTTCGCCCCAGTTTAGCCTCTGGAGTGATGTCCCTCAGTGGGACAGACTTTTAAAAGTCCTGATTTTGTGCTCCGTTGCTCCACCGCTTGCTGGGAGCCGGCCCCTACCCCTGGGGTCTATCTTCCCGTCACTTTGGATTCACTTCTCCCCAGTCCTACTGTTTAGAAAGCGGTTGTTTTTCTGTTTCCAGAATTGCTGTTCTTCTCTTCGATCTGCCGATGGATTTGCAGGTGTTTGCAATCTTTAGATAAGCTATCTAGCCGATCTCCTGCTAATTGAAGTAGTCTCAGCCTGCTACTTCTCCACCATCTTGACTCCTCCTAAAGTGATTATTTCTATGGAAGAACTTTTTTCTGCCACTTTTAAGTTGATTTTTACATGCCTTACATGTTCTTTGTTCCTCAATATCTCCATTATTGCCTTGTTTCCTGTTGATTTTTTTTGTGTCCTCTTTTGATTGTCTTCTCACTTTCTTTTCTTTGTTTCTTTTTGTGACTTTCTTAGTGATTACTCTTGAGAATGACTTTAACCTTTTAAATATTTAATAATTTAGTTTGCATTAACACTAACTTAGCCTCAATAACGTATAAAATCTCTGTTCCTTTATAGTACTGTTCCTTTTCATTTTATGTTGTTATTGTCACAAAATTAAGTCTTCTTTCATAGTGTGCCCATTCATATGGATTTGAAATTATTATTTTATGTATTTGTTTTTTAAATCACATAGGAAAAAATGCATTGCAAACCAAAAATATAATAATTCTGGCTTTTATATTTTCCAATGTTATTACCTTTACTGATTTTTTAAAAAAATTAATTTAATTTAATTTTTCAGTGTTCCAAAATTCATTGTTTATATGCCACACCCAGTGCTCCATGCAATTCATGCCCTCCTTAGGCTCATCCAACCCCTCACGCCCTCCCCTCCAAAACCCTCAATTTATTTCTCAGAGTCCACAGAATCCCATGGTTTTTCTATTCCTCCAATTTACCCTAACTCACTTCTCCTCTCCATCTCCCAATGTTTTCCGTATTATTCCTTATGCTCCATAAGTAAGTGAAATCATATGGTAATTGACTCTCTCTGCTTGACTTATTTCACTCAGCATAATCTCTTCCAGTCCATGTTGATACAGAAGTTGGGTATTCATCCTTTCTGACGTAGGCATAATATTCCATTGTACATATGGACCATATCTTCTTTATGCATTCGTCCATTGAAGGGCATCTTGGTTCTTTCCACAGTTTGGCAACTGTGGTATTGCTGCTATGAACATTGGGGTACATATGGCCCTTTTTTTCAATACATCTGTATCTTTGGGGTAAATACCCAGTAGTGCAATTTCAGGGTCATAGGGTAGCTCTATTTTTAATTTCTTAAGGAATCTCCACACTGTTTTCCAAAGTGGCTGTGCCAACTTGCATTTCCACCAACAGTATAAGAGAGTTCCCCTTTCTCTACATCCTCTCCAACACTTCTTGTTTATTGTCTTGTTGATTTTGGCCTTTCTAACTGGTGTAAAGTGGTATCTCAATGTGGTTTTGATTTGAATTTCCCTGATGGCTAGTGATGATGAACATTTTTTCATGTGTCTGTTAGCCATCTGTATGTCTCCTTTGGAGAGTTGTCTGTTCATGTCTTCTGTCCATTTCTTGATGTGATTAGTTTGAGGAGTTCTTTATAATCTTGGATATCAGCCCTTTGTCTGTAGTGTCATTTGCGAATATCTTCTCCCATTCCATGGGTTGCCTCTTTGTTTTGTTGACTGTTTCCTTTTCTGTGCAGAAACTTTTTATCTTAATGAAGTCCCAAAAGTTTATTTTTACTTTTGTTTCTTTTGCCTTTGGTGACATATCTTGAAAGAAGTCGCTGTGGCCGATGTTGAAGAGGTTACTGCCTATGTTCTCCTCTAGGATTTTGATAGATTCCTGCCTCACGTTGAGGTCTTTTATCCATTTTGAGTTTATCTTTGTGTGATCACCAAGACACCATGGTACTGGCACAAAAACAGACACATAGACCAGTGGAAGAGAGTAGAGAGCCCATATATGGACCCTCAAATCTATGTTCAAATAATCTTCAACAAAACAGGAAAAAATATACAGTGCATAAAAGGCAGTCTCTTCAATAAATGGTGTTGGGAAAATTGGACAGCTATGTGTAGAAGAATGAAACTTTTACTGATGTTTAAAAAAAAAAAAACTTCATATGGTTTTCAGTTACTATCTAATGATTTTTAATTTCAGCCTGAAAATCTTCCTTTAACTTTTCTTTCAGCAAATATTTACTAGTGATGAACCATCTTGACTTCTGTTTAACTTCCGTTTGACTTCTTCTTCATTTCTCCTTTATTTTTCAAGAATAGTTTTGCCAGACAGAATTCTTGACTGGCAGAGGTTTTTTGTTTTGTTTTGTTTTTCCTTTCAGCCATTTACTAGTCATTCCCCTGCCTTCTGGCCCCCATGGTTTCTGATGAGAAATTGGCTCCTTCTCTTACTGAGGATCCCTTGTACATGACAAGTCATATCCCTCCCTTGACGCTTTCAGAAGTCTCTCTTTGCCTTTCAATAGTTGATTATAAAGTGTTTCTGTGTGGATCTCTTTGAATTTATCCTACTTAGAATTGGTAGAACTTCTTAGATGTATAGTTTCACATCTTTCATCAAAATGGGGTTTTCAACCATTATTTCTTCAAGTATTTTTTTCTGCCCCTTTCTCTCTCTCTTCTTCTTTTGGGAATCCCATAGTGTATATATTGTACTTGTTGACACCCCACAGGTATTTCTTCATTCTTTTTGCTTTCTGTTCATCAGGCTAGTACATTTTAATTGACATATCTCCAAGATAATTAATTCTTCTTCCTGCTTAAATCTGTGTTCAATAACTCTAGCAAATTTTATATTTCAGCTATTATACTTCACAGTTTCAGAATTTCTATTTGAATTCTAATTGAATGTTTATCTCATTGTTGATATTTTCTGTGTGTTGAGATATCATTCTCCTGGTTTCCTTTAGTTGTTTGTCCATGGGCTTCTTTAACTCCTTCAGCACATTGAAGACAGCTGATTTGATGTCTTTCTAGTATGTTTAACCTTTGGGCTTCATTAGGTATGGTTTCTGCATATTTTTTTTTTATCCTGTAAGTAAGCCATACTTGCCTATTTCTTTGCATGTTTCCTAACTTTTGGCTTTGGAAATCAGGTTTTACTCTCTCCCCAGAGTTTGCTATTATATCTTGTTGTGGACCACAGTTGTCTATTTGTTTAGTAAATTTCAAAATTACTCTTGTAAGACTGTATCCTTTGTCATGTGTGGTAATTGAAGTCTTTGTCTCATTATCTCAGCCATCCACCAGTGACCTATCAGGGATTTCCTTAAATGCCAAAATTTAGCAGATTCTGTGTTCATTAAGTATTCCCTGGTTGTTGTAAGATTTTGTATTAGTATTCAGAGTTTCAGAAAATTTGATTCTGAAACTTTTTGCCAACTTAATGCTTGCTTCCACAAGGGATGGATCTATGGAATGCCCTACTCCACCATTTTTAGTGATGTTCTTCCTTGCCAGCTGTTATTTTATTCACTTTAAGAGAAAATGAATTAAGTCCTAAGATTTTATTTCTTTGCATCCTTTTTGCTTTTTACTGTAGCAGTTTACAGAAATCTTTTTCTCTTTTGATTTCCACATGTAGTTGTGAAATAATAGTTAATGCTTTGGCCTCTTAAAGCTTCTATAGCTTCATTTACTTCCACAGACTTAACATTTAAGTTCATTAAAAATAATTTAACAGGGCACCAGTGTGGCTCAGTTGGTTAAGTGTCTACCTTCAGCTCAGGTCATGATACTGGGGTCCTGGGATCAAGCCCCATATCAGGCTTACTGCGCAATGGGAAGCTGGCTTCTCCCTCTCCCTCCACCTGCTAGTCCCCCTGTTTGTACTCTCTTTCTCTCTCTGTCAGACAAACAAACAAGCAAATAAATAATTTAACAGAAATTGTCATGTTAAAATGAAATTAAAAAATGTCTAGTCTTATACTAACAAAACAAATTTTGAAATTATCATGTTATTGAAATTATTATAGGATGATGATTTTCTGCTCGTTATTTTGGGAATTTTATAGTATTAGAGAGTTTTAATCTAGTATCATTAAACTGTTCACTTATCTATCAGACTTGTTTGTTTCTGATAATTGATTTTAGTTATACAAATTATTTATCACTTACCAATAGTTCTTAATGATTTTTGAGTTAAAAGCTTTATTTTTTTTATTAACTGAAGTTCTATAATTCTACCTAAGTCACTAAAGAAGTAGACTAGAATGTTTTTTCAAAATTAAAGAAAAGGTTTTGTGAAATATCTCACAGAAGTTATGAGCTTGATGATATAAAAGCTCTTTTTTTAAAGGAAAAATGTTCAAACATAAACCATAATATATACTGATATCATACTATTTGACAGAAATTGTATAATATTTATAAAAAGTAAGTTTAAATCTGTATAAGAAAATTCTTTTTTTTATTCCCTACTATAGAAAATGTCTTAGGGGAAGCTAATTTAATTTCAAAGAGTTGAATTTATTTTATTTCTATACACATCAATTATGTTATATTTAAATATAAAAATATGATAATGATGAATAAACTGGCATGAAATATTCTTCTGGTGCTTTAGAATAGCATGTCTTTAATGTGGCAACTCTTAACAGTTAAAGGAACTCTGACAGTTAAGTAATCCCTTCACCACTTAAGTACAACAGGATTTTATTATTAAGTACACTGCCTGGAAATGGTGTGCTTTTTTCATTCACACTATAAACAGTTTTGTTAGATTGGTAATCCTGCTTGTCAGATTTGTTCACTGTTTGATATTAATCAGTAGGTTTATAAAAGGTGCAGCTCTGGACAGAAATGAACAGAAAATACATTTTAAATAATGTTTCCATAAATCATAGAGAGTCAGACATCTCTAATTCGGAGGTGTATAGAATATTTTGACATTTTGTGGGTGGCTTGATAGCTTGCTACTAAACCAAAAGTTTAATAGCAGAGCTACTGTCCATTTCATTGCATGACTATAGAATTGGCTCTCCTAGTATAAATTTGTTCAAAGTTCATGAGACTTTTTTTCCTGAGCATTTAACAATTAACTTTTTAATTGTATTGTAGAATATGAACAATAAAAGTGTTACGACTATAGAGTAAATGATATAATTTTGGATCATGAGTGGTTACCACATATGTCCTCATCTTTAAATTTCTATATTTCAGAAAACATTCAGATATCCTTTGCCTTCATATTCCACTATCTAATCAGCAGATGTATTCACCAAAACACAACTTGTTTATTTAATTTGAAAATGTTGACATTAATTTGGAACTAGTTTTAAAATCCTTTTAGGAACTCCAGGATTGGGGTGCCTGGGTGCCTCAGGTGGTTAAGCATCTCCCTTTAGGTCAGATCATGATCCCAGAGTCCTGGGATTGAGTTCTGCATTGGGCTTCTTGCTCAGTGGGGAATCTGCTTCTCCCTCTGCCTGCTGCTACATCTGCTTATACTCTCTCTCTCTTTCTGTGAAATAAATCAATTAAAAAATCTTAAAAAAAAATACCCAAACTTTAAGGAACTCTAGGATTTAGAATATGTATCCAGGGGGCTATTATAAGGGTCATTAAATTAACAACTAGTTAGCATAAAATGATGGAAAGTGACCCATGATTGTCAAGTATAACTCCTGGATAAGCACATAGGTAACTTTGATAGTTTTGCAAATAGATCTTTATTTCCAAATTTTGTAGATTACAGAAATGAATATAAAGGTATAATCTGAAAGCTATTTGTCCTAAAATGTGCTTTGCTCACTGGTTCTTTCCAAGCCTCCCAGCTCTCTCCATGGTTATCTGTTCCTCATGCTCACAGTTTCAAGGGACTAGCAAACTTTAAATGTTTTCCATGCTAAGCTGAATGTTTTCAAGTTGTACAAGAATATTGTTTGGTTCTCAATTCTTCTCGTCACTCTCTCATTTCCTTCTTCAGCCCCTGAATCTTAATACTTTCCTCGCTTGATATTTTCCTCCCAGATGAAACCTCACTGTGCAGTGGCATTGACCAGATCTCAGCAGTTGCTGGAGAGTAGTAGCGGGTAACCCAAAGACACAAGGATGAGAGCAATATGAGACATCATGTTGTCCATCTCCAACAGGAAGCAAAACTACAGCAGGACTGGATTTCTTAATCCATTATTTAATGTCAGTTAAAATCCTTAAATTACTTCCTTATAGATGCGATGAGATGTAGTCTTTTAAGACTTCCATACCACCAACCCCTTTACTATCCATTGACAGAAAACTGAAGAATTCTTGACAGACCTGACTTACATTGTATTTCCCTTGGTTTTTCATCTTATGCATGTGTGATTACTGGTAACATGCACCCAAACAACAGGCATTGCAGTCTGTTCAGGTGTGTAGCTACATGACCATATGAACTTGGAGTCAGGAATTGGGAAGCCTGCACTGCAGGCTACAGTGGAACCAGGGTAGCAGAGTATATTCTCAGATGCCTTATGGAGCTGATCACAAATATGATGAATTGTAGGCCAGGAACCCTGACTTCTGGTCATGGAACTACCATTATCTCTATGCTACCTCAAGTCTTCAAAATTTCTAAGTCACAACTTTATTATTAAAAATAGTTGCACTCTATGGTTTCTCAGGTCCCTTTCTTCTTTAATAGCTATTTGATGATACCAAGTGTTCTATGTCTTCACAGTAGATACCAATAAAAGAAGAAGCTAAACTATGAAATGGGGGAAGAGGAGGAGGGAGACAACTATTCTTTGATTGAAAAAAAAAAATCCATATTATGCATAATGATAGAAAGGGGAATAAAGGAAATAATAGACCAATTACTTTGCTTAGTGAACAAATGTTTGCAGTTTTTAGGTTTATTCCTGAGCTACAAGACTTCTTTTATAGGCTTTATGAATGATGTGAAACTCCTTAGACACATAATAATTTAGTTTGCCTTTCTTTTGATATTATGTTTATAAGATCAAGGGTACTATTGATATTAATCCATTATTGGACATTTTTATTCAAAGGTTTAAAAAGTACACTGAAGTATTATCCAGGGTAGACTCATTTTTAGGAGAAAACATAAACATGGAGAAACCATAATCCTGGTGTAATGTAGGAATCTAATTAAGACTAATGAGGCAACATTAAATTTAATGTATGATGCATTTTATATGTCTCACCATTAGAGCTGCAGCAAGCTGTTCATCAGAGTCATCTTTGGTGACTGTTCCCCTACAGGCATTCTTCAGCAATCTGGGATTAGGCCATGGTACTGGGCTTGTAGAGAGGCCAACACTAAAACAACCATGAAAAATTAAGGGTACCATTGGAATCATCTGTTGGTGGACTCAGTTGGGCAAGTTCATCGAGTGGGAAATGTTCTCCTACGTTGTAAGGTCTGTTGAGTTTAGGGACCACCAAGACTCAGGGTCAGTCATCAAAGGAATTAGAAGAGAATCAGGAGAGAACAAGTAGGGGAGAGAAGAACAAGAGAGGATGGTTTCACTGGATTCCTAAGATTCAGGGCCATTACTGAGGCAGAGGAATTGGGAAGGGTCCCAGGAGAAGAATATTTCATGGAATTTGCAAGAGTTTAGCTGATGTGGGTATAGGCACAAAGGAAGGAGAATTGATTCCTAGGAATCTGGAATTGAGTGTGTTTCATATAACATGATAAACACGTACAGTATTATCTAGCACAACAAATTACAGCAGCTGATGTTTATTGTGGGTTTTGTGTGTAGGAGACAGTGTTTACATGCTCAATGTGTATGATCTCATTTGGTTCTTATGATAACTTCATGGGTTAGCCATGATTACTGTCCTGAATTTACACAGGGGAAAAAAAAAACTGAAGCAGAGAGAGATTAACTAAGTCGCTACATAGTTAATGGCCAAATAGAATTAGAACATAAGAATCTGAATCACAACTTGAACCCCTAAATCTAGAGAAATAGGGTTATATTTTCACATGGCACAGAGAAACCTTGAAACCACACATGCTGAGATTGGGCTTATACTCTTTGTTGCAAAATGACAATTCCTTTGTCCATTTAAAATTTTAAAATTAAACGATCTATTGTAACTTGTCTCCTTAAATAGGAACCTGGAGTTCTCTGAGTTTGGGTCATGCTGCCCTGAAACTTTATAAGTGGCTTATAAAATTGTAACTTTCTAGATGTGGAATGTTTCTGCTTTAAAACATAATGGGTTATTCTTGCTAATTGTTGCTGTTTGTTGACATATAAGCTTTGTACACAGTTTCTGAAAGTTTGAATTCATAGCCTTCTGTATCTTGCTGGTCCTGGGGGCAGGGGAGGGGGCACAATGATGCAGATTTGTTGTTAGTTGGTTCAGGCAGAGGACAAACCATGTATATCCATTGAAGGCCGTGGTTAAAACTCATTAACTCATAAACTCACTAAGTAAGTAAGTAACTAATGATATTAAGTTCAGCATTGTGGAAATTATAGGGTTGATGCTCAAAAGAGGAAGAAAAACCACTTCTTGCTACTCTCAGTTGTTCCTTGTCTGTCTTAATTCCTTATGTACTTTTTTTGCTTTTTCTGCTGGCCCAACATTGCCCCAGAAATTACAACTTTAAAATTAGTAAGTAGCAGAGCTGAGAGTGAAATTCAGGCCGCGTGGTTCTGGCACCCACGTTCTCTACTACTCACTGTTCTGCTTGTTAGACAGTTACTTTCCTTTGGGAAACTTCAAAGATTTCCCTCTTAATTTCTTTGGTAGTTATTATGCTAGAACCTTTTATATGTGTGAGGCAAACTGAAAAATGGTTAGCTTGAAGGTGAATGAACCCTTTCTGGGCAGAACTACACATAGGTGGAGTTGTAGATCCTAGTTTTCAAAGAACTTCATCTATACAGGGAAATATCCTATGTGTAAGAGCATATGACATATGGATGAACTTACCTCTGTACAGTTCGGTTAGGAACTGATAACAAAGGATCTTTTCTTTATGACTTATGTAGCTATAGGCCTTTGTACATTATGGCAACACTGTAGAAAAAAATTTAAATCTGCTGGGCAATTCATTTTCTGCTACATATGCAAAGCTAAAAAGATGGAACGGTTGTTTTAAAAAAAGATTTCCAAAGTATCTCCTGAACCATCAGGAGTAGTTTACCTGCTGGCCTTTAAAACCAGTGCTTGAGTAAGTGATTGTCCAGTGGTTCTACAAAGGCTTCTTAAATGACATCTATCCCCCACTCTTTTTTGGATTGATGATTTCATTAAAAGCCATTCTCCAATTGTCGTTTTGCTTTCTCTGCTTTAATGTGGTCTGTGGGGTTCATTAGATCCACCGTGTTAATGGCGTCAGCTGGGTTTAGGTTTCATTGCAGCTGAACCTCACCATTGCTAATCACTTAGCGAACATATGCCAATATCACGGTACGTAATGACTCCTTCTGCAGTGACTACTTTATATTCCCATACCTCCCCTCTAAAACCCCAAAGTAGCATTGATTATCAGTGTGAACTGCAGGACAGTGGGAGCATTGATGGCTTCCTCTCTCATGCTTGCTTTAGAATCTTTCAGCTTTGTCAGGCATTTCCTGTGATCCGTGTTCATCCTCTCCACTCCCTATCTTATGAATTTTGTTTGCCGCATCAGGCCAAAACCAGGGACTTGCGCGTCTAAAATGGTACAGACGTTTCACCAGTTGCTGCTCAATTTTTGCATCCAACATTGTCTAGGCCTCAGTGGCATAACTCAAAGTGATCTTAATTTGCTTTCTGCAATCTCATTGGTCCCGGGGGACACTCAGGGCATCCAAGAGTGAGTGGGAAAACATTGCAGATGTATAAAGACAGTCTATTGCTCGTCAGAAGTTTTGGTATCTTGAGATAATTTTGAGCTGTATATCTCCTTTTTGGTTTCCTTTGATATCTGAGACCTGAATAAAAGGCACTGTCTGATCTCTTTCTCTCTCCCTCATTCCCCTAATGTGATTACAAAGGGAAAGATGAGGGCCTAACACTGAGGGGTGCTGGCTTTGGGGGTGCGGGCAGCAGCACAGTGTGATGGCAGAGAGGAATTCTGCTTCAAGGAAGATACTGCCCAATTTTTTAAACTTAATAGGATTAGTCATGGGAACTATTTTTAGCAGAAGTTCAACTTATCCATGTATTTTTAATGTGGGAAAATTGTGTCCTTTTCCCTCCGCTCATGTTTGATGTATTCCAGCCCTCCTGCGAGCGTGTTTGAGTATCTTAGGGGATCTGGAGTGGAGGAGAACTTCCTCTCGGATTCTCTCTGTTTTCTTTCGTGAAAATGACATTCCAAAGCTGTTTCACTTTCTGACAGGAAGTGGAGCCTTGCCAAAAATGATTAAAGTCCGAGAAAGCATAACAGTTCCAAAGCTGCAGCCGTACTTTAGGAGTCCTGAGTTTGACATGGTGTCAAACAAATGTGAAATATTGTTTAATAAATTTGAATAATAGAGAGATAGGAAAAAATCATTCTTGGCTTATAGCAGTAGTGGCTTGAATTAAGTATGTAAAAGACTACCTACGTCTAATAAACTGAAATAAATATGTAAATACACTTGGGTGAGGTTAGCGGGGCCTGTTACTTGATTCCATTATACTAGTTATATGTGTGGACAAAAGCCTGTGCAAGTTTAAAAGTGCATGTATCTCTATATTTCTCCACTGTTTAAGGGAAATGACTTCTGCTTGTATGATCAAATCAATGAAGAAGAGGTAATTATTTTTTTTTAATTTTATAATTAATTCAATAAACTTATCAATGAAATCACTTAGACCAAAATAGTTTTGTTCAAAAGGGCTAAATAATAATTGAGAACTTGAGTCAATATCTGCACTCATAGACCCAAAGGCTTTTTACATAATAACAGCCTCAATTATTTCACTGACAACTCCAATTAAATTATGTTACTTTTCCACCAGAGAATTATGCATTTATGTAGACAACCATGGGCTACTCCTTCCCCAAAATAAAACTGACCAACATAAAGAGCATCTTTCTCATATTAATTAAAAAAAAAACAAAAACAAACTTCTCTGAAGGAAAATCCTTCAGAGAATGTAAAACATTTTTTTAAAAAACTTCTTTCAAAGAAATTAGTACAGTAAACTGATTTTGTTACTTATTTCTTTCACTCCTTTGTGTATATATTTGGAATATATGTTTTTAGGGCAAAAAATTCAAACTTTTCTTGAAAACTAACATTCAGCCTATAGTACGATTCATGACCACTTTTCAGACAAGTCAAATTGATTAGAGGAGTCATTCAGTGTCATTGAGTACCATTTGTCACTTCATAAACAGCTACAATCTGCTGCCTACAAATGCAGAAGTACCGCCAAATAAATCACATCAAATGGTGGGAGTAGATAGTATCCCTTCATCTATAATTGGTACAGCCTCTCCTGTCACATTTGTTCATTCTTGTGATTCTGGCGTGGATTGACACTGACATGGAAAGGGCAGCCACTGTCAAAGACGTTAGAGAGTCTATATTTCCGTGATGTACGTGCTAATAGATATCCATCATAATATTACATTAACGTCACCCATGTATCAAACGTACAACTGAGCCATCTAGATATCTGAAGATAGGCCCATATAGTTTCGTTCTAACACTAGATAAGCTCTTGACATCGAAAGGAAACCGATAGATGCCAGAGGGAAGTAACACGATTAACAGATATATAAGAAAGCAACGCAAATGTAGCTTGCATGTGCTGTTTCCTTGGACATAATTATAAAGCTCTACAGTTTAATTCTGGGTAACATTTTCATAAAAGATCAATAGATACAATAGACTTTTGCTAAATTCAAAACATTTTTCATTTTAAGAATTCTTATTCTTGTCAGGCAAAAAAAAAGCTGCTATTACAATTAATGCTTTATATTATGTCCTAGGTTTAGGCTTTAACAAAAGTCTGCTTTCTTAGGGTCAGAACTCTTTCCCTCTGCAATATCTGTGTGTATGCCTGTGTGCTCATATATATAAGCAAACACACACATACACACAGGCTTTTGTATATATTATATCATACTGCCACACTAGCATTAAAAATTAACATAAATTAATGAAGACAATATACTTCCATAATGTCAAGTCTTTAAACACTGTAGACTCCAGGGAGATGAAAATGGACTTTAGTTGTTGCTGAAACATCTCTAATATATCGTATTCCACTCTGCAGAGATAATGGCCATGTCTACATGACAAACTGGAAAATTCAGTATTACATTAGAACAGCCTTGTTTTATTGGGTTTTTATTATTTGCAAGGAGCTTTGCATTTATATTCTCATTCAATTTTACAGTGAGTGAGAGAAGTGGCTGTGTTTATTCCCATTTTATAGATGTGGACATGGAGGCACCAAGAAAATAAAAGAGGTACACAATATTACCAGGAAAGGAAAAGAACTAAAATTTGAAGCTCAGGACTATTTGGCTCCAGACTCCTTTGCACTATGTTATGCCCTCAATCAAACTTCTAGGACTGAAACAAATCTTTGAGAGCTGAGTACATAGTAATTAGGCCAGCAGAGAAAATGGCCAATCTGGACCATCTGAAAACTTTCCCCTTCTTATCCTATTACTTGATCATGGGAGTACAGATGAGAAAACTTGTAAAACATTTTTTTTTAATTCTTTGAAAGAAATTAGTACAATAAACTGATTTTGTTACTTATTTTTTTTCACTCCTTTGTGTATGTATTTGGAATATATGTTTTTAGGACAAAAAATTCAAACTTTTCTTGAAAACTAACATTTGGCCTATAGTATGATTCATGACCACTTTTCAGACAAGTCAAATTGATTAGAGGAGTCCATGCAGACATGGAACTTTCTCCATGAGAACTCCGTCCTAGGCTTGCAATGTCCTCATTTCAGCCCTGCATCCAAGATATAAAGCTTTTCTAGAAGAAAAGTCAATAGGTGTGGGACTGTTGGAAAGGGTCCAGAAGATGCTATATACTACAGATACAGAAACAAGTCAGTCATTTGAATGAAAGATTCTAATTTTAGTATTTAATTAGCCAAAATCTTCCACGAAATTTTTGACCTTCTAGGAAGAAAAATAGCTCTTGGAAAAATGCAGGAACATTTCCCTTACAAATGAATGGAACTTATAAATAATTATATGAATTTTCCAAAGAGTCTGCCTTACTCTCTTGGGAGATCTTATTTTCTAGGAAAAAATGGAACCTGGAGAGGTGTATATCATTATCAATGAATCACTGCTGCAACTTTGCTCAAAAGATTCTTAACTAGAAAGCATGATTTTTTGGTAGATTAACCGAATTAAATTCCATCAGACATGTTTGCTTATTGACATGGGATTTGTTTTGGAGAAGTATAATAAACCTATTGTTCTTTTCCAATAGGTAGTTAAAAGGAAAGAGACATAAATACATTTGAAAATAGGTTTGGACAAATAAGTGGCAAAAAGTAATTCTAGTTATTTGATCTAAGTTATGAAAAATGGCATTCCCCTATTGATAAACAGCACAGAATTGACCAATATCCAAAGCGGGCAGCTTTCATGGGACTGTGCTCATTGTCAACAAATGTTGGGAAAAGGTCAATGGTTAATTAAATAATCCATCACCTCAGGAAAGAGAGTAGTTCTCAAATCTGACAATCAGTGACAGAAATATTAAAAGGTCAAGAAATGAGTTACAATATATTCTGTTTGTTATTATGTATTATAAAGATATGACTCCATTAAAGAAGTAGAGGATAGAAAATGTTCATATCCTTCTAGAAACATGTTTCCTAAACAAATTTTAGATTATTTACTGAAATGAATACTGCAAATTCTCCTGAAGCCAGAGACTTCTTTTGATTTTTGCACTTTTTGGGGAAAAAAAAAAGGTTCTTTTGATAGGGAACACTGTGTCTCCCTACTTGAAGAACTATGTGATGCTGGTGGCGTGGGGTTGGAAGAAAAGCTTTTTTTTGAGAATTACTTGGGTCTGGTGATTTCAAACTGCTATTTGCTCTGTAACAGAACGTCTTTGTAAATATGGTAGCTTTCAACTGCTGACTACACTTTCTTCCCATGCTGGATAACTCTGTCACTCTCAGAGAATAGTAACATCTCCAATTTCCTTACATCAAGTCCAGAATAACCCTTCTGTAAATTAAAAGTGCTACACAAACTTGATATATTGATTTGACCTAATTTCCTTTTGCCAGGATTGGCTTTTTCATTATCCTTTTCAGACATTCGTTTTGACTTTTTTTTTTTTTCCAGTGGGAATTATTATTTAATTTGGGCTGCCTTATCTTGCAAAAATTCTTTCTCCATCATCCTCCCTTATTCCTTCTTCCTGCCCCAGACTGCCATTGATTCATTCTGAGTTTTCAAGTCTCAAGTGCAAGCATTTCCTTTGTGTGTGTGTGTGTGTGTGTGTGTGCACGCATGCACTCTAGGTTGACTAAAAGAAAGACCACCCATTTTACTCTTTCTACCAGCTTTTCTCCTTTACCTCTTGAGGCCAAAATATGGAACACAGACAAGGAAAAGAGGTGCCCCAGAACAACTGCTTTCCAGGAAGCCATAAATCATGTGTGATTAAAGTAATTGGCACCAATAGAAAGAAAGCGTGTTCCCTTGCTTTGGCTCTGTAGTTTTGCATATGAGGGGAAACTGGTCAACTAGTTGTGATCCCTACAGGTTTAGGAGAGATAATGCTTTATTTGAATAGAAAAATGAAGCCTCTTACTTCTCCCTGGAGAATGTGGGGCCCGAGGATGATATTATATAGCCACGTCACTCTGCTGCTATGTTCATTTATATGGCTTCTCAACGAGGGGTGTTTCACCAGGGACTTTGACCCATGACTGTGCACAGCTTTCCCCCTTGCCGTCTGGGTGATCACTGCTGTTTCGAATATGGGCAAGTGTTATATGATTATTTTATCTCTTACTGTAAAGCGTTTTGAGAGATTTTGTATGAGAGGCAATATAAAAATAAATTGAATTGAACTGTGGCTTCACCTCTCCACTTTTTAGTGCTGAAACCTTTAGAGCAAAAAGTGCAGTGCTGTGACAAAGGACGAGATTAAAATGATATCAGGAAAATGGTCAGCTCTGGAGATCCCTGACCCTCCAAGAGGGGTGTGTGTGTGTGTGTGTGTGTGTGTATTTTGGTTGTTGTTACACTTGCCTATGTATTAGTTTAAAACCTTACTACAGCTAGAGAGAATCACATTTGTGTTCTGAAGTTAGTAATTTCAAGTCACACGATATTCAGAATCTACTTTTAGTTGATGCAAGTCTACAGAGACAAGTCTTGTTAATTATACAGGTATCTTTTTTACATAACGTATGATGGTGCATTCAAAGCACCATGAAAGGCCAAGGTCTGAGCCACGTCATATTACTTTCAGAATCCACAACTCCAATAATTTTTCTTTTAAAATAAAATAATCTTGGCTTAGGGTAATAGGTTTTTCCTACAGAAATATGGTTTTGTATTTTATGACACTGCATCAATACATTATTTTAATAAATGGCTCTTGGTTCACCAGAAGTGCTATATTTTGACAATATCAGCCAACCTTTTCATTTGTTTAAGCAGGAAAAGTAGGGTGCCAAAATAAAGCTACTCCAGAAGAACATCTCAAGAATGTTTATGAAAACTGTTACAGCTACATTTATTAGAGTTAAGGCAGAGTACTCATTTGTCATGCAGAATTCCAGGGAAGTGAGTAATTTCTGTATTTCTCCAAATGCCAGCGTTTCATATTTTGAGGTAACAATTTGCTTGTAAATATGAAAATAGCAACCTAGACTGTAATGTGACAAAAAGGGGTGGAGAGCTGGCATTATCTGGCAATGCTTACGGGGTGTATTTGCATGCCATGCCATGGTATTTCCCATGAAAGTATGTTAAGGAATGAAAAGACTTATCACATCAGGCTCTCTGACAATGGGCCTGCATTTTTAAAATTCTAATTAGATGATTTCTTCGACATTAGAATCAGTCCCCCTACTGGTCACCCCACGAGAACTAGGTGTTTCCCTGGCATACTCATTCTTATCTCCATCAAGTTCTCTCTGACACTCCCTGTTTATAGATAAACATTTCAGTCCCTGGAAATCAGACTAATTTCAAAATTGTGACCACACTGACTGTTAAATTATCAAAATACAGAAAGCAAACTGTTTCCCGTGCGGGAGTCTTTTTTGTTTGGGAGGTTGCAGAGAGCTCTTTGCTCTGTAGATTTGTTGTTTATTACTCCTTTTTATCTAAAACTCTCAACAATATTTTCGCATAGTGAATCAGTCTCCCAGCTATCCTGGGGATAAACGGGGATATTATTGGTGGTACATGGGGTCTCTAGGGTCTGAAAAATTATGAATGCTCCTTCAAAGGTGATTATTATCTTAGGACGGTACAGAAAAACATATAGTCATTCATTTCTGAGTTTATTCTTTGTGGGAGAGTATGCTCTGGTTCAGAAGGGCCACTCCTACCCTGGAATTAAGATAACAGAAAACACACACACACACACACACACACACATGTATGCATATATTAATGCATACATTAGCATTTCCTTTTCACATAGCTCACTTCATAGAAAATGCAGCTGTACATAGTAATTTATATGAAGAAGTAGAAAATGATCTCAGGAATAAGACAGAAGAGAAAGAAGTATTTTGAAATTTATTGAGCTATAGGTCCTAACATCTCGTACTTACTTTCTCCATGCAATGGACTTGAATGTTTGTATCCTCCCAGAATCCATATATTGAAGTCCTAATCCCCAACTTGATGGCATGTGGAGGTGAGGCCTTTGGGAAGTAATTAGGTCACAAGGGTGGAGCCCTCATGAATGGGATTAGTGTCCTTTAAAGAGGAGAACAGGGGAGATAATCTCTTTTTCCACCACGTGAAGACACAGTGAGAAGGCAGTCATCCAGAAGCCAGGAAGAGGGCTCTCATGCAACTTGAAGCTTCCAGCTTCCAGAAATGTGAGCAATAATGTTTGTTGTTTAAACCACCCAGTCTGTGGCACGTGGTAAGAGCTGCCTCAGCCGACTAAAACATTGCCCCGACCTCAGTTGGATTTATTTTCCTTTTAGACCATGGCTCCATTTCCAAATGTATTAATCCACCTATGAAGTCACAGCCTGGGGCTCTAGTCTGCTGTGCTGTTCTCCTTCTTCTGCTGTTGCAGTTACCCTGTGTCTTTGCACCTGCTGCTTATACGTCTGCTGTGCACCAGGACACAAGACCACTCACTTTGGCTCAAATAAGCCAGGGGTTTTCACCATACAGACTTCTGCTTGTGCTGATCTCTAAGACTGAAATCACTTTCACTCTCCTGGAGGACTGAGAACCCACTCATCTTGAAGTCCTTCTCCAATCCAAGTGGCAGAAATGAGCCTCGGTTTTCCATGTGCAAAATGGGGAATATATAGCATCCCTTTTTTATGGCAGCTATGACAATCACTGAGAGAGAGTATGTGTGTGATACTCTCTAGTAAAATGTCCTGGTGTTCTTTAATTATTACTTCTCTGAGAACCAGAAATATGTTGTACTTAAAACACTCAGCCTCTGATTATGCATCCATATGGAAATATCTTTTTCTATACCTTGTAGGTCTTATGGAAACACTGAGCATTATTTATATCTATATAAATACATAATACTTATATCTGGGACTCCAGACTTAGTGGGAACTTAAAAAATATTTGTTAAGATGGCCTGTCCCAAATTATCTATGTGCCAAACATCTCAGTGTATATTCCTGGATTGTTTGGATCAGGACCAAACTGAATTTGAAATTAGTTCCATTCACCAAGTTTATTCTTACTGCAATGTGGCCTACACCGCCAGTGCTTTTAGTTTCCACCTTTGGACAGACTCTGCCGAAGAGGGTTGCTATATGAAATACACCAACAACATGTTTTGGTTTTGCATATTTTAACAGCACCACAGTCCAGTTGCCAAGTTGACTAAAACCTAGACATGGAACTTCATTTACTGGCTTTCCTGGAGCTTATAGATTTTACCTGAACAGCTTCCTTTGTAGCAGTCTTTGTGCTGGCTTGCTGCACCTCAGAGAGCAGTGCTGTGGGCCAAAGAGTCAACCTCCATGGTGCCAGTGACACTGCACTTCAAGTGGCCTCTCTGATGCCCAGTGTACCCAATGTGGCACTGAGGAAGAGGGAAGCACTCCCCTTTAAAGTAGGTATCTGTGGTGTGGCCACATATACATTAACATGATGAGACAGGTCCCCAAAAGAATTGTGAAATGCAAGACTTCCAAAGGTGTGGCGGGCTCCTTTATCAGAGTTTTAAGACTGGCTAGGATAAACTGTCTTTCCTTAACTTATTTTTTTTTTAAGATTTTTTATTTATTTATGTGACAGACAGATCACAAGTAGGCAGAGAAGCAGGCAGAGAGAGAGGGGAAAGCAGGCTCCCTGCTGAGCAGAGAGCCCGATGCAGGGCTCCATCCCAGGACCCCGAGATCATGGACTGAGCTGAAGTCAATGGCTTTAACCCCCCTGTCTTTCCTTATTAATGGAGAGATTTGATACATTCCAAAAGAGGAGTTGCAGAGTTTCGTGTTTTTCTCCATATTTACTTAAACATCCTATTTAATATCAACTGACCAGCTAGTGGAAGAGCAACAATAGGAACAATTTTGTTTTTTCAAAAAAATATGTATAAAAGTGCCTCTTAACTTTTTAAAATTTTTTAAATTTTTGGGTATAGTACTCTCTCCTTTTCCATTTCCATGGTTTCAGTTTCCACGATTTCAGTGATTCATTTATCCAAAGTCAACTGTGGTTGGGAAGCAGATGATCCTCCTTCTGAGGAATCATCAGAAGGTCAATAGCAGCCTAACGTTATGTGTCATTCACCTCACTTCATCTCATCGTCTGCACATTTTATTGTCTCGCATCACAAGAAGGGTGAGTATAGTACAATAGGATGTTTTGAGAGAGAGAGACCACATTCATACCACTTTTATTACAGTAGATTGTTATAATTGTTCTATTTTAATATCAATTATTTTTGTTACTCTCTTATTGTGCCTAATTTATAAATTAAATCTTATTGTAGGTATGTATATATGGGAAAAAAACACAGTATATAAATAGAGAGTTCAATACTATCCACTGTTTCAGACATCCACTGGGGAACTTGGAACATATTCCCTGTGGATAGGGGGTGGGGTACTACTGTATATTTATCCACATCCCTTTTTACTCCCTCAGAGGAAGCTGATCTCATCAAAATGTGTGTGGAGAGCTCAACTTTTGTACTTAGTGACCAGCTCAAAAACTACATTCCACAAGGCACTGGGGGAGAGCCCAGAGAATCCTCATGATGCCATCGTTAGACTGAGATCACATTGCTCTGAATAAGTCTGCTGTGCAGCTAGTCATTTTAGGCTTAAGCCTGTGCCAAATTGAGTTTCCCCAAACTCCAAGTAACTCTCACCTCTGTCAATCAAACTCACAAGTTTAAAATATATGGAGGGAAAAGAGCACCAAATCCTTCCAAAGATCCATTAAGTTTGCATTTTGAAGGAAGAAGTGGAAAAAAAAGGTGTTTTTTTTTTTTTTTTTTTTTTTTTTTTTTTAAAGAAGAAGTAAAGTTTGCCTCTCAGGCCAAGTGTTTTCAAGTTCTCATATGTCTCAATGAAAGCCAACCTAATTAGTATAAATCAGAGTTTTGCATTATAGACATTCAAGTATAATGAGTTCTATTATGACAGATTGCAGTAGGTGAGATATATGTTATTCAATGGTATGTCTAGGAAAAAAAATAAACATGCTTCATTTCTTCATTAGAGAATGCTTATTTATAGTGCACTATATATCTACCTCCACTGTAACATTAAAGTTTTGACTGCTTTTTAACTGTAAAATGTGATACTGTTGTGGCAGCTGCACTATTCAAATGATAGCTGTAGTACAGCTGCTATCAGGGAAGGAGATTTATTGCTTCCCTGCTTGGATAAGGATACGTGCATATTTACTTTTAGTTTCATTGCTGGTGTCCTATATTTTAATGACACAAAGTGATAGGAAAGAACGTTATAATAAAGAAGCCCTTTAATTCTGCAAATACAAATGGCACACTTCATATAAAACTTTGTTTTAACTTTATGTAAATTCCCTGCCTTTTTCCTTCCGTGAAACAGTCTACATCAGGAGAGATCTTAAACTCCTGCGAGTTCCCGAGCTCCCTTATGTTTGTTGTTGGTAATTCTTTCACACCGAGGTCATGGGAGAGGAGACAAAGCATGGGAAAGGGAGAGGAGAAGATAGGAGAATAGAGAAAAAGGGAGAGAGTTGAGTGAATATCGCAGAGTAGTTTAGCCTATTTTTGTGTATGGTTACCCATTTCGGAGGGAAGTTGGTGGTGGTGAAAGTTCAGGTTCAGCTTCAAGTCAGTTTGGAAGCAGATAGCTTGCTGTTCAAAAGACAATAAAGAAAAGGATAAAAAGTTGAAAAAAAATTTTCCAACTGATTTTGTCTCTTATTCTTTGTCTTAATATTGTCTTGAACCAATAACCTGGTGACAGATGGGCAGAATTCTGAGCTCGTGGCAGTTTGGATTAGATCTGATAAGCATTCAGTTCTATTTGGTATTGAAACAGAGTTGGAAATCACATGAAGACAGGCTTTGTTGGAAAAGTCCATTACTTGGTAGTTTCTGATGGGTTGAAAGTGCTGCTAGAAGAGTCTTTGGAGTATTTGGGGATTTCATGATTGATATCAGGCAATACAGAGGTGCCCAATGTGCTTTCAATTGTATTAATCACACTCTTTAGAGCAGGGAGAAGTTTTGATATGTTCTTTCGTTATTCCAAACCCCTGAACTATCCTTATGCTCATATCCTCCCCTCAATTTTTTGTTCAGAGACTTGTGGATTTAGAATGCTTTTTAATTATTTCTGCTTGCACACTAATAACCTGTGAAATTAGCAGATACACATGCCCTATAGTGTATGAGATTTAAGGAGACATGTCTTGATCTTTCAATTTACTAACAAAGTAATTTATAGCTCACAAGATGACATCACATACATATTAGAAAATAAATTGGCAATTCAAAGGTCATTGAATAAGTAGATCAGGTTATTTTACCTGTATGTAAAGAAAATGAAGATACAGGTTTTTCCTGTCTGTTTTGTTTTTTGGTCAGTAATTTCAGAGCATTGCTGGTATTTTTCAAGCTAATTTGTTGTTTTAGGTATTCAATTTTGTACTAGAGTCTAATATGAGAATTGTTCTTTGCTCTTTAGCCACATGCAAACCATATTTCCATTGAATATTTATCAAAATGCAGTTCCTAAAAAGTTCATAGGTGTCTTTTTTAATAAAGTCCAAATAGCTGCCTTTCTGAATTAAAGAGACAGACAGTTTTGGTACATGAATTATCATTTCTGTAATAATTGCCTGCAACTGAATAACACATGGAGACCATCTTTGATAAATATAGAAATAACTGAGTTTGCTAAATCGTCTTTGCATTATTTCATTATAAAGCTATGCCAGTCAATTAATTCCTCCTTCCAGCATGTGAACACATTGTGCACCAAGTACTGAAATGAAGAGTGTTAAGATCCTACAACCCAGAAGAGTTTAGGTACTTATTTGTGGAGAATGCAAGGAGCAGGTACACACTTCCCTTATTATTTCCTCATCCATAAATGTCTTGGTTTAAAATTACTTACTGATAACATGAGTAAAGTTCCAATATGATTATTTCTTTGCACCAGTTCCTGTCCTGCACCACTGTCTCCCACTTCCCAGCATATAACCTGACAACCAATGACAAAGTTTTACTACTAATGGATATTTTACCCAAATTCATTTTAAAGGTTATGGACATATGGGTTCTATTTTTCAGGTGTTTATAAATAAATATTTAGTATGTATGGGTGCTTATGGTAATTTAATTTTCTGTTGATTTAAAAAAACTATAAAAATGCAGAATTTCACACATTCTCAGTCTGGATTTTAATATCAAACATTATAAGTGACAGCGCCTAGCAAAAGTATGAAATTCTTCGAGTAATACAGATGAGAAAACTTCTGGTAAAGAGAAAATCATCACATGAGTAAGATCATAAATAAATTTAAGTTATTTTTGTCAGGTGCTCAACTGTATTTTATCCTAAAATTAGTTTTGTCAATTGATTAAAAGTAATGACATCTTTGCTGCTATAAATTTAACATAAAACACTATAAGATGGTGAAAGTTTATTTAGAATTTGAAGTTAACAATTTTAGTATGATAATTTAGTTTTCATTTGTATCTTTTAAATTCCACCATCTAAAGATGCTGCAAGGAATTGATTGATTGATTGATTTCAATTTAATGTATGCTTCTTCAACACACTTGGTTCAATCATTTTGATTGAATCACCTGATCACTGGCTAGTTATTAACTAGAAATTTGAGTAAACTGGCATATATCCAATTTTTATCTTTGAAGGAGCTTATAAGTGGTTTATAGATGGTCCCTGTAGAAAGTGGGTAAGAAAGGTTGAAGAATGAACATTTTTCAAGTGCAGTTTCATTGAAAGTGAGTTGTCCCTTTTCTGATGGAGAGGAATGACTGCATTGTTCTTTGCTGTCAAATTGTGACCACATTTGGGGATGGGTAGGTGAGAGGGTAGTAGTATGAAAAGATCATTGAGAATTTGAAAGCATAATGGCATGTCATACCTATAGAAAATGCTAGTGAATAGTATTACTGGGAATGTTAGGTAACTGTGGAATGGAGAAATTGGGGAATGTGTTTAAGGTCGCCAGCTATGTAAGTGGTACAGTGACAATATAGGAGCTGTCAGAAGAATCACTGGTATTGTAGAGAAATGCCTTCCAGAGAAATGCCTTCCAATAGATGTATGTGAACCACAAATGCAATCTTTCATGTTTTCTAGTCATTTTCTAAATAACACAAGGAAACAAATAGGATTAATTTCAATAATGTATTTTATTAAATGTATCAATTTTTATTTCAAAATATAATAATTAAAATAGTTATAGATGTAAGCGACATTATTTTATTCATACTGTCCAAATTCAGTATGTATTTTCACTTACAGCACATATCTTTTCAAGCTAGTCAGGTTTGAGGTTCTCAGGAGCGCGATGTAACTACCATATTGGACAATATAACACTAGAGTCTTTGAGAATCCAAAAGTAGCATACATGGAATTGTGATTGTTTGGCTAGTAACCATTGTAATTAAAATGGCCAGAAATTCCAAAGAAATTGGTCCTACTGACATACATTAATTTGGGGTCATATAGTGAAGGGACAGTTTCATTAGGGAAGAATGTAAGTGTTGTAAGGGACTATGTTATTTAGATAAATTAGAGCACAGGATAGCATAGAAAGGTTGTTCAAGTCTGTTTGTTGGTGAAGATATGAAGATATGGTTTCCTGGCTTCATAGTTTTATTTGCAATAAATAAATATTGTTACATGCTACTGTCTGAACTGTATTATGTACTCAGAGATAAAAACATGCATATGGTGTCAGTGGAGCCCATTGGGCCAAGAGCCCATTGTCTACATGTATGTTCAAAGAAAGAATGACAAGTTCTTTGAAAACTGGGCATCAACACTACCAGGTATTTACCCAAAGAAAATGAAAACACTGAACTGAAAAGACATATGCACCTTATGTTTACTGCAACATTATTGTTATTTTTTTTACTTATGATGGTCAAGATATGGAACACACCAAGTATCACTCAATAGATGAATGGGTAAAGATATAGTATATGTACATACAACAGACTATTACTCAGCCATAGAAAAAATGAGATCTTACATTTGCAATAACATACCCTGACCTACAAGGTATTATGCTAAGTGAAATAAGTCAGAGAAAGACAAATGCCATATGATTTCACTTATTGGTGGAAACTAAAAAACAATACAAATGAACTAACAGATAAACAAAGTGTAAAATCAGAGTTAATAGGTACAGAGAAATTATAAAGACAGAGAACAAACTAATGGTTTGTTGGGAGGTTGGGGAACGGGCAAAATGAATGAAGGGGAGTGAGAGATGCAGGCTTATAGATTTTGAATTAATAAGTCACAAGAATAAAAGCACAACATAGGGAATATACTGAATGGCATTATAATAGTGTTGTATGGTGACAGAAGGTAGCTACACTTGTGTGAACTTAACATAAACTTGTACAGTCATTATGTTTTACATCTGAAACTAATGCAACATTGTGTATCAATTATACTCAAAAAGAAACTTCAAAACTGGAGACTGACAGATATTCAAAGGGACTGAAGAACCAGCAATCCCAGCTCGTTCAATGCTGATATATAATGTGTGTATATAAAAGGCAAGCAATGCAGGAAAGGAAAACAATGAAAAAGTTGATCTAGAAAATGACCAGGTCCAACTATGAACAATTGGCCTTTGTAACTGGGAAGATTTTAAGTTTGAGAAGGGGATTTATAGTGAAATGAGTTCACCTTTTTAGAAGATATACGTGTTTTATGGTTACTGAAATTAATCAGTAGTTCTGCTGATAATTGAAGTATATTGGTTTGAAGTTCTCCTCAAATAATTCCTTTTTCAAAGGAAACAGTCAACAAAACAGAGGCAACTCATGGAAGGGGAGACGATATTTGCAAATGATATTGCAGACCAAGGGCTGATATCCAAGATCTATAAAGAACTCAAACTCAATACACAGAAAGCAGATAATCACATCAAAAAATGGGCAGAAGACATGAACAGACATTTCTCTAAAGAAGATATACAAATGGCTAACAGACACATGAAAAAATGTTCATCATCATTAACTGTCAGGGAGATTCAAATCAAAATCAGATTGAGTGATTACACCTTACACCGGTTAGAATGGTCAAAATTAATAAGACAGTAAACAAGTGTTGGAGAAGATGTGGAGAGAGGGGAACCCTCTTACACTGTTGGTGGCAATGCAAGTTGGCACAGCCGCTTTGGAAAAGAGTGTGGAGATTCCTTAAGAAATTTTATAAAAAGAGCTATCCCATGACCCTGCAATTGCACTACTGGTATTTACCCCAAAGATACAGATGTCATGAAAAAAAAGGGCCATCTGTACCCCAATGTTCATAGCAGCAATGCCTACAGTCACCAAACTGTGGAAAGAACCAAGATGTCCTTGAACAGATGAATGGGTAAAGAAGATATGGTCCATATATACAATGGAGTATTATGCCTCAATCAGAAAGAATGAGAACCCGAGTTATGTATCAACATGGACGAGACTGGAGGAGATTATGGTTAGTGAAATAAGTCAAGCAGAGAGAGTCAAATTATGAAATGGTTTCACTTACTCATGGAGCATAAGGAATAACATGGAGGACATTAGGAGAAGGAAACGAAAAGTGAACTGGGGTAAATAGGAGGAGGAGACAAACCATGAGAGACTGTGGACTCAGAAATAAACTGAGGGTTTTGGAGGGGTGGGGGTGGGGGGGTTAGGTGAGCCTGGTGGTGGGTATTAAGGAGGGCACGTATTGCATGGAACACTGGGTGTGGCGCAAAAACAATGAATCTTGCAACACTGAAAATGAGATAAAACAAAACCCTAAATTTAAAAAAAAATTGCTTTTTCTATGTAGAGTGAGTTCTTCAAAAATAAAATAAGAATAATTTTATAAGAATAATAAAAATATACAAATTAAAGGAATACATCTGATACCTCACAGCCTGGGCTCAAACCTTGGATCTCTGTGATGTGGGGCAAGTTACTCTCTCTGTTCCTCAGGAATATCAACTGTGAAAGGAGGACAATGAGCTTCTACTCACCAGTCTTTATTGATAATTTTAGTTAATATATGCAAAGGGATTAGAACATTCCCTAGTATATACGGGCCCAGTGGATATTATCGATTGTAATTATTATCATTATTATTAAAGTTACCTGGGGAACTATTAAATAATACACTTTCCTTGACTCTATTTTATATTAACTGAATTGGCCTCTTAGAAACTGCTAGCATTTGTAAAATTCCCCAGTGAATCTGAGGACGGGTGGAGTTTGGAAGCCCCATTGGTAGATAGAGATGAGTACTGCTGGTGAAGCCAATCATTTTCAAGATAAGCCTTTACTCACAATAGCAGTGATATTTGTCTGAATCCTACATTGGAGTCATCAGGGAACTGTAAACATCTGCATGCCCAGAGAGAACCCAGGCCAATTAAATGAGAATTGGCTCAAGGTGGGTCCCAGACATCAGTATTTTAACCACCCCCTTCCTCCCCGCTACCCCATGGTAGCAACATGAAAAAAAGACTGGGAACCTCTGATCTTAGGTAGGTTTAAATCCTATATCCTATTTTTTTTTTTTTTTTTAGAAAAATGCTTCTAAGGTTTTAGATGATGGCAAATTGACATAAAAATAGCACATTAAGAAGAGCTTTATGAAAAGGGTGCTTAACTGACCTAGTGTTATCTTTCCCTGCCCTTTTTTATATGGATGAATAAAGACAGATAGGAGTTAATTGCTCTTCAGCTAGATCGAGGTCAGTCTTTTGTACCGAAATCTTAGAAGTAGGTTAAACAGGAAGGTATTTTTTGTATTACTGTACTTAACCTTGACTTGGGTCATTTATTGAAGTGTTTCCTAAACTTAACTGAGCTTCAGAATCACCTGGGGAGCAATTTCAAACATAGATTTCTTAGCCTCACCTCAGAAGATTTTGATTTGGTTGGTTTAAGATGAGACACAGGAACCTGAGTTCTTTAAAAGCTTCCCATTAATCCTAATGATATCATTATCATTCGCTGTGTGTAGTGAATCAAGGTACCAATGGGTGGCAAAACTGGTGGTAATGTTAGTAATTTGAAAATGTTGACATAATAAAGAAAAACAGTATATTTCCCCTTTGGTACATAGTTAGCTAAATAGACCTTCCCTAGCTACGGCTTGGCTACAAAATGACTTTTCTTATACCTTGTTTAGTACTTGGCATCCAATAGAATCAAATGTTATGAACAACTTGTTAATAATACAGAGCAATTTCTAGGCTCTTTTTATATAATTAATCATCACAACAATCCATTATTTTACAAATTAGGACACCAAAACCTCAGATGGTTAAATAACTTAGTTGCACCCACATAGCTGGTAAAAGTAATGAAAACTGAAGTTGAATCCAGGTGTTTGTAACTCCAAACCTCTGCTATCACTAGGGAGCATCAATACCCTGAGAAACACTACTCCTAGCAATAATCAGTGGCAGACAAAAAAAAAAAAAAAAAAAAGAAAGAAAGAAAAAAAAATAGGGGGTGAATGCACCTGGGTGGCTTAGTTGGTTAAGAGTGTCTGACTCTTGGTCTCAGCTCAGGTTATGATCTCAGGTCCTTTGAGCTAGGCATGGAGTCTGCTTGTCCCTCTCCCCTCTGCTCTTCCTCGAGCTCTCTCTCTCTCTTTCAAATAAATAAATAAATAATAAATAAAATATGAACATTTTTTGGTAAGTTTTCATTTTAAGAAATTTTAAAAAAGCACTTTTTTGTTGTTTTTGTTATGTGTGAAGCCTGATTAATAAGAAAATAAAGTTGCTTTATTTTATTTATTAATTTATTTATTATTTATTATCTGGGTGCCTGCATGGCTCAGTCGGTTAAGCCTCTGTCTTCAGCTTGGGTCATCATCTGGGGAGTCCTGGGATGGAGCCCCACCTTGGGTTCTCTGCTCAGCTGGGAGCCGCCTTCTCCCTCTCCATCTGCCTGCTGCTCTTGTGCTCTCTCTGTCAAATAAATAAATAAAATCTTTATATATATATATATATGTGTGTGTGTGTGTGTGTGTGTATACATACACACACATATATATATTCTCTAAGCAGTTGGGTTTGAGAGGCTCTGTATACTCATGCTTATAATTTTCATGCATTTATAATGAATAGGATCATTACAGTAAACTAAGATTGACTTACATATTGAAGAATATCTAACTCCTTTAATAGAATACTGCAAGTAACGGTTGGATAAGTCCTTAAGGAGCAACAATTTAAGCCTTGGAGTCAAATTTAGGAAAAAATAGGAGAAAGGTATCCAAACGACCCACAATGTGTCTATAATCTTAAGACAATATTGACCTACATTGCTCTAATGATGAAATTCAAAGAGCAGAATATTCTCCAAGTAATAAGGAGTGATCTTGTCAGTTTTGTTATCTGAAAATATGTATGTTTTTTACTCAATGTTTATTTAGTCTTTAGGACACTTTGAATCTATTTAGGCACACACTTGGTTTGTGGCATTGGGATTTCAACTTCCCCTATGTAGTGTGTCAGATGTCCTTCCGTGAACTGCAGTAAGATCTTGCTCATTGCTCCCTTGTAGCACTCGTTATGTCCTAGTATCATTGTCTGCTTAATTGTGTATCTTCTGTCAAGGCCTGATCATTTCCATCAGTGGAATGCAGGGTCAGACATCTGGTTGGTTCCCAGTAAGTAGCTGTTGGAAGAATGAATTGATGAGATTAGTGGAATGAAGAGTTTAAAGTGTGGAACTGAGTTGTGGTTTTTTCTCATCAGATCCTTACTCCATGTAGAGTGATGGGCGCCTTGCTTCCAATCACCTAGTAGCTCACAGGATGACTATAAACTATCAAAACCCTTTTTATCCCTCAAAGGAACACTTGGGTCGATTCAAGTACATGTAAATTGTGGGAAGGCCTAAAAGCACTTTAAATTTCAAAAAGAAAAGAAAAATATCTATTACTTTGATTTTGATACAATGTTGAAAACATACCTAAAAAGGTATGTCAAATTGACAGCACATTAATGCCAGCTTCAGATTAGCACATACTGTATCACAGTGGAAATTGTATCCATTTTATAGAGAAATTAAAGATGAAATCTGAGCAAAATAGCTTGAAATGTTTTTTTTTCCTTTTTTTTTCTTTTAACAATTTTAGAATCATCATTACTTGCTAGAATCCACTCTAAACATAACTGGAAGAATAACCATAACAAATCATGATAATTTATATCAGAGCTTTATTTTGGGGAAAGTAGCATCAGATACACTTCATACTACTTACTCAAACTATAATTATTTTCATTAAACTATAAAACTGCTTACTGCAGATTTACTCTAAACACATAAAATCATGTCCTGAACAATGAGCACTACTAGACCACAAATGTTCCAAACAACTGAAGTCAAGTGTAAAATAGCAGTCCTTGATTTATACTTTTTAATTATATATCTTTGTAGACACAATCAATGTACTTTTGTGGGTTTATAATATATTCCTTTTTATTTTGTTGAAACATCCGACAGGCTTATTCAGTCTCCATCCTGTTAATTAAAAGATAGTGTCAAAAAAAAAAAAAAACCCTTATGAAAATGATGTCAGGTGCCTATTAACACAAACTCTCAAGTAGTTTGTATCTGTCAAGAGTACAGATTATTCTAGAAATGAGAGAGGTCTGGGGGAAAAGCTAATAGGTTTTGTGCTTTGTGAGATGGGGAGGTGATCTTAAAGGTGGTTGAATAATCTTGAAAAAATCAAGGAGATGTAAAATACTGTTCTGATGTGAGTGGTATATCTTGTACAAAGTGAGCGAAAAACTAGGGTATTGAGAGCAGAGCATCTGAAATTGCTTCCAGTATTCTTACTGTTGCCAAACAACATATTTAATAGATACTTTGATGGTTACATTTTTTAAGTCCTATCTTTGCCAAGAAATGTTTACTTTTGTAAACTGTGTCCCTCCCTATGATAGCCAGGGATTTTACTTCATGGGACTAGAACTGGAATTCATGTGTTTCAGACTTGTTAGGGATCTTCACAGAACTTGTGAATACTGACAGGACATACAATAATGTATATCTATTGTTGTATGGGATATGCTTTCTACTGTATTAAAACATACACAAAAGATAGTTTGTAAACATGACAAATTATTTAAATATTTAGTACCAGCAAGACATTTTAAATTTTGTAATTGTTACAGGTTTGACTAGTAAGATTCTTTCTGATGTTTTGACTGGATCTCTGTATATACATTCTTAACAAATGTAGAGAGCAAAATAATTATTTTTAATTTCACTAAGATTTAATTATTTGGGTTGGGCATCTATATTTTTAAATTCACTTTGAAGTAGCAAATGCTCACTTTTCTAGTTTCTATATAGATACTAGCAAAATCCAAATCAGTGCAGGATTCGGCAAACTTGTGTGGATATTGCAGTTTTCTTTTTCAAGTTCAGGAAGAGAAGTGTCTCTGTTTTGTGAATCATGAACAAAAATCTCAAGTGTGTTCTGATTGAATCAATTTAAGTCACCTACTGCTGATGAATGGGTTACTGTGATCCGGGAAGCATGCATACATAAGTGGCCTAGACTTGGTTATATCAACCCCCTTGAGCCTAACCTGTAGCCAGCAAGGACAGTCTACTTCGTTCTTCTGCTTGGCTCAGATCACTCAAGGCCCCTCACTAGAAATATTGATTGGGATAATAGTGCTCAAAGTATATGACTGGAAGTTGTTGGTTCTGTTAGTAAAGAGAAAAGAAGTTGTTTAATCATTTTAATTAGAGGCTATAAGCAACATTTTACATTATAAAGGGAAAGTTAACACATTCAGAATATCCAAAATTACCTGTCCTATGTTCCTTTTTTTGGTTTATTTGTTTTGTTTTGTTATGTTTTGCTTAAAAAGAATATAGCATTAATGGCAAGAAAAATTATATTTCTTAGCAAAGTTATTTATCTCAGTTGCCTCTTTTTGATGAGAATCCTACTCACTGCTTCAAATTATATTTATTATATTCACATATACATATATTCTCAATTCTAAAGTATATCACACTTTATTAAAATAGTTTTAAATTATTCATAATATATCAGTTTGTTCTTTGATCAAATTGTTTCTCATTTGAAATCTACTGTCCTCAATGCATTCTTTTAAAGAAATAGAAACCAAATTTGGAAAAAAAAAAAAACGATGTTAATATAACTCAAGTGGATGTGTGAAAATTAAATTTAATGTAGCTTAAATATCACAGGGCAGTGCAATTTTCATCACTAGAGGTGGTGAAGAAATGTGATGGTGGTGATGAAGATATCTACAAAAGTTGGAGTGTTCTGTTTAAATAAGAAATAATAGAACACAGGTAAATTTGGTATATTTTGGGCAGAAATTGGGTAATATTTCTAGCCTTCTCAGAGATATATTGGCTATTTTGACATTTTAAATATTATGTCACATAATAATTCTAGTTATTATATGTTATTTTATCTGCCTTACTTAATTTCAATTTGTGTTTCTTTAAAATGGCTGGTCGTATATAATTTTGTCTCACAAGATACACAAGATCAACCTCAGTCATGGGTGAATGTCAATTCATAGCCATAAAATCAGATTAAGATGCTCAACTATGTCTCAGATTAGCCCCATAAACTTTCAAATTGAACAATTGTGATATTTGAGTATTTCTGTTACAGCCCTCACTTATAAATTTAAAGATAGTTTTAAAGAGAGATTGTGATTGCATCCCTGTATTCAAGCTTAATTTATTGGTGTATAATTCAGAAAAATATCTATATGAATAATATTTTATTTTTTCTCTTCCCCTACCACTTTAGACTTATAGAATAAGGTAACGCTGTGTGGATATAACATTGAGATTAAAATCTTGAAAGTCAGATTTTTTTTCAGGGACTTGAGTGAAAATAGAATACCTTGGTCTAAAATTTTTTCAGAATTACATTATAATAGACTTATACTAAATCTCAGCTGTGCATAAAAATGATACTATAGCCACTAGGGGTGACTACAGTGTGATGAAGTGTCATAGAAACAGCTAGTGAATGGTGTTTTTTTATGTAGTCATCTTGAGATACACATTAGTTAAAACTTTTTGCAAGTGAGAGAAAATAGAATCTATTCACTATCATGACCAAAAAGTCCAAAGCAAGAATCCTGAGGCTAAGAGTCACCCTAGCTATGTAAGCTCCAGTGACATGTCCACCTATGAACCAATTGCTGAGCCATTGAGTGATTGCTTGCCTTGTTTACTGCTGGGTCACATGCCCGTTGTTGGATTCCAGGAAAGAGCATCAGCAAAACCACATGAGGTCTCCAAAGAGAATTGGGACTGTTGCTGGAAGAAGAGGAAGTAAATGCTAATAAAGCAAATGTTTACTCTGCGAGTCTGGGCATTATGGCTAACTTTATTCAAGATGTTTCTGGAACTCTTGTCTTAGTATGGAAAGCTTATGAAGTAATCATTCCTCCAAAAATAGTCTTATTCTATACTCCCAGAACATTTTTTATTGAATAAGATTTTATAATACTTAGTTAGCCATCACACTGTTAGCTCTGCTGTGACTGACTTTTGACTAGTTCCAAAATAGCATTTGTCTACACAAGGAAAAGGGTTTGCTCCTGTTGGTGTTATTAAAAAAGAGGGCACAAAATATTTTCTTATTAATTCCAGAAGCTCAGCTTTGAAAATATTCTGGGACAATAACAGTATTACTGGCATTAATGTGTAGTATTCCAAGTTGAATGACTTGAAAGAGTCTACACTTATTTGAAGAGATAGTCTGGTTTATTTGGGTGCAAAATATCTCTTTATAGCAATGTGGTTATAAGCACAGGTCTTTAAGCTTGAATCCCAGGTTAGTCTCTGTGTGGTCTTGGAAAAGTTATTTAAACCCCCTTCTTTTTTAAAAATTCCATTTATAAAATAATAATTATAATTATACCTGTTTCATTGGACTGTTTGAGGACCACATGTGTTAATATACATTTCCTGATAAATGATAGTTTTTGCTATTATTTTAAAAATACAACTAAAATTACTATATTCTATGTCAGAAGAAAAAATTACTCTATATCAGCTTAAGAAATATATCCAACCTATAGTCAATCGAGTACAAAAATATGTCGTAGGTAGGATGGAAACATGGGATGTAGATTTGAACCTTGACTTCCCCTTAAATAACTTTGATTTTAGGGAAACCTCTACACATCTGTAGGCTTCAGTTTCTTCACCTAAAAAAAGTCCTTTTGTAGCAACAATATTGGATAATTCTGTAAGTAATGATGCAATCCAGAATGAAACAGTGACCAGAGTTGGCTTGGGTTAATTAAGCAAGACATCCCAGTAGACATATGTTTGGGACGTGGTTTTGAAGTATATTAGGGAAAAAGATTAGTGGATGGAAAAGAAAGTAATAAGAGGGGTTCCCTGGTGAAGCAAAGCAAAGGCCAGCAGCAGCTGAAACATGGAAGTAGAGTTCATCAGATAACTTACTGGGAGGGCTATAATTGTTCTGATTAGTGTATAGAAAACACACTGTGAAATAATAAGAGTTGACTATAGAGAGGCATGAAAGATTCATCTACCACACAGTATAGGATAGGCTTAAGATGTTTTGAGTAATAAGAAGTTTCTCTGAATTTGTGAATAAATTGGGGAATACATGGTATTTGAGATGATGACAAGCATTTTGAAACAAGGTCTAGCACAGCAAGTTACACATAGCTTTTCCAGAAATGTGTGTTTTTTTGAAATTCACGGAGTTTAAAAAATAGATTCCCCTGATTGGAGTACTAATACATCATGGTCTTCATGCTATTCTCATAATAAAATGTTTCATTTTAATCATACAGACTTACCTTTGCTTTTTTAAATGTCGTCTCTCACACCTAGACTTCTCTCCCTCTTCCCCTCCCCCCCAATTTGAGTGTGGACACACGTCCATGCTCTCCCAAATAAAATAAATAAATGAATAAAATCTTTAAAAAATAGGCATTAGTTGTATGAGACATATAACTGAAAACTGAGACTAATTTATAACATTATTTTAAATGCTTGATAGGATATACAGAGAGAGGTCTATTTTTTCTGAGTAGGTCTGTTTTTTCTAAGGGCTGAAAATATTGTGGAGAAGTTTAAGGAATTTGGAGAATGTAGCCATAGTGCACTGTTATTTATATATACATTACATCTGCAAGAAGAGGGGAGTAGTACTACAGGAACAGACAGTCCCCAGATTTCAGTGGCTTGAAACAGCATAGTTTCTTTCTCATTCCTGTTGACTATGAATGTTAGAATGGGTGGAGATTCTGCTTTGTGTGGTCTTCACTTTGGTTTTAGTCTGGCCTCTGTAACAAAAATACCATGGACTGGGTGGCTGAAACAAAAATTTATTTCTCACAGTTCTGGAGTCTCAGAGGTTCAAGATCAAGACATTGATAGATTCAGTGTCTGATGAGAACCCACTTCTAGTTCATAGATGGCTGTCTTCTTGCTGTGTCCTAACATGGTAAACGCTACAGCATCTCTTTTACAATAGTATTATTCTCATCCATGAGAGTGCCACTGTCATGACCTAATCATCACCCTAAGTCCTCACCACTATATAGAGACACTTTAGGGATTAGGTTTCAACATATGAATATTGGAGGGGCACAAATTCTCAGTCTATGTCACCACAGTAAGATAGCAGCCATTTTCTGGGACACTCTGGTTACTGAGGCATAAAAGCAGAGAGTTCATTACACATTGTACACTGGCCCTTAAAGCATCCATGAATCACTTCCATTGTCATTTTTCTTTTTTGTATTTTATTTATTTGTCCTTTTTAAAATTATTTGAAGTTAGTTGATATACAGTATTATATTAGTTTCAGGTCTACAACATAGATATTCACTAATTCTATACATGATACGATGCTCATGATGATAAATGTAATTATCACCTGTCACCCTGCAATATTATTACAGTATTTTTAATTATATGTCTTATGCTGTGCTTTTCATCTCCATGACTTATTTATTTTATAACAGGAAATTTGTACCTCTTAATTCCCATCTTGTGTTTCACTCATACCCTATCAACTTCCCTATGGCAACTATGAGTTTGTTCTCTGTATATATATATGTGAGTCTGTTTCTGTGTTTTTTGTTTGTTTGTTTGCTCATTTGTTTTGATTTTTAGATTCCACATATAAATGAAATCATATAGTATTTGTTTTTGTCTGTTTGACCATTTTTACTTAGAATAATAAACTTCAGGTTTGTCTATGTTATCACAAATAACAAGATTTTATCCTTTTTGTAGCTGAGCAATATTCCATTGTATACATATTACCACATCTTTATCCATTCATCTATTAATGGGCACTTTCATATGGATATTGTAAATAATGCTACCATAAATATAGAGGTGCATATATCTTTTAAGTGTTTCTGTGTTCTCTGAGTAAATACTCAGTAGTGGAGTTACTAGGTTATATGGTATTTCTACTTTAAAATTTTTGAGGAACATCCTTACTGTTTTCCACAGTGGTTGCACCAATTTTTATTTCTACCAACAATGCATAAGAGTTCAGTTTTTCTCCACATGTTCACTAATACTTGTTATTTCTTATCTTTTTTATATTATCCATTCTGACTAGTGTGTGGAGATATCTCATGGAAGTTTCGATTTGCATTTCCTTGATGATTAGTGATGTTGAACATCGTTTTGTCTGTCCATTGGCCATCTTTGTGTCTTCTTTGGAAAAACGTCTCTTTAGGTCGTCTGCCCATTTTTAGTGAGATGATGCTGATGATAATGATGATGGTTGTGGTGATTATTTTGGTGTTGGATTAAAGACCTAAATGTAAGATCTGAAGCCATAAAACTCCCAAACAAAAACATAGGCAGTGATCTCTTGGACATCAGCCTTAGTAACATTTTTCTGTATGTTTCCTCAGGCTAGGGAAACAACAACAACAAAAAAAACTAAACTAAACTATTGGGATTATACCTTACTAAAAAACTTTTGCACATCAAAGGAAACCATCAACAAAATGAAAAGGTAGTCTACTAAGTGGAAAAGATTTTTGCAATGACAAATCCAATAAGACATTAATATCCAAAATACATAAAGAACACATATTTTTCTTAATTTTATTTTTTAAAGATTTACATTTTTTAGAGCAGTTTTAGGTTCATAACAAAATTAAGAGGAAGGTACAGGGATTTACCACATAGGCCCTGAGCCAACATAAGTAGCCCCTCCCCCCCATTATTGACATCTCCCACCAGAATTGTATATTTGTCACAGTAGATCAACCTATGCTGACACATCATAATCATCCATAGTCATCCAAAGTCTAGAGTTCACATTACAGTTCACTTTTGGTGTTTTACATTCTGAATTAGGACAAATGTATTATGACATTTATCCATCATTTAATGATGTATCTCTCATCCATCCATAGGGCAGAGTATTTTCACTGCCCTAAACATCTTCTGTGCTCCACCCATTTACTCCTCCCCTTCTGAACCCTGTGACCACAGATTTTTTTACAGTCTTCATAATTTCACCTTTTCCAAAATCTCGTATGGTTGGAAGCACACTTTTCATATTGGCTTCTTTCACTGAAGAATATATGTTTCTTCCATGTTTTTTCATGGCTCGATAGTTCGTTTATTTTTTAGCAGTAAGTGAATGGATGGACCAGAGTTTGTTCTTCTGTTCACCTATTGAGGGACATCTTGATTTGTTTCCAAACTTTGGCAATTGTACATAAAGATTCTACTAATATCCGTGCAAGTTTTTTTAGAGATTTAAGTTTTGAATTCATTTTGGTAAATGCTTACGAGCACAATTGCTGGACGGTCTGGTATGAATATTTTTATTTTCATAAGAAACTGCCAAATAGTCTTCCAAAGTGGCTGCATCATTTTCCCTAATAGTTTTGTAGTGGTATCTCATTATTGTCTTAATTTGCCTTTCCCTAATGACATATTATGTAGTATCTCTTATTTCTTGCATATGCTTTTCATATACTTATTTTCCATCTGTATATCTTCTTTGGTGAGGTACCTCCTATGATACTTGGCTAATTTTATAATTGGGTATTTTTTTAAAAATTGTTGAATTTTAAGAATGCTTTGTATATTTTGGGGAACAATCCTGCCTTTATCAGATGTGTCCTTTATGAATATTTTACCCCAGTCTATGGTTTTTCTTCTTATTCTCTTAATATTGTCTTCTACAGAGCAAAAGTTTAAATTTTAAATTTTAATGGAGTCCACCTTCCAGTTTATCAATTCTTATACAAATATTGTTTGTTTGTTTGTTTTTTTTTTTTTGAGTAATCTCCATACCCAATGTGGAACTCCAATTTAGGACCCTGAGATCCAGAGTCAGAAGCTCTATTGACTGAACTAGTCAGGTGACACATCTATTTTTTTTTTTTTTATAAATTGTAACTTCGCTGTTATATCTAAAATTTCATCACCATAGCCAAGGTAATCTAGGTTTTCTCCTTTTTTATTTTCTGGGAGGTTTATAGTTTTGCATTTTATGTTTAGGTGTGTAACTCTTTTGAGTTATTTTTTGTGAAGGGTGTAAACTCTGTGTCTAGGTTCATTTTGCATGTCCTCGTTTAATGGTTACAGCACCATTTGTTGAAAAGACTATCTTTGTTCCATTGCATTTGTCCTATTCCTTTGTCAAAGATCAGTTGACTATATTCATGTGGATCTATTTCTGGCCTCTCTTTTCTGTTTCATTGATCTATTTATCTATTATTTCCCCCCAATAAATAGTTTGTTTTCTTTTGAGTGCTAATATAAATGGTATTATGTTTTAATTTCAAATTTCACTTATTAATTATTGATATATAGGAAAGTGATTGACTTTTGCATATTAACCTTTTATCCTACCACCTTGCTACAATCCCTTAATAGTTCCAGATTTTTAATTTTTTTTTTATTCTTCTGCATTTTTTACATAGATGAACACATCATCTGTGAACAAGGGCAGTTTTATTTCTTCCTTCTTAGTCTGAATACCCTTTTATTTCATTTTCTTGTCCTATTACATTAACTAGAACTTCTAGTACAATATTGAAAAGAAGCAGTGGGAGGAGACATCCTCACTTTGTGTCTAATCTTAGTGTAAAATCTTGAAGTTTCTCACCATTAAGTATGATTTAGCTGGCATTAACATTTATTGTTTAAAGTATGTTGTGTGGCTGTATTATTTCAAAGATGGCAGAAAAATCCAATTCTACCTTCTGCTGTGAAAGAAACTGGGGACATTTGGTGAATGGCAAAAATGACTACTACATTTATAAGAAAGCAAAATGTTTTTTAAGTTTTAAAAAACTATTACAATAATGATTTTTCAACTTTAAGAATCTACATATTTAAGTAAAACATGAAAGACTCAATTTTGTAGTACAATGTTAGCATTTTTTGCTCATAAAACTTTGTTTCTATTTTGTAGCTTCTTGAATAAAATTCCATCTCCATAGAAACCGACACCTCCCTGCAGCCTTTGTGTCCCTATCCTCCTACACAATTATTATTGTAAATAACATTGAATGGAATTTTTTGTGCTGCATCAGAATTTTGTATGAGGAACAAAGGATGAGAAGAAGAGGCAACAATGGCTCTGTATTTCAAAAGACACCATACTCCCCTCCTCATCCAACTGACACAAGCAGACGAGTAGATACTGGAATGCACTGAGTGAGTGGTACGCTACAGGCACAGAGGGAGAAGATTTTGATTTCTCTCCTCCCTCTCATTCCAAACCTACTGAAGACTATGAGAAAATTTCTTCTAGGCATTGGAGTATCTACCGAAAGAAAGACTGACATCTTCCTCTCCTGATGAAAGCTTGATGAGCCCTAGAAGTTCATGAGGCCATTGCTGGCACAGACATCAAAGTTTTCCACTCTGATAAAGGTAAAACTTCTGAAACGGAGCTTCATATGTATATTATGGAGTTTGCTTGAAGTTATGCAAACAGAGAATTCTGAGACAGAAATAGAGCATCTGTAACACAGAGGAAGAAGAGACAGAAGAATCAGGGAAGCCTGTATCATTAATGTTTTGTAGTGACAAGGGTGTGTGAGTATCCCATGGTTCAAGTGGAGGCCTCAGAGGCCCCCTGTGTCATGGGAACTGCACCCGTAAGAAACTGCCGGGCAGACAGCCAGGAGCAGGAGATGAGAGCGAACAGAAGTCAGCCGTAGAATGCATCATCCATCTTAGGAAATTTCTGGGAGATGGCAGCCCTGAGGAACCCACAAAAACTTCAAGATTCAGCATTTGGATAACTGCCCCTCACACTTTCACCTCACATGTATACCCTTTGACAGCCTAACTATGTTGAGATGCAAGAGAAATTCAGAAATAGCAGAAAGGCAAATAAGCAGCGAGAATTCAAAAAAAAAAAAAAAAAAAAAGGATGGGCAGTGAAAAAGCAAACTATGCTGTCTTTCACTATTGCAGGAACCTCATCACAAGCCAAGATTCAGATTTATAGATAAGAGGTACTTTAATTTGGATATTAAATTAATATTTTGATCAAGACTATGTTTTAAATGCTGAAAGGAGTCAGTCTGGGGGATTTTTCTTCAGAGTACAGAGAAAGATTACCAAGTATGGTTAGATGGTGTGATTAATGGAAAAATAAATAATTTTCTTATTGAGACCATTCCTGAATACATTAGTCTATTTCATTGTCTTTCTCCTACAATATTTGAAAAACAGGACACTAGGGAAGTGAGCTGAAGGACCTGGGCTTGGCACGAACGAGGACTGGCCTACAGCTAGGGGAATCCAGACTCAAGGTGATCTGGCAGACCATGTTTATGAGTGGAACTAAAACTGAAAGCCTGATACTCAGTTTAAATGAGGCATCATTACTAAAGGAAGGGAGACAGAGTCCAAGTAGAGGCCAACAGGATGAGAAATGAGAACACCAGATCTTGTAGAAGTTCCAAAGAAGAGAAGGAAGATGGAGCATTGAGATGTTCTGGTCACTGGAACATTGCTGCAGACATATTTTACACTGAGTCCAATAGCCTTAGCTGTTAAGACTGCTGACCCATCTTGGACTCCACCTGGAAAACTTTCTGTTTCTGGCACTGAAATTCCTACCCATTCTTCTAGGATAGTTATAAAGCCACTACCTCTACAAAATATGCTTACCTGCCTCTTCCTATATTCCCTAGCTGGAAATTATCTCTTTTCCCTTGGACTCCAATAACATGTTGACATTCATGCTTACATAAAATTGTGCTCCTATATTTCCCATATGCATGTGAAAATCAGGAGGGTTTGCAGTTACTTATCACAGGGAGTATTTAGGAAGTATTTGTAGGATGAATACTACTGTGAAAATAAATTCACAATTTAGAATAATTTTAAGCCTGATTTTTTAAACTGCAAAGGATGTTGCACATGAAGTCAACATCAATAAGTGGTATTTATTAAGCAATCACATTTACATATCAATTTGATAAACAGCATGCCAAGTAAGTTATATAAATTGTTCTCAATTCTATGAAAACAACTTGCAACCTTTTGATTTTGTGAGGTCCAGAAACAGATCGACTGGAAATACATGTAGAATGCTATGAAGCTGAGAAAATTTACAAGAGGAGCCGGATGGTTGATGGTGACTAACAGTTAGAGAAAGATAAGATGATAGGCAGGAATACAAATTAGCTGTGGGGTCAAATATAATAAGAAATTATTTTTTTCTTTTTAGCTATCACAAAACAGGTGGCATTGAACTTGCAGACAGAAGACATACTAATTTTTTTCATGTTCTACCTTGCTGGTAATATTGAATACAACCAAGTCACTTATGTCTGAGTTTCCGTTTTTTCCCTGAGAGTATAAAATCGGATGAGTATACTTTATTTATTTTTTAGCAGTAAACCTTTTTTCCCCAAATGAATTCTCATTCAGAATTGCAATAGAAAAAAAAAAAAAGATAAAACTGGAGCCGCTGTGGTTGAATGGGGCATTGAGCCTCAGGGATTCTGGGCTGCAATTTCTGCTTCCGTCAAGCATTTGCAACTGATTCTCGACATTTACATATCCACATAATACAAGTAGAAAACTTTTGGTATGGACCTCCTCTTCCATTTGTTTCTGTATTCAGAGTCTATGCTTTACAACAGCCATTTCCTTATATGTGAAGAGTGAAATGCACTTTTCAATCAATTTGCTCACCAAATATTTAAAAGAAAAACAAGAATGAGATTTAAGCAAGTGTAATTCCTGAACTAAAGATATAGAACCTGAAGCCCAAAAAGGTCAGGGACACAAGTCGACCCACTTGCCATCCTGGATCTGCAAGTGTATTTAAGGTTTGTTTTGTTTTGTTTCTTTTGTTCTGTTTTTGTCTGCTGGAACTTTCCGAAAATCCTGTGAATATTTTTTTTTAGTTTAGTCATGTATTTATTTATATATTGGTGATGTCTTAGGGACTTCATTGATGTTCTAAAATGGAAATACCTTATGAGTATATTTGCATACTCGGGTTTATATAAGCTGTAGGATTAGCCAACACCTGCAGGTGGATATATACTATATAGAAGAATATGAGTTCCAGTACCAAATATTCCTTAAAATTAAGACAATGGATTTAATAATTAGAGAAATTGAACTGACATGCTAGCTTACGTGGAAGACCCTTTATGCTAGAAGCTAGTAAGATTTATAACAACAGGGTCTTCCATGCCCCAAATGTTTATTCCACTGCAACATTTATCAGGTTATCTAAAAGAAGGAGAAAGAGTTATGAGAAGTCTGATTTGAAAAGATTGTCCCATGTCTGCATTTGCTCAAGCTCTCTGCCCGGAGAATTTTAGAGTAGAAGAACGGCCGTAGGCATTGATGCGCTTCCGGCAAAACAACATTTGGAAAATCCTTAGTTTTGATCGACTACCACCAAAAACCATGCTCCTTCCTGCACATTCTTTTTGAAATAGGACATACCCCAGATTTGTGAAACGAAGCACAGAAGAATAATGCTTGTTCTCAAGCCAATTGGAGGAGGGCAGTGTTTAAGTCATCACAAATATTGTTATAAACAGAACAATGACATTGGCAACATCATTTGATCTTTGTGCCAGGGATGAAATTAATGTCATATGCTTATTCCGATGGATGACTGGAAGTTAAAGTTTCCACCAAGCACACTTAAAAGCAGTGGTGTCCTCTCCCACTTCCATTTTTCTTTCTGATAAGTCAAGAAACTCTCATAAACAATACTGGCTTCTTGAAGATTTGAAATAGCAAAGGAGGCTCAGAAGTTTAAAAATTATTTTAATTTAGAGGTATTTTGTTCTTCCTTGAAAAACAAAGAGACAGACACACAAAGAAAACCCTCCAAAGGTATCATCTTTTACAGTGAGCAGGAACTTCTTCCATTCTCTCTCAATCTCATGAACCTCCCATGATTGAATAAGTTCTTGCAGGTGTTAGGAAAATATATTATGACATGGGTCCTTGGAGGTTGGCCAGATCAACTCTGGCAAATGCCTACCATTCCCAATCTGGGCTACTTTGCATTTATGATTTTCTTTGTGAAACTTCTCCACTTGTGGTTCAGTGCTTTGTGAAAGAGGTTAGTACTGGATGAATGTGGATTTATTTCCCAAGTTATACATTTTCACTTCCAATTTGTACCTCACCAGGTCACCATAAGACAAAAAAAAAAAAAAAAAAAAAAAGAGAGAGAGAGACACAGTTGCTCTCAGGTTGGGTAGGCAAAGGCACATAGACAGCTGTGCTCTGCACTGCAAGCTTTTGATTCTGTTTGATTCTGTTCAGCCAAGCAGAAAGCCAGATTTGGGTGAGGAATCCCTCATGCTTATACTTGAAAAGCCTGAGGAAGAGCAGTGCTACGTTAGCATTTCCACCCTCCCACCTGGGTGGAGCCTTCAAGTTAGGAACTTTCGAAGGAAGAATATATATCTGGGAATGGGTGAGAACCAAGGCCAATCAATAAGTAAGGTTTGATGGTGATTCCTTACTGAGTTGGATAGAAATAGTGATCTCCTGAGAGGCCTTGGATATTTCTTTGTTTGAGCACCGATTTCCCCGAGTCTGAAAAACCAGTCTCACTTTTAGTTTTGGCTGTGGTGGCTAGAGATCCGTAAATCCACATGACTGGGGTTGCATTTTCCTTGAAATATGCATTAAAAGAAGATTTTCCCTTCCTGTGTTATGGTGGTTCATTATCTTATGCTAGAGCTGGAACAAAATATGGATGTCATAAATTTTGTCATTTTTAAGGTTTAATTGGTCACATTATTACAAAGGTAGTCTTGGGGGAAAAAAACCCCGCATACCACCTTGGCAGTCAAGAACAGCCGGAACTGATAACCAAACTTCTTTAATACGGCTCTTCACAAACACTGGCAGAGATTAGGAAGTTGCTGGAGTTGGAAGGATATCACTGGAGGCTCTGGGAGTTTCTTCTGAAGTCATTCTGAATTAGCAGCTAATGGGGAGCTTTCTTTGATAGCGTTATTATAATTAAATGCAGCTGGATGAAAATCAACCACAAAGGGAACTCGTTTGTTTATCATTACTTCTGACTTTGTTAGCAGATGTTTTCGAAGTACCATAGTAGCCAGCTTAATTTGTCTCTGTGTAATGTGAAGCAGGTAAACTCTGATTAATAAACTGACAAGGACATTCCTAATTTCTTCTCTGAAGTTTCCTTCTGTGACTCTTCCATGGCACATATGTCAAATCCGGAAAGCACACGGATAAACATTCAATTTCTTTTTATATATGTCAGGCCAGCTGAAATGGAGGTGTCAGTCGGCGGTGAGCTGGCTTGTCAAATGTTCATCTTGAGAGCTGCTGTAGTATTATCGCATGTAAGTAGGCTAGTGAGAAAGATAAACACATATGGCACATACGTACCAGGCTAGAGAACGACAGCTCTCTCCGCTGTAATCACTATTGGCTTTCCATACGGGACTCAATAATTTTCAGTAAATTGGATCCTTTATGGGCTTAAACATTAATTCATCTATTTAAAAAGGGTAATTTTGACATATCCTTTGCTTATAATAAATGCCTCCTCCACTTCTTAACAGGCAGACTTCCTCACCGCCCACTTTGTTCAACGCAGGAACTTCAGTGTCTTCATTCAGAATGTACTTTCTACCTGCTTCCCTTTCTGGGCTAGGGTGCAGTCTCCTCCCATTTAAAGAATGCTTGAATGTCACACCCCTCTCTCCAAATTGTTCCCACATACCTGGAAAGAATGTGATTTTTTTTTATTGCTCCACAAAGCTTAAATATGCAGCATCTGTGACTCACATTGCATCCATTCCTAATACAACAAAATGCATGTGCTCTATGAGTTTGTGCTTTCTCTAAGATTAGTATTTGCTCAAGATAAAGTTGCATATGTGCCTGCATGTCCTTTGATTTTTTTGTGTGTGTCCCTGTCAATGTTATCAGTTTCACATTGTGGTGTCTACATCTGTTTTTAATTGCCGTAATACCTAGCACAGTACTAAGTACTTCGTATTACTTGAAAATCACTTAAAAAAAAAATGCCTGGGCTATAACACATCTATCGACTCATTTATTGTTTCTGAAAATTGACTTCTATGGAGACATGTGTGAATGTGTATATTTATATGTATGTTTGTGCTGTCACCTGTTTGCTGCCCAGAGTTCATTTGGACTTAGCAAAAGTGATGAAAAAACTGGCTGACTCTGAAGTTCTTTGCAGATAAGCATAGGGAAATGTAATCTTTGGCACTATTCTACTTCCCTTTCTTTAAAGGCCCGATTGAGTTTAAAAGTGTTCTTCATGTAGGCAGAGTGGAATAGAAGAGTGAGCATGAGCTTTGTGACCAGATGGGACTGAATCCCAACACAGCTCCCTACCAGTTTCCCAAGCCTGAGCTTTGTCATCTGTAGGATTTAGGACAATACCACCTTGTGAAGATTGGAGATAATATAATCTAAAGATCTTGGCACATAACCGGACCTCAGTATACATTGGCCAATGCTGTTAGAAATAAGCAATATGTGAGGCCCCTGGGTGGCTCAGTCAACTAAGCATCAGCCTTCAGCTCAGATTGTGATCTCAGGGTCCTGGAATCAAACCCCACATCGGGGTCCCTGTTCAGCAGGAAATCTACTTCTTCCTCTCCCCCTTGATCTGCCCTTTCTCTCATTCTCTTTCTCAAATAAAATAAATAAAATTTAAAAAATAAATAAGCAATATGATATTTCAGTAGAAGAGAAAAAAGTTAAAAACAATCACTGTTGCAGGGAACAGTGTGAGTTGGCCCTTGGTGCTGATCTTCAGGAACGACTGTTCATAGTGTGTCTTGGAACACCAATTTAGATGTTATTTTGTGCAAAAACTAACTTAAAATATTAAATTACAACTAAAAAACAATCGAAATTCATTAATACTGAAACAGTATATCTTGTGAAAAGAGAACATCTATCTGTGACCAGCTGAGTGCTAACTGTACATTCAGCTCCCAACCACTAGTTGTCATTTGGTTAAAAATAATCCATTTCTAGCAGGTACATTTTCTAATTGGGAGACTTTTCAAGGAAGCTTCATTAAATGCCCACTCTCTACAAAAATTTTTGAAATAATTGTCCATATTAGAAATGTCAGGATGTTTAGTTAAATCACAATCTTAATTTGGTATATAGTGGGGACCAAATGTGTGTTTTACCTTTATGTCATTTTGGAATACTTCAGAATTTTGTCTGGACTCTTTTAGCCTTTTAAGCTTTTTCTTTAATGGGAATCTGTCTTTCTTTTCCCTCTCTGAGGTGAGGAGAGCAGGGGTAGAGTCTCAATGTTTTAATAGAACCGCAGATTAGTCAATTTTGAAAAAAAAAAAAATCCTTATTAAGATGATTGCCCTTGAGGAAAATCCTTCATGTGTGAGTAACTATCTTTATTATTTCAACTACTTTGCTAGAGAATAGAATTAACTGAGAACATTTTGAAGGAGGATCATGTGCTAACTGTAGAGTGTGGCTTACAAACAATGTGGCATGGGCTTTCTGGAAAAATCTTCGTGATGGCAAGTCAGAGAATTAAATAAGGGAGTCGTTGCACCTGACTCTGATTCTTGGCTCTGTATTTTAATTTATCTCTTAAGATGACCAGATTCATAGACTAGATAAAAACCTATATATCCAGCATCCTTTTTAGAGGATGGAGAATGGAAAGCCCATGGGGGACTGTCCTTCACTTGAAAATACCTAGAACTAAATCACATGTGTCTTTCTTAAAGCGGGGATCAGGGATATCTATTGTGCCAGGATGGGGATTTACTCTGAAATCTAGGGAAATGATGCCACATCTTAAAAATCATTCTCAGTGGTTGCAGCATTCATTAGGCTGCTGTGAGTGACTGTGAGATAGTAGTTTGTCAGATAATTTGTGGGTGCAATTGCTTAAAGAATGTCATTCAAGCAGTTAACAATAAAATAGCATTATTTAAGCAGGATGACTGTTTCACTATCACTGGATCGCAACTTGATGCATTGTGAGATTCAGAATAGATACTGCAATTTTGGATGCCATGCTATTATTGTGATATTTGTAAAGTCCCTTTGAGCAATGCTACTTAGAATGTGCTCAGGGAGATCTTTCTAAGTAAAGAAGAGAGTGATCTAAAAATGTGGGTATAAGGAAAGCTGAGGCCAGGTAGACAGTAGATCTCAAGGATCTTGGGAAGGCCCTTTGCAAGGGCAAGGCCCCTTGCCCCTTGCAAGGAAGACCTTGCAGAAGGTCTTCCACCGTCTGCTACTGAAAATGGATGTCCGTGATTTTTATCTAATGTCTGGCATATGAGGGGTTTTTTTGGATGCAAATCAGAGGGAGTCAGGGAGAGATGGGTGTCAGAGCTGGAAGCCGGGAGTCTGCAAAGGTGATAGGGATTCTGTAAACGCTATCTGTTCAAATCAGGCAAATCTGGCTGCAGGAAGTTGCTGGAATGTGTAGAGCTTAGTCTTTGTGTTAAGGAGAAAAAAAATGTCTAAAGTTAAGGTGACGAATATGAAAATGTGTGTGAGTAGTGCTAATGGTAATTCTTCTGGTGATATGTGTCTGCTTTTCAATTCCGAGAAGCCCTGACCCTGGCTTCAGTCCTCCCAGCTTCTCTCTCAAACTGTTTCTGGGCCTTCATCCGTTTGCTCTCAACCGGCAGCACTCCAACAGACTGGGGTGAACGTGGCAATGAGCTTGTTGAAGCCCTAGAGTCCCATGTCTCTCTGCCTCAGAGAGATCTGTCAAAGGATGGACCCTCCTAAGAACTGCATCCTTTCTTGAAATTAAAGCAAGAAGGGGGCCTAATTTGAAGGATTGCTTCTAGACTTTTATCTATTTCTGATTTTTACCCAGCATCTTTTGTGAAAAGTTATACCGCAAAAGTCTGCAAAAGAAAATAGAGCAGATGATGGAAACAGATGACTGAAGTCAGCTGTTCCCTAAAAGCAGCAATAATGTCAGAGTGGTAACTGGATAATCCATTTTGTTTTGGGTTTTGTCTTTTTTCTTATATCTGAATTGTCACTTGGTTGTCTCTTATTTATACTTCAGCGAATGGTTCACAATGTGTGTGTGTGGAGACATGTGAAAAGTAGCTGTATTGTAATATTTATCATTAAAGAGCTGCCTTTGTTTCATTTTACAAGCAGCACATTGATGATTTGAATAATAAAGCTGACTGGCTTACTCGCTGAAGGTTGCTTCCATAATGGAGCAAATTTATGTACCGAGGTTCTCATTTTCTTTATTAGATAATTGGACAAAATGCTGAGAAACTGCTACTAATTGAGCACTCATTCCAGCTTTTGTCTATTTTGAGGCTGGACAGGTTTTCTGATGTTTGCAAAAGAATTAAATATCCATGAAGGCTTGCAACAGCTTCTCTCATCCCAGTATGTTTTCATTAACTTTAACTGAGTCCCTGGGCTTAAATGTGGTTTATCCCAGAATTTTAACACTCACCTTTTATAAGAATCACATATTGGAGGATGTTTTCATTTTAGGAAAAAAGTGTGATCAAAGACAGGTCATATGTTTCCTTCTTTGAGGCAGCAGGGGCAAATGGGCAAGGTTCAGATCAAATGTTTTTGCTAGCATGACATTCAATAGGTAACAGTTGCCCTGAAGCAGGGCATGAAAGAGTTAGGGGAAAGAATAATAGAAACTGAAAAAGCTTTGAAAATCCATATAATATTAGGTATTTTGAGAATCAGAAGTTGAAAAAATTTTCTTTATAGGAAATGCACAGTAAAGCATAGCTATGCTATTTCAATAAAGCCTTCCTCTCCCCTCCTCCTGCCCCTGTTCAAGTTTGAGACCTAATAGTCACTCTTTGTCTTTCAGGGGCACTTCCTTAAGGTCCCCTTTGCTTCCACACCACATCTTGGACTTCAAGTCTGTCTTTTGCAGGAAGTCCAGACTAATTTTCTGGAGGCACATCTGATTCTGTTATGGTGACATTGAAAAATAATAAAAAATTCCCCAAATTTAAAATAATAAATGCATCATGTTATTTAACCCCTGACCGACTTCAAGGATTATTTTCTAATCACACATTCAGGTTTGTACCAAACTGGAAGAATTACCCATTCTTCTGAAGCAGATGAAGTAGGTACGCATCTCTGCATTTGTGCTCCTTCTCTTCCTGAAACTGGTACTCTTCAACTCTTTGCAGTTCTGCCATTTGAAATTCTACCAAAATTCTGCCAATCCTTCAAGGTGTATTCTGGCATGCAGCCTCTGAGATGGCCCCAGTGATCTTGCCTCTTGGCATTCATGACTGTGTAATCCCTTCTCATTAAGTGTGGGCTGGACCTAGTGACTCCTTTCTAAAGAACATAGTAGGGCAGAAAGGATGAAATGTTACTTGTGAGATGGGATTATGCAAAGACTGTGATTTACATCTTGTTCATTCTTGCTTTCTTTGTCTTTCACTTGGAGGGAAGCCAGCTGCCATCTTGGGAGCTGTTCTATGGAAGGGCCCTGATGGCAAGGATCTGAGGAAGGCCTTCAGCCAATGACCAGTAAGGACCAGAGGCCTCAGTATAGTAGGTTTTGAGGAACTGAAGCCTGCCAGCCACCATGAGGGTCAGTTAGAAGCAGACTGTTCCCCAGAGGGCCTTCAGAAGACCCTACAACCCAGATGACACTTGGATGGCAAGCTTGTGAGAGATTTTCAGGCAGGGGCATCCAGCTAAGTTCCACCAGGATGTATGACAAAAGCTGTTGAGATGATAGTTTTTGCTTAATCCACGAAATTTGGGGGGTCATTCTATGGTAATTAATAACTAATAGATTTTGGTACCAGGAGTAGGGTTTAAATCCTTGAAACCTATAATTCCTCTGGCAAGAAGTACTATCTCTCTTTTATGCTCCTAGAATACATTGTGGATACTGGTATTTTGGCCCATTTCAAATTCTGCCTTCTTTCATTTCCATTTGTACATGACTTTTCTCCTGTATCAAACTATAAATTTCCTTGAGGTCAGAGACTATACCATATTAGTCTTTGAACTCTTTTCTCCTAGGATTTTGGCAACAGATTCTATGCAGTAAGTGCTCAATAAATATTTGTTGAATTGAATTCAGTGAATATATTTAGTCATACTTCAGTGAGCCAAAGTTAGTAAATAAGAACAGTTGGCCAATTCGTTCCTAAAGATTTTACAGCTCTTGGGTTTTGTCAATAATTTGTAGGTATGAAGACTGGTGGTTTATTCAGGGCCATCTTCCCCAAAATTTCAGAAAACTGAGCACTATTTCTTTTTGTTAGAGATGTGATTTATAAGAAAACACAATCTTGATGAACTTTCTATAGATTCAATTAGTATTTTCCCAGTTTGAAACATGAAGACTCTTAAATTTTGTTATATGACAACATCTACTGAACTATCAGGATTGTGAGGATGTTTTAGACTTAATGATGATATCTTCCTGGATAATACCAGAGTATCAATTTATCTTTAGAAGTTCTCTTTTCTTTGCTAAATGGTTCAGTGTGATATTTGTTTGCTACCCTGTGTAGTGGTTGAGAACTCACAAATTGCTTATGAGCTTTGGTATTGCCATGCAGTAGAATGAATGTTGTTTTTGGAGTGATACAGTTCTGACTTGACCTTGGGCAAGTTACTTAGTCTCTCTGAGTGTTCTACATATGTCTAATGGCACATAGATCCCAAGCCATGGGTTTTAAGGAGTAATCGTGACCATATTCATATATATATATGTGTATACACATGAATATATGTATATATAGAGAAAGAATCTATATATTGAAATATTTCATTTTTTGAAATATATGTATATATAAAATAATTGAAACTATATATAGATATAATCTATATATAATGTATAGAGAGAGACTATTTCTCTCTCTATTCTGTCTATCCAAAGAGTTTACTACAATGTATGGGAATTAGAAATTATTAAGTAAATGGTAGCTAAATACCAGCCTATTCCTTCTCTTGCGAGCTGTTTGATCTTAGGTGAGTCACTTAATTGGATTAATCATGAGTTTCCTCAACTGTAAAATGGGAGGAATAATGGCACTGCAAAATGCTGCTATGTTGATTAAATATGATACTCACTGTAACATCCTAGGATCATTGTACAGCACTGAATGCTCCACATAATTTAGCTATCATGTACATATGATGTGCATATGTCTACTTTCACCTATTCAAAATAATGTAAATGTGTACTGTAAACTGCAGACTTCACAAAAGCGGGTGATCATTTGTGATAGCATCTAGGATGGGGTCTATTTCTAATATCTCACTGGATTTGTGGGTGTAGAGAAAAAGCTGGGTAATCAGTAGGTGATCAATAAAGGTTTGCTTTTGCGTATGCTAATGAGTAGATAGGACACCAGGCTCCAGGTAGCACTGAACAAGCTGATTCCTTAAGGTACGGGTCTGCCAATGGACTGTTTAATCACTCTCTTGGCTACCAAATATCTTTTGCTACCAAATATCTTTTGAGTCCCAGAAAAGAGTTTGATTATTTCTCTGAAGGATGCACACAGGATTCTTCTCCTGGTTAAAACACGCACCATATATTATAGCAGGCTGAGTGGTCTAGGCTCGGGTAGATGGCAGGGTCATTCTTTAGGCCTATTCACCTCCCATCAGAAAAACTGTCAAATATGCTGGGGAACTTGTTGCCCAAGTTTTTGATGTGGTGACCATGGATATGCACAGCTCAGGTCTCTGTCAAGAGAAGAGCCTACTTACTGCTTGGAGCAGAGTTGACAGGCTGTCCCATCAGTTCCCACTATAAACTCTACGACCAACCTTTCCCTGGTTGCTCCCACCAGTAGCTGAGTATGGTAAGGGCACTAGTGCATACCGGCTCACTGAGACTTCTTCCTCTGACCTGGCTGACAATTTCTCAGAACTTCCCCGCTGTCTGGGAGGCTTCCTACCCAACTTTACTTTCCCCTGTCTTTTCATAGGTATCAGACCAGACATGTGATCTGAGATCCTGTCCTATTTAGTCCTGTTCCTTTCTCCTTTACCCAAAAGAAAAATTGAACCCCTAGAATCTTACATGTCAAATTCTGCCTTGGCTTCTCAAAAGATCTGCATTGACACAGTTGGTAATATGTTGTCATACCGGAAATAGAGCTCCATTCCCTAGGGATGCTATCCTGGAGCTATTCTATTGCATGACCTCACATCCAGGAATCTGTGCCCTTCAGTGAAGAGAATATGTTTGTGATCTCTGCCAGGAAAGAACCTGTTAATTCATGCAGGAAGGAAACTAAATGTTTCAAATTCATTACCACAATTGTAGATCCCTCAACTCAGTCTTATAATTTGTACCTTTGTATAAATATATTTATTTAATATGTTTACATGTTCATATACATTAATTTAATTCTCCAGTTAGCCTATAATCTTCTTAAAGGTGACAGTTGTATCCAATTTATATCAATTTGTGCTTTCCCTTCTGACATGAACACTTTCGAAACATGACAAGTAATAAATGTAGAATTAGTAGTTCTATAATGAGTCCAAGAAGAATTTTTGAACATTCAGATCTAGGTTCAAATCCCAGCTGTGCCGCTTCCTGTCTGTACAACCTTGGCCATGTTTGCCTCTTTGAGCCTCAGTTTTCTCATCTGAAAAGTGGGTTTTGTGAGGATGAAATGAGAATGTGTAGTGAACACAGTCTTTGGTGAAGCTAGCCATCTCTGGGTGGTATCAAGAGTTAATTTTACAGAAGATAATGTTAACTATTGTTGTACACTGCAAGTTCCCGTAAGCATATTTCATAACAACATGTACTTCACAAAATACAAATAAATTTGCATAACTTTTTTGGGTCCCAGTTTTAAAGAAAATTAATCTTTATCCTGGACTTTGCTCTCTAGATGCTCAATATTTGTTATATTGCTAAATTAATATAATATGTATAACAAAACATAACATACCATAATCATAACATAACTGTACTATATGTGAAAATATAATTATAACACATTATGATGTCCTTCATTATGTTGTTATTAATGCTTTTTCCTTATAGTAATTATTAATGAAAAGCGATCAGAGTAATCTTGAATTCTTTCGAAACCCAAACAACATATAAGAAAGCTGTGGTTAGGGGCGCCTGGGTGGCTCAGTGGGTTAAGCCGCTGCCTTCAGCTCAGGTCATGATCTCCGGGTCCTGGGATCGAGTCCCGCATCGGGCTCTCTGCTCAGCAGGGAGCCTGCTTCCCTCTCTCTCTCTCTGCCTGCCTCTCCATCTACTTGTGATTTCTCTCTGTCAAATAAATAAATAAATAAAAATCTTTAAAAAAAAAAAAAAAAGAAAGCTGTGGTTAGTTGAGTTTCTACTATACAAACATTCATCTTATATAGATTTACCTATCTTATTGTCTTTATAAGCTTAGAATATCCTGAGTGACAGGCTTTCAGTAAATTGCCCAAGGCCTGTTCTGTTGGCTATTGTGAAACAGGAGGCAAAAGTTTTCCATGATTTACCTATCTCTTTATCTTATCTTCTCAAGGCTGGGCTCCTATGCCTCCCAAGTTTACCATGGGCTGATGGGAATGAAGTACCCATGTTGATAAGGGATAAGACTGAAGATAGCTCCCAAGGCCTGCCTTCTCTTTTGGGGTAATGTACAGTTTAACAGTGACCTTCAGAAGATGAGAACCTTGTTTTTGTTTTCCAATGAAAATATCCTAGGTGGTGAGAATATTACACTATGTAAGCACAAACCACTGGGGAGTGGATTTGGGTGTGTGACTACATTGGTTAGCCCTGAATCACAGCGGAGGCAGCCACATCTTCTAATCACTTCAAGGTGAGCCTGCAGTTTTCACCCTGATATCAGAGCATTTAATATTGCTTGGGAACATACCCTAATTCCTACAGAAACTGGAGTTTTTGATAACTGGATCAAAAGATATGTGTGCTTTCTGTAAGATGTCTAGTCCTTTATTCTGCAATGGTAAAAATATGTTCTTCCTAAGTACCTATAATCTTCTACTTCTTATGGTATATAAGCCTGAATTATCAAAGAATTAATGAAGATGTCCATAAGTGATAAGCTACAGTAAGAAAGATTCTGACTGAGGGGGTATTAAATCTGCCATGTAAACTTTTTGACAGCTAAGAAAAACATGAAACTAAGAGAAGATATTTCAGTGGGTTCTCTGCCCAGATGCAGGCTGAAGCTTTATATCACAGTGAACAGAAACAATTACCTTCTGTGTTAATACATAGTTTTTAACAGTGACTACTCCCAAGGTTCTTTCTGTTAGCTAACCTGAATATTTTATGCTGTAGCTCAGGAACATTTTTCTTGTTTCCATATTTTTAAAGTACTTTTTGATTCATAGCAGAAAGAATTTTCACATAGTATTTTCCCATCTGCTTTTAATTTGCTACTAGAATACCTCTGCCTTCCACTGATCTAATTCCTGTTTTACAGAGAGTGCTTTACTCGGCCTCACCTTCGTCACCCTGGATTCCCTTCTAGCCTTCCTTTCTGACTAATATGTAGGAATATTCACATGCATATACGTGACAACTGTAACCATTACATCCAAATGAGCAGCCAACTCTGATGCTGTTTGCTCTGAAACATTCCACAATTTTATCTGTATTTCTCCATGGCTAACAACACACTTTTGTCACTCTTATCCAGAACAATGGAGTTTCCCAGCTTTTGTTTTTCAGTATTCCCACTGATAAACATTTTTGAATGTTTTTCAAATATTTTGAAACATCAGCTTCAGTTATATCGCTTATAAGTGGACTGCTCTATCATTTTATTATATACATTAGAAAATGTATAATTTTATACATTATAAAATGAATGCTAAAAGGTGAGACTTTTTGAAGAATAAGAAAAAAAAATGAGAAATAGAATTTCAATTCCTTTTCTTTCTAAATGAATTGCTTAGTATCTCCTTAAGGGAAGTACATCCCATGCACCCATCTTTGGAGACTACTGTCCTAAGATAGAGCAATAATAGTATTTTAATCCATGTTCTTATCTTTTAATTTGTCCCCTTAAATTCATCTGTATTTAGCTGCCAAGGTGATCCATTTGAAATGTGTACTTGGCCTTGTCATTTCACTGCATAAAGCAATTCAGGGGTAGCCTCTCCCAGGAGCAAGTCCAAGCCCTCTTGTACAAAACTTTTCACATCCCCCACCTGCCCCCCCCCCCCCCCCCCCCGCCGTTACATTTTAATCTCTTTTGCAACAGACTTCCCATTTTTTTTTTTTTTTAAGATTTTATTTATTTATTTGTCAGAGAGAGAGCGCGAGCGAAAGCGAGCACAGGCAGACAGAGTGGAAGGCAGAGTCAGAGGGAGAAGCAGGCTCCCTGCGGAGCAAGGAGCCTGATGTGGGACTGGATCCCAGGACGCTGGGATCATGACCTGAGCCGAAGGCAGCTGCTTAACCAACTGAGCCACCCAGGCGTCCCTCAGACTTCCCATTTTAATAACATGAAAAAGTTTGTAGTTTGGCTCTGCACATCCAACTTTTATATCACTCAGTGTTTTTGCTCATTCTATTCCTTTCACCTGGAATAACACTCCCAATCTTGAATCACCATTCCAAGATTCATTCTTCAGAAGTCATCTCAAGTGTTTTATCTCCTTTCTCAAGAATCTTTCCCAGGGTGATTTTAATTTCTAGACATTATAGGCATAGGGAAAAAGCCTATGCGGTTAATCAAGATCTACTGTAAGATTTAGCAACCAGAAGGAGGGAAAAAACCTGCAAACTTGAAATGAATATGTGTTTACTCACTTAAGAACATGACATGTCATTATATCAACCAATCAGCTGCTATTGCAGCTCAATACAAATGTTCTTTATTTGAGTTACACAAAAATTATATTCATCTGTGATGTGTAGCAGCATTTTAGTATGTTTCCTATGATATGGACTAGGACCTCAAAAAGTAGTAGTGTATCCAGGCTACCAATGTCATAGAATATCCTTGTCTTTTTGGTGTAACTATATGGTTCTGAGCACTCAGATCATTCAGATTTTATATTGAAATTATCTCATATGTCTCTTTTCACTTTTTCTAAAATATAGCAATGATCAATTTAGAGCAAAAGGCTCATATACCAGGATTTCATTTCCTCACTGTATTTTATATAACAAACTGCTCAGTAATCAAAATTTTGACTAAAAAAATGTAGTGAAACTAAATAATATATATATATCTCAAATACAAACATTCTAATCATTAAGTAAAATCAAAATTTATAAAACTATAAATATTATAAATATATTCTTACTCTAACATAGAAAATTAAAATGATACATAAAATACATTTAAAAATTTAAAAAATATACAAATGAAGACAATTACATAAAATTAATAAAAATATTTGCTCTTTTAAAAATAATGATGTGTGATGCCTGGGTGGCTCAGTTGGTTAGGCATCTGCCTTTGCCTCAGTTCATGACCAGGAGCCTGGGATGGAGCCCCGAATTGAACTCCTGAGCCTTGCTTCTCTCTCTGCCTGCAGCTCCTCTGCTTGTGCTTGTGCTCTTTCTCTCTGTCAAATAAATAAATAAAAGCTTTTTAAAAAATTAAAAAATAAAAATACTGTGTTTCATTTCTTGAGCTTTAAGTATTTTTTTTGAAATTTTCTTCAATGGCTGAAATAATTATTTTTGAAACTATACTAGTTGGAGAAATGTTAAGAAAATAGGTATAAACTAAAACCAAATATATTACTCTAATTACATTATCATCAAATAAAATCATTTTTGTTTGATAACTTTAGGAGAGCATTATAATCTTTCTCTCTGGAATTTCATCCAGTCATTTCACTAATAGTGATATAATTTTGTTTCAAAGAAAGCATTTCTAGTTCATCTTCATTTTCTTTTTTGATTGCATATGGATGGAAAATTCAATGCAGGGTTACCTTATCAATACTAATACTGGTATGTTTACATTACATTTGTTCAGAAGTTCTCTGTGCAATATCAACTTTGCTTTGTTTGCTCTCATTTTCTAACTTACCCAGGGTATTATGAAATTGTAGAAAAATATTTTTAAGTGAGAGTACCTTTATATCACTTGTGATTTTAATACTGTATGTAACTCTTTGAGTGGAAATGATGTTCATTTGACAAGTGATTTCACTACAAATTGGTAAGTTTTCATTAATGTTGATCTCAAGATGTTTTTATATTTGTCTATATATTTACCTTTACTAAAGAACTTGATATTTTCATATGGTTTTGAGTTGCTATCTGGCATCCTTCCATTTCAACCTGAAGGACTCTTTTCAGTATTTCTAGAGGCAGGTCTGATGGTAATGACCTCCCTCAGCTTTGTTTATCTGGCAATATCTTATTCTTCCTTTATTTATTTTTTTAAAAGTAAGCTCCACAACCTTTTGAAGCCCAACATGGGGTTGAACTCATGACCGTGAAATCAAGACCTGAGCTGAGATTAAGAGTTGGATGCTTATCTGACTGAGCCATTCAGGCAAAACCTCCTTTCTGTCATTTTTTTTTTAATATTTTATTTATTTGACAGAGAGAACTCACAACTAGGCAGAGAGGCAGGCAGAGAGAGAGAGGAGGAAGCAGGATCCCTGCAGAGCAGAGAGCCCGATGTGGGGCTCAATCCCAGGACCCTGGGATCATGACCTGAGCCGAAGGCAGAAGCCCTAACCTACTAAGCCACCCAGGTACCCCCTCTCTGTCATTTTTAAGGAGAGTTTTGGTAGATATAGAATTCTTGGTTGCCTTTTAAATTTTTTTTTTCTTTCAGTACTTCAAATGTTTTATTCCACTGCTTTCTGGCCTGCAAGGTTACTACTGAGAAATCTCCGACAATTTTATTAAAGATCCCTTGTATGTGCTGAGTCACTTTACTCTTGCCACTTTCAAAATTGTCTTTTTTTCTTTTAAGAGTTTGATTAGAATGTGTCTTGGCGTTGTTTCTTTGAATGTATTCTACTTGGAGTTCATTGAGTTTCTTATATTTGTCATGTCTTCTGTCAAATCTGGGAGGTTTTGAGCAATTACTTCTTTAAGTAAGCTCTCTAAATACCTTTTGCTTTCTCTTCTCCTTTTAGGACTCTCATAATGTGTGTACTGATCTATTTGATGGTTTCCTATAAGTCCTTTAGAATCTGCTCACTTTTCATAATTTCATTTTTCTCTTCAGATTCAATAATTTCAAATGAGCTGTCTTCAAGTTCACTGAATCTTTTTTCCACTTGTTCGAGTTACTGTTGAACCCCTCTTGTGTATCTTTCTATTCAGTTATATTTTTCAGATCCAAAAGTTTTGTTTCCTCCTCCTTTAATCTCTTGATCCCAAGTGTCCATGGGTATGTAGAATTCTTGCAGTTTTCACAAGTCATGGCTGTTGCTTTCTGCACCTCTTCCTAGACAGGGATCTGAGTCACTTTTGTCCATCTGTGCTTTAAGTTGGGTGACACATAGACCAGTGCCTCAGGAAGCTTAAAGCCAGGTTAGAGAGTTTCAAATTTGGCCCACACTCTTCTCCTCAGGTCACTGAATGAAACTGGAGTCTGATTGGACTGCTGCTTGCCCCAACCTGGGGGAGACAAGGGTGAGTAAAAACCTCCTGAAATTTTCTACTATTTTGTATGTGTTTTTTCTTGGTTGGGTGTTGCTTGGTTTCTGTAGATGTCTGATTGAATTCCAGAGTGTCTGAAAAGTTATTCTTGTCAGTTTCAAAGGTTTGGTTTAGTGTTTTCAGAATTTTTAAAGTACCACAATAAAGAGTCATTTGAAATACATCAGTCTGATTTCTTTAGCCTCTATTGGTGTAGTTGTTTCTTTGGGCTTGAGTTTCCTCCTTCATGGCTCACCTATTTGCTATGGCCTCAGATGTAGCTGGTCAATGGGGCTTCAATATCCTTTGCCATGGTTAACTACTCTAAGAAAAATTTCAGAACCACTGACTCTGACCAGAGGCTGTGTTTGAGAAATTTTTATCTTTCTGCCAGTTGGAGAATGAAAGACCTGTTTAGGTAGAGACACCACCTAATTCAGAGTATTCTTTATATATATATATATATATATATATATATATATATATATATATATGTAGTATTTAGGTAGGGAAGAAGAGGTAAAGTGGAGTTGGGATGGATTGAGTGAGGGAATTATAGGAGCAAAATAGAAAAAGGCTTGAATGGGCTTTAAGTGAAGATTTCAGGGATGGGGGGTTGGGAAGGACAGGGAAAGGGGAATGATGAGCAAAATTATTCACTCATGCTCAGAATATGTTATTTCCTATATTCACCCCCTTGCATTCTTAATATTATAAAATAACATGATCTATACCATATGGCAATTTGATCCATCTTTGTAATTCTGGTATCTAATGGGGCATATTAAACACTTAATTGGTACTCAGTGCATGTTGAGCTGAAATGACAATTATTTAGTCTTAAAAGTAGTTCTGAATACAGACCTTTAGTATATATAGTTTTCCCACAAGAAAGTTATTTATTATTAAATAATGTTACATGAGTCTGTCCATAAAGTATACGACAACTACCTAAGATTGAAATATGTGTGAAAAAATTTGTAAATGCATGTTACTTTTATCTCTATGAAGTAAGAAGGAGATTATGGGGATGATGAACATTACTGTTTCCTTAACATAGAAGTTTCTAATTCTTCTATTTTTCTCTTTCTCAATTAGTCAGTCAGCAGTACTGAGGATGTGTTTGCTCAGGATTTTGTGATGTGTTATCAGAAATATTAAGAATGTCATAGTTATGGTCCTAGGAGAATAATACAATAACTTGCTCTCATCTCATTTGGCAATGAGTTTATTTTTTTCTAAATAAGAATTCTTAAACTTCTGTCCTGTTTTATTTTCATTTTTGATGAGTGAGATATGGAAGAAAGTGGAAGAATAACCAAATTTAATTTTCTTTTGAGAGACAGTCTTGTGTATAGGAACGGGCCTTGAACTCAGCAACAGCATATCCAAGTCCTAGCCTTAGCTCTTTCACTCTTCACTGATCAAAGGAATTTAACTCTTCATTTCTTTATGTTAAAATATGTATAACCACAGTTCCCTTATCAAGGTACTCCTAACAGAGTTTTGGGAAGTCTGAGTCAGAATACTTGTGAGAAGAGGCTGTAAAATGGATTGTTGTGGTGGTCTTTCCCTTTACCCTCTGATTTGTCCTGTTTTCTCTGTCGAAGGAAACACTCAAAAAATTGAAGGGCAGAAATTGGCATCACTGAATGCCCAAGGTAGTAGCCCATGGAGAGCGTAAGTTGCCAAGAAATCTTCATATATTGGAAACAGGAATATTTGGAGAATGTGTGTGTGTGTGTGTGTGTGTGTGTGTGTTATGAGATCATGTCTCCCCCCAAGCCTCACAATTCTCTAAGGGCTTTCCAACCACTTAGTATAAAATCCAACATCCTTCCTATGGCCTTCAAACCCTTTCTCTTACCTCAGATTTATTTCCTCCTCATTCCTCTCCACTCCTACATCTTTGTTGTTACACAAACATTCCAAGCCCATTTCCTGCTCAGGGCTTGTATATTTTAATTCTTCTTTCATAATTCTGTCATTTGCATGACTCATATTTTCTCTTTATTCAGGCTTCTACTCAAAGGCTACCTCTTCCAAGAAGCTTTCCCTGATAATTCATCTGAAATATTTTCTCTTGTCTTTTTAGACCCATAACCCCACTTTATTTTTGTTCTTAGTACTTAATGTTACTTCTCTCTGTTTTTTTATCTGCACTTTCAATTATTCTTATCCTCCACTAGAATGTAAACTTCAGAAAGGCAGGAGCTTTGTCTGTTGTTTTTCCAGATCTGTGTTCAATGCCTGACACATTATAGATGTTGAATAAATAATTGTTGAATGAATAAATGACTGTCTGGATGAGTGAATAAATGTAAGTGTATATTCTGTGCTCTCTATGTAAGATTTGCAGCCAAGTCTGTATTTTGGGAAGTATTATTTCTTGTTGTAGGTTAAGCACCTGATCGTAGTTAATAGCACTTAGCTTTTCCCACTATTTATAATATCCCACTCTTCTGCTCTTGCCTCAAAAGTCTGAATGGATTCTTTTAAGCCACTGCTTTGAAGGCATTTGTATATTTTTCTAAAGATGTTTAATGAGTTGGAAATAACCATGCATGAAGCACTTTTAGTGTAGCCTTTATAAAGTTAGCCTTTGCATGTAGAAGTCTTGTTAGATAACTCACTGGATAAAAATGTATTCATTTATATCAGATTGTTTCTTTCATGGATGATTTTTGAGGATGCTTTTCAAGTAGTTTAAAATATGAGGTTATAGCAGAATGACAAGACACAGATCCCTAAAACACAGAAATTCAAACTGGGCTCAGGCCGAACTCTATGGGCAGTTTTCCTGGCAGCATCACCACATAGGCAGTTAGAGGCAACTCTTTGTATGAGGCCATGGGTTGGCCTGCTGGCACAGCTGTCAAGGTTGAGGAAAGCAAAACTAATCGTAATGGGTGAGATTCCAGATTTTAGTGCCCTAAACACTTATGAGAGTAGCTACCCTGTAAGCAGAGGAGAAATTAGAGAACATAGGAAATTATGGAGAACTTAGCACAGTTGTATTGACTCTGACTTGGCTACCACAGTAGTGCTGAGTTTTGTTATGACGGCAGTAATTTTTTCAGCAGTAGGACATGGCAAAGGGTGCTGAGATACAAAGGTGAGGAGCCAAAGGGGGAAGTCTATAATTCCCTATTAGGTAAAGACTGAATGTGCAGACAATGTGTAGGTAAACAGATGCAACCATGTTTACTCCTTAGTTAAGAGTAAAACTGTATAGCACAGGCACCTGGAGACTTTACAGAGGGAAGGAGACACTTTCAAAAAGTCATTCAAAAATATGTAGAGTAAGAGAAGAGGTACCAGGCAAGAATTTTTCTTTGTAGTCTTTCTTCTTATAGTTGAGGAGAACGGTTTATTCCCAGTTTGGCCGGGAAAATATTTATCCTAATTTTCTTTGTTTGCTTTCTTCTTTTGGAAAAGACAACTTTGAAAGAAACGTTAGTCTGCTATGCTAGGAAGTTACTTGCTGAGCTCTGATATGACAATGGAGAGCATTGCTGTGAGCCAATCAGGTGCTGCCTGTGGAGATGTTTTTGTTTGCAGCATTTTCACACATACTTATTCAATAAAGCTTTTGTTTTACTGATATTGGAAAACAGTGCACTGCATTATGCTGTGATTTTGAAGTGACAGTGTCAGTGGACTAGAGTAAAAGATTTGAAGGGAGTTGAGGCTGAAAACGAAAGCTTTGTTTTTGCTTAGTTAAGAAGGAAAGTTAAGTTTAAGATTTTTTTCCCCACTCTTGCTTTCACCACTGGAAAGACAAAAACAACCAAATAGTAAGAGAACAACAGCAAAACCAAAGTTGTGTCTCCTTGCACTATTTTAAGTGAGAGACTGTAACTCCAAATCCATCTTTGTGTTTCTTGGGGAAATAAAATTCTCACGACTGCTCATGTCACAATGTATGATAGGCAGGACACATTTAATTCTTAATAAGTAATATAGCTCAATTGAGTCAAAACTTGACATTCTGAAAAGTGCCTGTTTAAATACGATAAAGTGATATTTAACCAGCAAAGAATGGTGTCTGTTATCAGGGTTCCTGTGATCAATCCAAATCATAATGAATTTCTTGCATATATCTGAGTTGTATGCTTAAAACTTAGACTTTGAAAAGGTAAGGCAACAAGTAATGATGATAAACCCACCATAGGACCGATCGCCGAGCTCTGCTACAACTCTGCCACTGGCATTCTGATTGACTTTGGTGTGCTGCCCAACCTCGGCAGGGCTTCCTCTTCCTCATAGGATTGGATGAGAGAACGTAACTGCACTATGTCTAATACGTCTTTGTGTTTGAACACTCTATGAATCACCTTATTTCAGAAAATAAGCCCTTCAAATGTATGCAGTAAATTCAGAGTTAAATTATTATTGACCTTCACATTCACAGAAAGAGGAGGTGATTGTGGTTTTCCTAACAATGCTCCCACAGTTCTATTTTTTGATCATAGTACTCATGTTAATTGGTAATTGTTTCAAATGTCCTTGTCCTCCATTAAATTTTGATTCTTTGCATTCCTGATGTGATGGCTTTTCCCATCTTAAAAAATAATTGCCCCATGATAATGATCATCTTTTATCACCTTTGTTCCTCTTCAAATTCTCGACTAATGTATCATACTGTTTCATTACTTACCCTCCTTATTTGTCTAATTCCCGATGAACAATCACTAGTCATTTTTTTCAAAATACTTCTCAGTGGCACCTGACCTTGTCACTTGCATCCTACCTTATAGGAATTAGTTCTCAGTCATTCCTAATATTCACTGCAAGCTCCCCAGCTGGTATTTTCTGGGAACTGAGGCTTGACCTCTTCTCCTCTTTATACTTTTCCCCCAGGCTCCTAACTGATAACATTCGAGTTCTGGAACCATCAGATAACTTATAGTTCTCAAATTATTGCCTGTAGTCAAGTCATTGCTCCTAAACTGTAACTGCCTTCTGGTTAAATTTACTCAGACACTTACTGGCACATCAGGTTCAATGTGTTTAAACCAGAACCAATGGCATCTCTTTCCCTACTTCCCAGATCAGGGATTTGGAAGCTTTCCAGATTCTTTTTTTCTGCGTTATCCTCCTAACATGGTCCTAGCCTCTAATGTATCCTAAATCGTAGACTGCACCTTCTTTTTCTCATGGGATCCATCAATATTTCTTTCACTTACACTTCCAGCACTTCGCACTGGAGTTATTATTTGGTGTTTTATCAGGTAAAGAAACCTGATTTTTTTTTCTCGTCCATTCATTCACCACACTGCGGTCATAGGAATTACTTAAAACTGTAGATAGTATCACACATTTTACCTACCTAAAAACTTTCAATGTTTGCTGTTGCCTTCCAGACAAACTAGAATATCAGGGCGTGAAAGGCCCTTTTTAAGGTATCTCCTTCTGAAAATAAACGATTGAATTTTCACCACCTGCTTTTAGAAGCTTCACTATAGTCATACACACTACTCAAAATTCTCTGAACTTGGCATACTGCTTTATATTTGTATCTCCACAGTTTCCTTACCTGGACCCAACTGCATGAACTTTTCTATGACATGCCCGTAAGCACAATTGGTTGTTTTCCCTTTGAGTTTTTAGTGCGTATCCCCCATACTTTGTCCAGACCTCATTTATCTTCTCTCATTAACCATGTTTTATCTATATCTGAATTCCCAGTACTGAATGCTGCTCCTGATAAATAATAGTTACTGGGTATGAACAAAGCATCCAACATCTCAGAAAATAATTGGGAAGTAATACTAACAATGCAACCATTTTACTAAGGATTCTGTGATCTTTTCTTGTGGCTCTTTCTCCCCATAAAAATAATCCATGAGTAAAATAATTAAAGCAGGGGATAGGTTGGTATTAAAATCCTGAAGGATAACGTGGCTGTCGGTGGGGAAAGATCAAGAGGAGGAAGCTGGAGTATTTTGGGCACTTCTGAGGGGGAGATGGAGACCATCTGGAAAGGAGGATGCTGCAGGAATGAGAGCCAGGACGGAGATAAAAGTGAAGGGAAAGGAAATGGTGGCTGAACAACATCAAAGAGGCAACCCAACTGAACAAGTCACTGTGCACTCACTCTGGCAGAGATACAAGTGGGTGGCATTGGACGATGTATCCCAATGGTTAAGACAAGAACGAAGAAACGGGGACATAATTTGGTTTAAGACCACTTCCTCCAGGGTAGCTGGGCTTATGTGCTCAGGACAAAGTAACAGGAAACAACAGAGTAGGGTTCTGATGTTTTCAATTTCTTTTTATGTGCAAATGTATCTAAGTGTGTGTTTTCTCCTCTGAATAGCTCTAACTTAAACTATTAATTTAAAGAAGTCCTTATTAACATGTTTAGCTCTTTTTCCTTTTAAAGAAATCCACCCAACCACCCTGAGTATGAATATGATTTTAGGTAATGCCCCTCGTTTCTGAAAGAAATAATTTCTCTGTTCGGCCATGGGGTTTTTTTTTAGCTGAGCTCAGGTAGACCTGTGGATAGGATATTCATGTGATTGAAACAGGATACTGTATTTCTTTGCCTTAGGAAAAAAGATTATAAACATAAACATCCTCTTCAACCATTTGTTTACAATTAATTGCTAATGATAGATAGAATGCTTTGAGAGCAACAGGAAGTATAAATAATATAGGAAGAAAAAAGAGAAAAGAATAGTGTTAACAATAACAGTTGCAGATGGTTAGCGTTTTCCCTGGAAAGTATTGTTTTAAATTTCTGTTAAATCTTGCCAGATTCTGGGAGATTGTTTGATCTTAAGTAAAACATGTTGCCACTACTTCAGTGATAGTAAATGCTGCTGAAACATTTGCAAAATAAAGACCAAGACACTGGAAACGCATGAACTTATGTGTTTAGGTGATAAATCCATAAGTGCCATAAAGAAATTACTTTTTGTGTGGTTGCGTTTTCAGAAAATCAAGTTGGGTCCTTCAAAGTATTCATACAACATCCATGATCTGAACTGTGGGATTTTACTTGGATGGAATTAAAATTTTTAAAAATCTCCCCAAACCCTTTTAAAATGTACATATGCATATACATTTTTCATATACCTGCAATTAATTCTTTTCTTGTTCTGTAAACAATGAAAACAAAGCCAAGTAATATTCAGTAATTATGCTGGTAGTAATTCTAGATACTGAGAGACTTTAATAGTGTGGTTGAAAGGAAATACTTGAGTATGTTCTGTAGATGCTCGGCTGACTCACAGCTCAGTGTTTCACACAGCAGTGAAATGATGAGACATTTACTATTGTGTTACAGTCAGACTTATTTGACTGTTTATCTTAGGAATTGTAGGAAGAGATGTGAGCTGTGGCATCTCCAACTTGAGGAGTCATTAATCAATGAGAATATGGAACCAAAAGCCAATTAGTATTAATGTGTACGTAATACAAAGCAGCAAACATGGAAAAATAAAAAACACAAGATAAAGAACTACAAAACACTCTCCAGTAATGGTATGACTACTAATATACTAATTTCCTATTGATGTCAGGAGAGGGTTGGTATTTTAAGTCACTTTCACATTAAGAGCAATTCTACTTTTGTCTATTTGCAAATTCAAATAAAAACAATAGGTTAGTATCAAGTGTAGCTTCAGACACTGATTTACCAAGGAATCTGAGGAAGAATCTGAAAGACTTTAAAAATGGTTTTAGGGTAAGATGGGTTATTCTAAAGAAATTCTTTGGAAGTTGTCCCTCTTGAATTTACAGTCACAAATTTATATTCCCTTTGTGATAAAAGTGGAAATGATCTGTCTTCTGTTCAGATTGCTGGTCAATATGTCAGTCAGATCAAATGCCACTAATAAGACACTAAAAAGTGCTTCTGAGGAAAGGGGGATTTCTTTAACAAGCCATAAAGTGCTTTTTAATCCATTTCTTACTTGTTAAAAGCATTATAACTCTTATAGATTGTTCTATCATGATGTGGTTTTAATCCTTTATGAGAAGTGAAAATGCATTGTGGAATTCTGAAATATAAGTTAAGAACTGAGTCTGGATAGCCTCCAATAGTAGCCTTACCCCAAATCTGAGGTAATAACATAGTTCTGGAAGTATTGTACCCAATGAAATGTGGAAGATTTTTAAGGAAGGCTATAAGAATTTTTTCATGAATTAAATTTTTAAAACTTACTTTTGACTTCTAAAGAATTTGGTGTCTCATCCTCTGAATCAAGTCCCTTCTAGAATACCAAACCAATGAGTAATCATGGGAACTCTATGAAGAAGCAAAGATAGTGTTGCCTTGTGGATGAAAGAAACTATTTCATTTATTGTGTTAATTTTAGTTACTTCTGGGAGTAAGAGCAAAATTACCAACCTTTCCTCATTTCTAATTACTTATTTTATAGGGACCACCTCTTTGATTAAATTAAGTCAGATTTTACTGATAGCTAAATGTAGAGATACAACAGTGAGTAAAATCCTAAAATTAAGGTATAAGGATAGAGACCAGGGTAGAAGGTGGTGACAAGTTCATATCAATTTGCCTGCTGCATGGAGAATGAGTTGCAGAAGGGCAAGGATATGAGATGAAATACTATTGCAATTGTCTACATATGGAAATATGGTGGTTTGGAGTGGGATGGTAGAATTGATGATAGGTTTGGGACTGAAAAATACCTCATGATTAAAATTGTAAGACATGATGATGAGGTGGATATAGGGGAGGAAAAGAGGGTGGGATCATGAGCACTGCCTCGTATTACTCAGTAGATGGGAGAGAACATTGGAAGTGGGCCAGGCTGGGGATGGAGAGAATGAGAATAAGAATAGTAATTTATCTTGAAACATTGGTGACATATTTAATCTTTTTCACCTTTATATTCTAGACTCAATTTAAATAGTTATATCTCAGTAAAATGTAAATCAGTTAATTAGTGAGGGTATGATCTATGTCCTTTATACAAATATATAAAATCAAATATATACACACACACACACGTATATATATTTGATTTTATATATTTGTATAAATATATAAACATATGTATTTATAAATATATAATATATTATATGTATAATATATAAATATATAAACATATATACACGTGTGTGATATATTTGATTTTATATATTAGTATAAATATATAAACATATATATGTTTATATATTTATACTATATATATATATATAGTATAGACATATGTGTGTGTGTGTGTGTGGAGAGAGAGAGAGTGCACACCATGATAAAAAAGTAAAATTTTACATTCCTTAACATGCCATCACTCCTATTTTTTATATTGTGAAGCTTTTCTCAATTAAGATTTATATAATTGCTTTTATGACTCAACAAAGTGAAAAGAATTTGAATTCTCCTTGTTTCTTGTCTTCTTATGAATACTGTGTTTATTGTCTTTTGGCTAAAGGTCTATATATGGAGCATCTTACAGTTGCCAATAATCCAATAGATCATGATAGGCATTTAATTTTGAATGTTTGGAAGCAAGACTTTCCAAGCATGGTTTTTCTACTCATATATTTTTTTTAGGATTTCTTTCTCTTGGTCAGAGAGTGTGTGTTTTTGCTTTAGGAACTTTAAAAGAGACTTCTCTGCTTTGTCTCCAAGCCCACTAACTAATCTAAGGATCAGGAAATAGGACTGACACCTCCCCCATACACACACTCACACACACACATGCGCGCGCATACACACACACACACACACACACACACACACACACACTCATGAATTCTCTTTTAAACAAAAATTGAATTGAAGAACTATACCAAATGTATATGGCCAAGTTTGGAAAAGAATGTTAATTATTTGGTTGTGTCTATGCGGGCAAATGATTGAATTTTGTGGTAATTATTTGAATATAGCATTAAGATCTGGGTTCTCATTTCCTACTGAATCATATACAAGTTCTTTGGCATAGCGTTTAAAGCGTTCCACAGCACGCCACTGAGCCACTTTTCTATCTTTATCCTCCTCTAATCCTCTCTCTCAGCTGTGCTCCAGACAAACTAGACTGCTTGTCATTCCCTACTTTTCCTAATACTACTCTCTAGACCTGAAATCTTTTGCTTTCTTACCAGATCGCTTTCCTTCTTGCTTTTCATTTCCTGCCCATGTCCTATTCAAAATTCTCAAAATTTTGATTGCTTTTCTCTCAAGGCCTGTCTCAAATGTTAGCTGTACCAACCATAACCATGCTTGGTTATTTTTCCTGAAGCATTTTTAATGCTTTGCATCCTTCTCTTTTGCTTTAACCTTGTAAAACTCCTACTCATCCTTGTTTTTCTTGTTGTGACTATCATAGTGACTTGCATGTATCATAAAACCAATAAGTATTTTTTTGAATTAAGTTGAATCATCCCCACTGACAGCCACTATTTATGTTAGACATTGGGAAATTATTCAAATCACGAAATCATCTTGTTTGCATAGACAAAGGTACTGTACCAGGCTCTCCCCATTATATTGCCTCATTAGGCCTCATTCACCAAGCATGGGTTGAACACCTACTAATTGCAGTGTGCTGTGTTACTCTGTCCTGGAAACAGGACCAAATATAATTACATAATCATGTGTCAGGAAAAATATGTAATTATGTGCATCTCACATATTCAAAATAAATTTCTAAAATAAAATAATTAGACTAACTTGATATCAATTAAATCTTGTCCAAATAAAGACGGAACATTCAGCTTTGTTCAATCTCATGTAAATGCTGATAAAGAGAGTTAATCCTTCCACTCGAGAAAAACAATTAACACATATCTAACCCAGGCACTCATTTATTCAAGAACTTTCTCAAACAAATTCATAAGTGAAGAAAAATTTTTCTTCTCAGTGCCTCAGTTGTTTTTTCAAAGGTGCTTCCAAGGATTTTGTTTCAGAATCTGATTTTGGTATGTGTCTCAGGGTTGAGGCAACAGAAGGAGAGTTGAAGTCTGGCAGCAGCAAACAATTGTGGAAAATCTGTGAAGTAATATTGTCCTTGCAACATTTTCCGGCCTACTTTTCAGGACCCATGGGCTTTAGATAAGCATTAGGTATGTGTCCAAAATAAACCACTGGCGTTTTAAAGCCACTGTCCATCCTTGGTGTAACTTTCTCACAAATCATCAACTTCATAAGATACACTCTTTTTCCATGATTAAAAAAGTTGGGGGATGGAGGACTACCTGGGCATGTGTGATCTGACAATGCACTGTTTTAACTGAAGAATTTCTGCCCAACAGTGCATTTGTAAAATGACCACATGATGATTTGCAAGCCAAAAAGCATAAGAAATGCATTATGGGTAAGCAGTTTATTTTTGTTATTCTTTTGAAATATTCAGCTGGTATTAAAAACAGATCTTTTGAGCTGGAACAACAGTGGTACAGGTAGACTTCCTACTTTTGGAAAAGATCTGGTCTTTAGCTTATGGGAACCAAGCCGAAGCAGATGTGAAAAGTTCAACTAAAGGAAGAACAGATTAAACGCACTTTTGTGGTTGAAAAACCAAAACAGATGTTATTATTAAACCACAAAAACCTGGGTACATTTAAGTAACACTAGGTGTCTGAATTTTAAATTTGGATTTGAAATAATGAAGACATTTGAAGTTACACAGGCTGTTGTGTGCCACTAAACTCTTAATCTCAAATCAAGCAGTTTGCATATTAAAAAAAAAATTCAAGAACATTGAGTATCTGTCATTGTTCTTATCATTTGAAAATGAGAAAGCATCTGATGATAAAAAAACAAATTCTTTTGGTGATTTTTAAATCATTTTCCAAAGCATTTTGAAAATGTGTGTGTGTGTGTGTTTATATATATATATATATATATATATATATATATATATATATATATTTATAGACAGCTAGGACAGGTCTAGACTACTGTTGTTACAATGTAAATCTTAGAGGGATGGATCAAGTCACAGGGGAGTACTAAGGCGGTACCAATACCTGAATGCACAGACCATTGGCCAACTTCCTGGAATACTTCCCCATATTTGACCGCTCTACCATGGGATATAAAATGGTATGGAGAAGCAAATAAAATTCAGAATTGCTCTGCAATGGCATGACTACTCTTCGATATTGAATTTTGTCTTTCTCAATAACTTTTGTTCTAATATGACATCCCTTCTACTTCAACACAAAGAGGATAAAAGCCCAAGTTAAAAGGACACAGGCACCAGGTATTATCCAGTGGAAAATTCTGAATTTTTCACTGGAGAAAAGCCAGCAGAGAGAGAGGGTGGGAAAGGGAAGGTAGCAGTGATTTGTGTCAGAGCCTCTGATTGTTAATCTAGGTATGTTTTACACATTAGGCCAAAAGGGATGTATTTAGCTAAAATGGACGTTAAGGATGTGGTCTTTCACCTCTATTTGGAAAAATGAGTGTTGTGTGATAGGCAATGATTTAGGACAGGTCTGAAAGGATGCCAAGCTCTCACATCATATGATCTTCAAACACTGGAAGTGAAAGAGTCTCAATTAATTCCTGTTCAAAGAATTCTTTTTCACTCTAGTTCCAAATTGGGAGAAGAAATGGGGTGACTCCTAAACTGTTTGAGGCATTTTTTCTAATCACGAATGCTTTTTGTCTCCAAATGAGCCATTTCTATAAAGATCTTAAGATGCTTCCAACTCACACCCTTCATTCTCTCCCTCACTCTGCCTTCACAACCTGGAGAATCAGGTTTGAACATTCTGCATGGGAACGACCCGTGCTCTAGCTTAATGTCTTCGAAGACTCATGATGTAACCAGACTGTTATATCATCCTATTGGTTACTTATTGGACTCATAATGCTCAGATATATGTTTTATTAAGAAAAATATATTATCCCAATTTCCCTTTTTCTTTTTAATTTCAAAGTGTGGTTATTAGAAAATTTAAAATAACTTAAATGACTTGCGTTTGTGGCTTGCATTTTATTCCCATTGGACAGTTCTGTCTGGTAAAGAAGACAGAGAGAGAGAGAGAGAGAGAGCAAAAGAGAGAGAAAAGAAGAGAGAGAGAGAATGAGAGAGAATGAAACATGTGAGTACTTTGAGAAAATAACATATTACATGCCTTTACTTTATGCTTTACTCAGCCCTTAGCAGCATAGTTTTACCTGTGCATGAATTTCTTTTAAAAATAGGGTCAGCAGTAAGTGATTCTGAGATGGTAAGTAATAAGGCAAGATCTGAAAGCATGTACCTCTTGGGTGGCTAGAGCAATATAACAAAGAGGAGAGATGGTGTTTCAACTCGGATGCATATGAGAGGATGTCTTTGCCTGGCCTGTGCTTAAGGGTAGTCAGCTCTGGATGGTGTAAACCACATTCTCCAGGACTGTACATTCTAGGTAAGATGTAGATGTGCATAATTCAGTGGAATTCCTTGGAAAAACTGTGAAAAAGAACATAAATGAAGCAATGAAAATATATGGGAGATATATAACTCTCTAACAATTGGGAATCATTTATTAAATCATTCTTAAGTTACATAAATATCCATTGAGCTTCTCTTGATGTCCATTCATACCTCTTCTAGACAGTAGAAGAGGAACCAAAAAATCAAAATCTATGCCTTTCTGATTTTTGCATAAAAAGAGGAATAGAAGGATGACAAACGTGAAGATGAATGGTTAGTACGTCATGTTTTTCTATGAAGAAAGTTGAAGTAGAGCAAAGGGATAAGGGGCAGAGAGTCTTAATTTAGAAAAGGTGTTTAAGGAATTCCCCTTTGGAGAGGGGACAATTGAAAAGAGACATGGCTGAAGTGAGAAAGCAAATGAAATGGTAACTGTGGGAAGATTATTCTAGGCCATGATAGTGGATGTTCACATGTCTGAGGCAGAGGCTGTGTGGTATGTATCTGAGGATTTACATGGGAGCAGTGAGGCTAGAGAGGAGTGAGGAACTGGGAGAACTGTAGGAAGTAAGGCTACAGAGGGAACTGGGGTCAGGTGGTGCTGGATCTTGGAGGATAAGATACCCTCCACCTTACTCTTGGAGGGTAAGGCAAGGATTCAGTAGTTTATTTTAAGTGAGATGGCCAACCTTTGTAGAGTTTTAGTTTTGTTTTGTTTTTAAGATTTTATTCATTTATTTGACAGGAAGAGGGAGAGAGATCATGAGCAGGCAAAGAGGCAGGCAGAGAGGGGGGGGGGAGCAGGCTCCCCGCTGAACAGAGAGCCCGATGCGGGGCTTGCTCCCAGGACCCCGGGATCATGACCTGAGCTGAAGGCAGAGGTTTAACCCACTGAGCCACCCAGGTGCCCCACCTTTGTAGAGTTTTGAGCATGGTACAGATGCCCTCTGGTTTTACATTTTAAAGGATCCCTCTGATGGGAAGTAGAACATATATTCTAGTGAGGCAACAAAGGAAAAAGACTGATGAAGAAGCAGTTCAGACAGGCTAAATTAAAGCTGGTTATAGTTTATACTAGAGGACTAAAGTGGAAGTGATTAGAAACGGTTGAATTTTGAATGTATTTTGTAAATGAACCAAAGGGTTTTCCTGATAGGTTGTATTTGTGGGAGAAAGAAAGAAAAGAATCAGGGATGACTCCAAGGGTTGGGCTTGTGTAGCTATAAAAATGGAATCACCATTTATGAAGACAAGGAAATCTGTAAGAGACCATAATAAGCAAAAGATGCATATTGTAATCTACATGGACTCCACTAAATGGAAAGCTAGAAAATGTATAGCTAACAAGTTAAAATAAAATGATTAAAATATTTGATTAACTAAAAAGAGAAAATTTTAAAAAAGTATAAAACCAATGATTCAAATAGAAAACAAATAAGGTGATGGCAGACATAAATCCAAATATTAGTGATCAGTTTATTTTTTTAAAAATATTTATTTATTTATTTTAAAGAGAGAAAGAGAACACATGAGTGGGAGGGGCAGAGGGAGAGAGGAACCAAGCAGACTTCCCACTGAGGGTGGAACCAGTGTGGGCCCCATCTCAAGACCCCAAGGTCATGACCTGACTGGAAACCAATGGGAAGCCTTGGCTGCCTGGGCTACCCAGGTGCCCCCAGTAATTATTTTATATGGACTAAAATGTCCATTTAAAACTAGTGGTGGTGAGGGGTGGGAGGTTGGGGGAACCAGGTGGTGGGTATTAGAGAGGGCACGGATTGCATGGAGTACTGGGTGTGGTACAAAAACAATGAATACTGTTATGCTGAAAATAAATAAAAAATAAATTAAAAAATAAATATGTTAGGAAAAAAAAAAAAACTAAGATGACAGAATGGTTAACAGTAAAAGTTGAAAACCCTGTGATAGGAACTGGTAGGAAAGAATGAAAATTAGAATTCAATTTGGATATGATAAGTGGAGATGGTTAGTTGGCACTTGACTATTGAAGTCTGGAGTTCAAAAGACAGATGGAGACTGAATATGTCAATTTGAATCACAAGAATTTTCAATAGTTAAGAATCCATCTTTCAATTTCATGGTTAAATAGTGGCTTAGCTAATTGGCTATTGAGTACTTAGTGGGCATGTTTTAAAGGGTATTCACATACCTTACTGATAATGTATTAATAAACTTGTAAGATTTCTTTCCTTCTGGGATTCCATATACTATCAAAAAAATATTTCACTGCCAGGGAATTCAGACCAGATGGTTGCTATAGTCTTTTCCAAATCTAAAGTTCTACCCTTAGAAGGTAAATCCAGGATCAGTGCAGGTGAACCATTTCATTTCTCTACAATAAAATGTTCCTTGTTGTGTTTTATCTAAATCATGTGAAACAACTATGAAGGCTACTAGCTCTTAAACTCCTCGCAAGGAGTTCCAAGTTGCCCTGAGACTAATTTTCCTTGATAAATGCCATCAGGTAATCACTGGTACGATTTATTTTGCTAAAATTTTATTTTGTTAAAAATATTTGGAGATTTGGAGATATATATGTGTTTATATATATACACATATATATATTTGGAACAGTGGGATTCAGATTTTTTTTATTACACTTTATCACTACTTTTCTAAATGTGTGACAAACAAAATCTAAAAAATGCTTTCTTTATGTAGTTGTGTTTTTTTTAAGCCTATACACAATTATTATGGTAAGAATTATAATTCTTACCACTATAGCTCTTGATTTGGGACTCATATTCAACAGATGGTCTTTTTGATATAAATTTTTGTATTTGTTATACTGAACCTAACTGATATTTGGAATTTAAATCCACAGGTTTATAGTTTGCTGTTAAATGTTAGTTTCATTGGCAATTCTATATTAGAGAAATCTGTTTGCATATTGACTCTGTATTCCAAAATATTAACTCTCCTCCAAGCTTTATGTTATAATAAAAATGAACACAGTTCCTTCTGTATCTCCTAATCTAAGCCATTCACAAAAACTTTCAGGGGAAGTGACAGAACAGAAGCCCATGTATACCGTATCAAATACAGTTCTTCTCAGCTTGATAATTACCAAAAGCCTATATTTACATTTCATCAGAGATAAATCTACCATAAGTTAATTGTGTTATATTTTCTACATGGCACCAATAAGGGTGATTTTAGAATACTGAGAGAGGTCGAAAGAAAAAGTTCTGTACATAGTGGAGTCCTTCCTTCCCTTCATTCTGCTCAAGTGATGCATATTTTCGTTGCACTTCTCATGGGATTCCAAGTGTTCATAAGGTTCTGAGTTTGATTGCTTTGTCCAGCTGAGTGTGATTCTAGTTTTTAAAGATTTGGAGGGATAATCCAATATGGTCTGTAAACATGAGCCATCTACTTCATATAATGCTCAATCACAGAAAAATTATTAGTTCCATATCTGCAGAAAAAAACTGGCTGTGTTCTTCTTACCTAGATGAACATATTAAAATCAATTTCAAAGACAATTTGACCACGTAGTATTATTATCCTACAAATAAAATGTGAAATCTTAAACAAGACTGAAGTCCCCTTGACTGTACCATGATTTAACCCAAATCTCCATTTTTTTTAAAGATTTTATTTATTTATTTGACAGACAGAGATCACAAGTAGGCAGAGAGGCAGGCAAAAGGAGAGGAAGGGAAGCAGGCTCCCTGCTGAGCAGAGAACCGCATGCGAGGCTCGATCCCAGGACCCTAGGATCATGACCTGGGCTGAAGGCAGAGGCTTTAACCCACTGAGCCACCCAGGCACTCCCCAAATCTCCATTTTATCAATGAAGATATGATGTATAACTTCTGATGAGAATAAATATAAATTATTCTTTTGCTTTTCCTGAAACTCTCCTAAAATCTCCTAAACTAGAAACATTTCTGTAAAATTGAAATGTTACTTATTATCTGTGGCTATTCGCTAACTTCTAGCTGTCTTTTCCTTTTCTTTTTATGTGATCACAAATGATGTTTTCTAACACATTTAGCTTTTGATATTTTCTAGACTTAAAAAAAAAAATGGGTAGATTCATGTATACTCAGGTATCCCAGCATGAATGCAGAGGGCAGTACTAGGTACTTAGCGGAGATGTAGTTTCCTCATCTGGCCAGATGCTTAGTACTGGCCTTTCAATCTCTGTTCACGCAGTTCTTCATGTCACTGCCTTCAACGTCCAGCAAAGATTCCACATTTCACACTGCCTTCAACGTCCAGCGATGATTCCACATTTTCATAGTTTTCTCTGAACTATATGTCCTCTCCTAGTGTATTCATCACTTCTAAAATAGTCATTCACTGTTTACAAATGTTGTCTGGTAATCATTCGTTTAATATCAGTATTTGTAAATATGCGTTGAACATTTACTACAAATCAGGCATCATTTTAGGTGTTATGAACATGGAAGTAGCGAATAAACTCCCTTATGGTCTAATCTAGTCGTAAAGATAGTACATTTAAAAATGTATCCGCAATCAATCAGGTATGGTTTAAGAGAGAGAAGTCCTACATGTCATAAGAGCGTGTGATTGGGTCTCTTCCCTGGCTGCACGTTGTAATCACCCAAGGATCTAAAACAAAATTCTAGCAAAATTCATGCCGATGGTCTGATTCAGGTGTAGAAGAGACCTGAGGCATCAGTAGTTTTAAAATCGATAATTCCATTGTACAGCCAGAGTTGAGAACCCCAGACCTCTCCTTTCACTGAATGCCTATGGGGGACCTTTAGTGTAGAGGTATTGACACATGTCCCTCCGGCCAACATCAGTACCTTATTGAGTTTTCAACTCTTCACAAAGAACGCTAATAAAGAAGTTTGAAAAAAAAGGCTGGGTTTCCTTCTAACATCTATTTTCGTGGTCCCAGCAATACATTAGAAGACTGTGGATTCTCTGTGATGCAGCTGCCAGGAATAGCAGCAGCCTCTGGAATTCCTTATCTATAACTCATTTAATAAATTAAATACCAGGCATCAGTGATCTTCATCCTCACAGAATGGGAGTAGCATCCATTTTATTTCCTTCACCAGCCCCTTTCCATATGATGTCTTCACCTGTATGCTTTATTCCCAGCTTTTCTTTAATTTTAAAGATTTTTCTCTGGGACTAGGCACTTTAATTATTTTTAAGCAAAATGGGACAAACTCCATATCTACTATGGATTAAAAAAGACAAATAATCTTACTAGTTAGCCAACTTTACCCTTACCAAAGAAGAAAATAGAGCATGTATTCTTTTAAGTGAGGCTAAATATAATTTTGTTTATGGTACACAGGTAATTGAAGAAATCAGGTTTTCCCTCCACCCACTATATATCTAGACAATGGCCTCATTCTACCCCCACCACCCCTCACCATGCTGTCCCCTTATTTTTCTGCATAAACAACCTGTCTTTCCCTTTTGTGGCATTTGCTTTTTCTTTAACTATCACCCTTCAAAGGCTAAAAAGAGAGAGAGAGAGAGGGACTATCTAGTCTGCATCACTACTTAAAACTATTAGAAGACAGCAGTTCACTAGTTGGGACAATACAATTCAAAATACCAAAAAGATAACAGGTTTTGAGAAATTGGCATATGTTAGTGATTAAGCAATCATTCATTTCCCACAGATTTCTTTTTATAGGAAACTTTGGAAAATCCCAAAAGAGCTGACCGAGTCATTTAAACCACAATAGGTTTCTTTCAACATCAAAACCATGGGTAGGAGTGGGCGAGGGATACTTTTCTTTTTTTTTTTCTTTTCTTTTCCTTTCTTTGCTTTTCTCATATTCTCTTTTCTTCCTTCTTTTTCCCTTTTCTTCTCTTCTCTTTTCTCCTCTTTTCTGTTCCTGTCCTGTCCTTTCTCTCCTTTTTTTAAGCAAGGATAGCTTGGTTAGACTGTGCAGAGCTGTGGCTTCCCCTCCTGTGGATGCCTTCTGAACAGCAGATCTAACTTCCTCCTCAAACCAAGGCATCCTGAAAACATCCAAGCAGAGGAAGCATTTTTTCACCATGACATGGGAAAGGGCCACAGAGATCCAAATGGAAACGGACATTTCATGTGAGTGACTATTTCTACCCCAGCTTGGCTTCTTGCCTAATTCAACAGACACTTAGGTGGCTGAAGAGGGAAATTTTTGTTAAAGTGAATCCAGCTCTGAGTTGGACACGGAGCCTTTTGACTGGTGGCCGAGTTCCTTGTGCTAGCTGGCAAAATTCACAAATTTTTCTTTTGGTTGTTGTTGCTGGTTCTGAAAATACTTCATTTCCTGGCAAGTTTTCTTTCTTTAGTAGATAAAGGGAAAGATCTTTTCCATCTACGCCATGTAACACTCCTATCATCTCAGAAAGTGTTTTCTCAACCAGGCAGGATCCCCTAAAGACTCACTCTCGCTCTCTGTGGCCTCTTGACAGCTGGCTTATAACCAAGTGGTCTCAGAAAAGTCCTCCCTTTCCCTGATTGTGTATGTCAGCAGGAGTCTGTTTGCTGTCATCAGAAGGTTCATCTTACATGTATGACCACGGGAGCTGTGTGTGTGTGTGTGTGTGTGTTTGTGTAAGGGGTGGGCACAGAGCCCAGTTTTAAGCTTTCAGGAATACTCAAAAACTATGATTGAGAAAATTAGAGATTAAGATGGTACTCCTTTCCCTGTTGCTCCCTAGGAAGCAGTGTAACATCTCTTGTTATGGGCCACCTGTAAAAACACCGCCATGTTTATCAAAGATAGACAATCTTCTACACTTGTGGCAGAGTGAATGGACACAATCTTTCTGGGTACCATGATGGCATTACAAGTCAAAGCTTTAAAAATCATGTATCTGTACTTAGAAATTGATCTTAAGGAAGTAGTCATGAGTGTACAATAACTGATATTAACAAGGATTTTCATTGCAAAGCAAAAAGTGAAAACAATCATCCAACATTTGGGAAATGGTGATGTGTCCATCTAACGGAAGAGTTTATAGTTGCGTTTTTAAAAGATACACAAAGGTATGAAGTAAGGTCTTTGACACGATGTAGAGTGGAGGAAAAAGAAGAGTAAGAAACTGACACAGTTTAATGACATCTTTGTATAAATATGTATGCACAACTGCATAAGTAAATGACTAATAGGAAATACACCAAAGTTGTAGCCGTGATTTTCCCTGTAGCATGCCATTCCATCTAGGATGGGTGGATGGATGGATGGATGATTATGTAGATACACAGAAAACTATTTTTGTAAGAAGGAAAATGAGCTTTGTTAGATACAAAAAAGGAAAATGTTTGTCTAATCTGTAAATAAGTTATGAAAAAATCCATATCAAAATAAAAAGAAGTATTTCATAAGCATAACCATCACAGAAATAGAAATAGCATAAAACAAATGAGAAATTCTAGATAGAGCAGAGGGCTAAGAGAACACCTAGTTCCTTTTTCTGTTTTCCCAGGGGAGAAACAAGAAGCAGAGAGGTGGTATCTCTTTTCTCAAGGTCTGATAGTAACTTTGTGATTAAGGTAGAACTAGTCTTAGCCCTTAGATGATTCGAGTATGCAAGAGATGGCATTTTATTGTCAATGTTGTTCTTTGTTTACATGTAGGTCATTGATTTTGATTAAGTTTGGATTATTTGGTTGGCATATTAACCTCCCAAAGGTCACCTGTTTCTTGATATTGTGGTTGGTTTGACGTTCTAGACTGGAGAAAGTTGTTACAATATTAATAATAGCCCTACATGTGGTATAGACTGTATTTGATAAGTGTTGGTGTGCAGCAAGAGCTTCTGTCTTTGAATCTGTTGCTATTTATGCATGTGACTTTTAATGTGGATGACTTTGAATTTGAGATTAACCTAAAATGCAAGGGAAGTAAACTAAAAGAAATGATTTTCAATCCAGTTACACAAAGTTCCTTCAGTAAGGTATTTTTTTCTGCACCAAGTACAGAAACTTGTAAGAATTCAGTAAATAGTTGTTGACCAAATTAATAAACACACAGTGCTTTCAGAAACATTTTCCCAATGGCATGGAATTATATGTAGTTAGAATTGGCAGTATTGTTTAAATAATTCATATAGGTCTGTCCTTAAATAGTATGAAAAAATAAGACTTCTCGAAGTACAAGTGTGGCATCAGTTTGGTTTAAAAGCTTCCTTTTCTCAATGTGTAGATTGTATGTTGCAAATATTAACTGTGAAAACATCAGGTAATACCTACCTGGTATTATAACTTTCTTCTGATTCAGTCAGTGAGTATATATAATTTCTAAGTAGGGGTATTTAAGTTAATTAGTTCTGAATACTGTTTATTAACTATATTTTAATGACCCATTCTTTTTATCAAAAGCATTAAAACCTTTTAGAAATCACTTTATAAATGCGATTTTAATTCTTTGACCATATTCATAGACCACCGCTTTCTCAGAAGAGATTAAATGATTCAGGTTTAAAGAAACAAATTACTGTGCTAATCTTCAGGTATTTCTCTTCCTGATAGGACTGCTCAGGTCTAATTGTGGCAACACAGGCCCATCACAATGCTGGTTTCTTTGGTGCTTCTTGGAGGTATTTGTCAGAGACTTGAGATTTGGTGTAAGGAAGACTAGCCTTCAGCAGTTTCCGAAACAGACTGGTTCCTCTAAAATAATTCATATAGTTGGCCTCATGAAAACATGCCTGAGTCCACCAGGTAGAAGGACTTCAAATGGAATACAGGAACTTTTAGTAGCATTTGGGCTGGTGTTCGGGATTCTTAGAATTAATCATTCACACGTCTCTGAATGTCGTGGACATTCTGAAAAGCCCAGAGCAGGATTGCTGGAACTGTCCCACAGTGGAAAGGGGTTTAGTTTGACCATGGAAGTTTTGAATAAATTGGGAAGTATTACTTAAAAGCCAGGCGTCCAGCTTCCTTTGATAAATTGCAGGTCTGGTAACTCTGGGTTCTCTTCCTCTCGTGGCACTGACTGGTATGTCGTGTGGGTAGAGGCACCTGCCTGTTGAGATGAGGCAGGGAACCTTTACCAGCCATGCGTCGACTCTGACCTAACCTGTTTTACTCAGACATTAATGCATTTCCAGCCTCATCAGTATGGACATTTGATTTTTTTGACCACCGTCAAAGGACTAAAGCATTGTTGGTGCTGCCTACTGCCCCAGGTGTATTTTGTAATTTGACTCAACATTTAATCCCATCCTGCATTGGAAGGTGTGCTAAAATGTCAGCAGGTAATTCCCTTTTATATCCTTTTATGTGTAAATTGTAGGTTCTCTTTATTCATTTATGTCTTCCTTCTATTTTTAAGGCAATAATACAAGGCTTCCTAACCAGCTTTTCTGGGCTATTGCAGACTTTGCTTTTCTCCCCCTTTTCTGAAGTCTTATGGCATGTTTTATCTCTAAGACTTTAGTTCTTAAGATTGGCACTGTAATATCACTTTGGAATTCAATCCCTTTCAAAGTCAGACATTTTTCTCCACAAAGGGCAAGGATAATGCCTTTTGCCAATATTACATATAATTCCAATATTTTTACTAATATTACTACTAATGAACTGGTGTTAATTTAGTAAAAGTCCCAATATTACCAAACCTAGGAGAGTGCTGGGCACACAGCAGATCTGTAAGTACACTCGTTGACTCAATCAGTATTTCCACTTCTTTACTATTTAACCTAAAACATTAATTTCCTTCAGTATGAAAATTACTTATTGTACTGTAGCACATCACCCATAATACCTAGCAACTCAAATAATATAAACTCCTCCTTTAGATGTTTAGGAAGAAATAGTTCTAACAAAAGCAGAACACAAAAATGTAAGTGCCTGCCCTGAATTTCTATTGCCTTATACATTTCTTCTTACCACTGCTGAGCCAATGTTTTCCTCTTTTAATTTCTCTATTAACTTTAATTAGGCTCATGAGTTTGCTGGCCAGGTGGGTTTTCCCTAAATACTCACAACTCCATTTTCCAGGCTAACAGTAGAATTAAGTTAAGCTGCAGATTTGTGGCAGAATCTAACATTATAAGCTATGGAAGGTTCCAATGCCACCACAACTCATTTTATCCACTGAGGATTTCAGCAGGCAGCACTTTTAATAAGCCAGGCTCGACATTTTTCAGGGAATACTTTGGGATCCATTTTTGAAAGCAATATTGGTTATGATTCCACAGCTGGAAGATTTCCGAGGAAATAATGTTTTGTCCTCTTGAAAACATACTTGGTCCATACGGCATACAGAACACAATAACTCCAAGCAACTGGTTCTCAATTTTACTAACACATATCTCAAACATGTAATTTTCCAATGGCATTGTAGTAGGCAGATGATAGAAGAAGAGTAGGATTAGTTCCAATTTACTCTCTTATTTCATTTCATTTTATTTTGTCTTTTAGGGAACATAAATTGCCTACATTATTTATGTATCTTGGTGCATTAACATAGGTTTCATTTGTAATTTTCTTACTAAAAATCTTGAAAAAAGGAACAGAACAGAGCTGAAAATCTTCCTGCAATGATACAGAGCATTAGATCGTCTCAGGTACTGGCTGCTGGTTTAATAAAAGGATAGGATTTCCATTTACTCCAGGCAGGCTTAATGTATTGTTCTCGGAGTGAGACAGTCAGAATGAGTCAGGAGCCAAAGAATACACTTTATAGACACAAATAATCGTAAATTCAGAATGTCACCTTTAGGCAGAGGCATTTTTATTATTGTTAGTGGAGCTGCTGAGTAGGTTTGATGTTTTATTCTCTTGAGGACTCAATGTTCCCGAGTCCTGGAGCCCTGTCTTTATCAGGCTCGCAAGGAGGGAGCCCAGCCAAACTTGCTTCCTATACTTCTCTATGATTGATAGCAGATGGCATGCTTTAAAATAAACCTATCCATTAGCAGTCCTCAGTGTTTTTACTCAAGGCATTTACAACTGTCTCAAGCAGAAAACACATTCACTCCATGAGCTAGTTTCAGTCCACAACAGCTGTACAGGTGCAAATCTCTCATTAACTCTTAAATAGTAGTGAGATAAACAATGGCATTTTCTCTTACTCTATTTAAGGGAGTATACTTCAAAGCTGCTGTAGAATTACTCTCCTCTACAACAGAGCTTCAAAGGAAGGAGTGTTATTAGAACTGAGTAATGTTATGCAATGATACACTAGCCCAAAGAATGTATAGATCATGTGGTGGATGTTATAGTTTTAAAATTTGTTTCTAGGCACACAGATTTAGTGGAAAATCACAGTCTCATAAGAGTGTTTGTATTGAGGTAGAAAGAAAAAACAATACTCAGTAAAAGTCCTTGGTGGCACTGAGGCCTCTGATTCCCGTGCACTTCTACCAGAATCCTGTTGTCTCCTTTCCCCATCCCCTGTCTCTCCGTGTTTGCAAAGGGAATGTTCACCTGAGCTTTTACCCAACGATGGATCAGTTAATCGGGTCTGTTTAGACAGCCAATCGAATTTCCTTGCATACTAGTAGTTAGAGAAAAGCAGTCATTTTACTTATTTATTTATTTTTAAGATTTATTTATTTGAGTGGCGGGGAGGGACTGAGGGAGAGAGAATCCTGAAGCAGAATCCCCACTGACTGCAGAGCCCAACCTGGGCTTGAACCCAGGACTGTATAAGATCATGCCCTGAGCCGAAATCAAGAGTTGGATGCTTCACCTACTGAGTCACCCAGGTGCCCCAAGCAAAGTCATTTTGAAAGTTTATTTGTTAACCATACTGAACACAGATAAGAATGTTGATTTGTGCTCAAGGGAAGAAAAAGTGCTATGTAGTATAAAAGAGTATTATTATTATTAAGATTGGCAAGCACCTAACAGAATTTATCTTATGCCAAGTAATGCTCTATAATCTTACAAAAAAATAGCTTATTATATCTTATCAACAACTCTGGAGAAGACTAATATCAATATCCCTAATTTTATATGTAAGGAAGCCACTAGGCTATGTTATATTTATTGTAATTAATGATAAGATCCCAGACAGAGTACTTCTGGAAAGGAGCAACTCAGAGCATGGATTCCATGGCCTCACTGGTTTAAATGCGTTTTTTTTTTGTTTTTGTTTGTTTGTTTGTTTGTTTGTTTTAAATGTTTGTTTCAGTACTTACTGTCTGTATGATTGTAAGCATGTCCTTTGATGGTCTCTCTCTGTTTGTTCACTTCTTATTTTATAGGCCTACTATGGGCTAATAACTGTTCCTTCCTGATATGGCTATTGTGATGATTGAATGAATTAGTGTATGTATAATGCTTAGAAGAGTGAGACGTAGTAAATGCTATAAAAGTTTTATAAAAGTTTTAGCTATTGCATTGCAATCATCGTCTTTATGAAGCATATTATACTGATCTTAAGCCCTTAATGTAGTTTTCTCTTATTATCTTCTTTGTCTAAGACTCTGTGTTTTGAAATATTTTAATGTTCAAGCGAACAATTTATTTGTTTTTGTATTATATTTTACTAATCAAACACATACAGTTACCAATCAGAGACTGATAAGCATGAGGTAGTAAGAGTTTTCATATGAAATTGATAAGATGTTAACTGAAAGCAATTTGACACTCTAGCTTTAGCACCCTTATTATTGCTGAGTGTGTTATTCCCATGGGCCTTCTGAAATAATGAAACTGGTTGACAGAGCCCCTCATTACAACCTTCCATGGGTCCCAATTGGCCCATGCTACCATGATAGGCAAACCTAAACCAAAATGTCTCTTCAGTGGGCAGCTGGAGAGGCAAAGTAGTAACAGTCATAAAATATGCTCTATGCCTATCCTATCCCCTGCTGTAGTTTTTAAAGGTGAGCCTGGGTTACAGGATTTTTCAGAAGAAGGCCCATATGCCATTAACTTCCCAATGACCACCTAATATAGATAGTTTGAAAAAATGTTGAAAAAATCCCAGTGGGCATGAGGCACTTCATTACAAGCCATCTTCATAGAATCTGTGTGTTTTCTCACAAGGAGCCTTTTGTAGAGATGTTTGCTTTCTTGTCTTTGCAAGTTGCACTCAAGTAAGTTTTAGAATAAATATACCTATACACAAGGTGAATAAAATCCTAAAATAATGCAAGGAAGTTTAAGTGATGAACAACACCTACTAGTGCCGGGTTATTTTATGTTGGTATGGACATTAGATATCCAATTATTGCCATTGTAATAACGATTTGGTTATTCATAACATTTCATTTGGATTTCTGAAATGTAATTCTATATCGGGTGTGGTTATAGAAGGTAAATGCTGGGCCAATGGATATTCCATACTTCTTGCTGTAAGCTTCCAGGGAGTATGGCTTGTAATTTGATATTTCTCAAGAGTATCTTGGTGTGCATTTTAGAGGAAGTTGGTATATTAATAGTTCCTCTACACTTCATTACTAGTTTTAGTATCACACTGAATGAGATTAAGTCGGTTAGATTTATACTCTCTACACAGAAAGAAAGAAAGGAAAAAAAGAAAAAGAAACAAGGAATGGGGTCTAGGAAAATCAGTACACTTATTGGATTAAATGTCCTAGAAAGAGAAATTATGTTTTAGTAAGAAGTTATTTTTTTTCAGAAAGATATATATATTAGGAGTTCGAAAAAAAATTAATACGTAATATTTAAGATTTTTAGGGTAAAATGAACTAAGACTATATTATTACAGAAATATAACTAAGTGTGGGTTATATCTCCTGTAGAATTCCAAATAATCAGCATTTGTAATGCAATAGTAGAAAGGAATGTAGGGAACTCGACATCAGTGTACCTGCATTCAATAAAAAATAACAACCTAATATTTGTCTACCCTTAGGCCAATTACTTCAGCTCTTTGTTCCTAAATGTAAGTTCCCTATGTCTCAGATTCCTCACCTGTAAGTTAGGAGGGTTGGACTAGATCAGAAAATCAAACAAATGGCAGGTGGATTTGGATTCCCCCCTCCCATAGCCATGATAGGCAGCAATAATTGATTGCAGACTCTTCCTGCTGAGCCTATATGAGGCCTTTGAATTTTCAGTGCAGTGACCTGAGCAGCCTTTCTGTGATCCTCCTTGTCCAAAGCGAACTTGAAATGAGACTTGTTGGGTATTTCTGTTAGCCCTTAGATGGTCCCTAAAATGGATTAATGGTTTCCCACCTTGAGGCATTGTCTAGGATTAATAGGTAGATGTGTTAAATGGAGAAATGGATAACATAATTCGTATTTTGGTGAGTATGGTATAAATGTTGGTGTTTTAATATTATGTTCTATTACTCTATTCCTGTGAGGAATGCTTCCTTTTAAGGAAATCTTTTTTTTTTTTTAAATTTTAAAACATTTTTAGGATTTTGTTTGTTTATTCGTCAGAGAAAGAGAGAGGGAGAGAGCAAAAGCTGGGGGAGAGGCAGGCAGAGAGAGAGAAACAGGCTCCCCTCTGAGCAAGGAACCCAACTGGGGCTTGATCCCAGAACCCTGGGATCATAACCAGAGCTGAAGGCAGTTGCTTAGCAGAATGAGCCACACAGGTGCTCCTAGGGAAATCTTGATATTCTTTCACACTGGCTCATTTATTTATTGTTAATGGTTTTAAAACTTGGCCCCTTATTCAGTATAACTTTAAAGTATTTTCTCTAATTTATACCAGTCTCTGTGATTCTAAACTGATCCAAGAATTGTGTTCTCAGTGTTCTCTTTGATAGCTTTTTATTCCTTGAGCCCCCCATTTTCTGTTTATTCTTTTGAAGACTTGTTCCACTTCATTCAATTTGAAATTTCCAAGTAGTGCATATCTGTCTATATCTCCCTCTGAATTCTGTTCAGTTGGAATGTTTTGGAAGTTGAGGTCCATTCCCAATGATGGGTCATGATTGGATTTCTCTGTGTTAGTTGTGTGTCAGACATAACTAATAGCAATTATCCAGAGCTTTCCAATGTGAATAACAGCTCTTGTAAGATCAGGAAATTATCTTTAGTTTACAAAACTTCCTTGATAAATATGTAACTTATTGCAGCATCTAAAAGAATAGCAATTTCTTCAGAATATATTGAGTTCATCCTCATTAGTTACAATAGTTCTTCTTTTTCACATACTTTCAGATGGAGGAAATAAACTATCTCATTTCAGAACTTTATTACTATTATACATTTTAGTAGCACTTTACATTTTGTAGAGTGCTTTGTAGTTTCTATTTCTGTAGGTTTTAAGAAAATATGGTCTTTTGGGTATAATTATGGGCTAGGACTTAGGAGACAGATTTTAGTTTTGTCTCTGTCATTGTGATTTAAGTTGCAATCAATGACCAGTGACCCTATTTCTCCACAATCAAGTTCTCTTCTCTATGAAATGGGTGCAGTATTGCTAATTTTGCTTGTGTGTGTGCTAAAAAGAAACATCTTCCTGGACTATTTTCTTCAAGCTCTTCAAGAGAAGAAATCCATAAGTAGTATGCAAAGTACCACTTACTGTGTCATCTCAGACTCTGTTTCCTACCGTCATGTTCCCCTCCTAACAAAGAAATAATGGAATTGTCCCTGAGACAGAAGAGTGGCTGGATGGTAGCCCAGGATTTGGGTTGCATTCCCAGTAGTGTTTGACATTTGCGTTCATCAGTTGACTTTCTTGTCACCTGGAGTAATGTTAAGTTGAATTTGTATGTTCAGTGCAATGAAACAAGCAAACAGATTTTTAAAATGTTGAATGTTCAGCAAATTAACAATTATAAGCTTTCATATCCAAAGGCAATGAAGTATTGTTATACAATTAAAATTAAACGGAATTTACATTGACAATAAATAAATATATACTTTAAGTTGAGGAAAATGTGAGCAAATATATTAGCAATAATTAACATGTACTACTTTAAGTCATATTTTAATTGTTTACAAAACTAATTTTTCTATTATACATTCACAGCAAGGCAATAGGGGCATTAATCAACTGGGTCTGAATGGCTGACTATCAGAAGTTTGGCAGAAATCAAGTCGAAGTCTTCTTGGTACAATTTCTTCTGTGAAAAATCTTGTGACTATTCCCAGGAAGAGAAGCCAAACACTCACACACACACACACACACACAACTTTATAACAAACAAAATAGCAGTATCACTTTATATGGAACCTTTATTTTCAAAAGATCCCAGAATGCTTATAAACTGTTATTCAAACCATATACAGGAACCACTGAAGCACGGCTTTATTTTGAAGCCAGAAGAGGAGCTGAAATGTCAGTTGAAGAGGATGTTCTTGTTCTGGAAGGGGTGTGGCTTATGTGACCTAATAGGAGTTTTCTGGCTCTAATTTCTGCAGTGCCGTGTGGGTGGAATTCCTCTGCCTTGGAGCTGCTTGTATAAGACAAGACTGTATTACTTTGGAAGGTGGGAAGTGAAGGAGAAGCCAGTAGTGGAAAGAGGAGGCATGGGGAATGGACTGTTTATGTTTCTGTTACCAAGTGGCAGTGACTACAGCCTGTCACAAGTTGCTAGGCTCCCTGCCCCTTGGGTAGAAAAACTCTGTCCCAGGTGCTAATTGAACCAGGTTATTTGAGTTGCCAAATGAAAAACTCATCTCCTATTTTTGAAGAAAAAATATAATAACAGGTTCAGTTGGCTCACGTATAGTATAGGATCATAGAATGTTGGAATAGGATGGATACCAGAGGTTATCTAGTTAAAAAGCTTTATTTTCTCTTTGAGAAAACTAGGACCGGAGCAGGGGAAGAGATAAGAACACTATCTTAGATCATATCAGAATCTTCCCTTTGGAAGACGCCTTACTGATTAACTAATTTAATCTCCCACACATTATAGAATGACATCTAAACCCTTTCTGAGAGGTATTTCAGCAATTCTGTTGACTGATAGGGACTAGGATGTCAGAGAGCAATGGATTCCATTGTTGGTCTTCTCTTAGGAATATTCTTCAGAATATTCATTCTTTCATTTCTTTAATGCACATTTATTAAGTGCCAGTTATGTGCCAGGAATTAAGCTAGGCTTTGGAACACAGAGGAAGGTAATACAAAACAACACCACCTAATATTTATTGGGACTGCACTGCAGGTTGGTTACCATGTGTTTTATGCATATTACCTCATTTATTCCTTCTAACAAGCCTGTGAAGAAGCTTTTATTTTCCCCATTTACAGGTAAGGAAGAGGGTGTAACTTGCCAAAAAGAAACAGCTAGTAAGTGGCAGAGCAGGGATTTAAGGCAGGTGTGATGGTTTTAGAGGTCATGCTCTTTACCCTAACATAATTCCACTCTTTAAGTCACCAGCTAAACAAATAAATGAACAACACAATAACTGATTCTTAGTAGAGCTATGAAGCAAAGGAGCAGAGTTCTACAAAAGGCTTAATGAGCTCCACTAGCCACAGTGGTCGGGAAGACTTTGAAGGAAAACCAGCCATCAGAATAGCTTTGTCCAGAGAAGAGCAAACTTTCTTCTTCTAAAGTTCTCCCATTTAATTCTATTCTTGAAATTATAAAAAGAAGATTGAATCCCTCTGTCATATACATTTGTTTGGGAGTAAGTGAGGCTCTTTTTCTTGAGGAGTACTATATAAATCATCAATCACTGATTTTATAAACAGACCTCTACATTTTAATAAAGGCCTTTGTAGAAACTATTACTTTTATCCTTAATCTCTGGTCCTTTTATTTTATTGTATCAATCACCTCACTCCCTTCTCTCACCTTTATAATAATCATGTTTGCTAAAAAATGATCTCCATTGATCCTTGGCACTTTAATGGGAAAGCAACTAAAATATATTTAGTGTTTACTATGTATCAAGTTTCAGGGGAAGACTCTTATATACGTTATCTCATTTAGATCTCAAACTTCAATAAGTTGTATTACAAAATAGTCTAACACATTAAGGTCAGGGAGATTAAATTTGCCTAAAACCACTCTACTGGTTAGCAGCAAGCCCCAATTTAAAAAAAAAAAAAAAAAGTTTGCATGATTCCAAAAAGTGCTCTTTTCTTCCCATAACTCCCCTTGTTAATTTGATAAATATTCTAATTTTTTAAAAAATGTGTTTGCTTGTTTTGTTATGCTGACTACAAATCCAACTTAAGGTTACTCCAGGTGATAAGCAAGTCAACTGATTAATGTGGAACACTGCTGGAGATGCAACCCAAATCTGTGGCTACCATCCAGACACTCCTCTGTCTCAAGGACAATCTCATTATTTCTTTGTTAAGAAAGTGATCTGAAAAAAAAAAAAAAAAAAAAAAGAAGGTGACCTGAGGGTGGAAACACAATAGAGCCTTACTTAGGAAGGGAGTTTCCTACCATAGCATGGGAAATATCAATAGGGTTAGGGCCGCTTTTTGTTGTTGCTGTTACATATATATTCTCTGATCTCAGGATGGGTCTTATAATGGATAGCATTTTATAAGCCAATCATGGCATAGTTTTCATTGTTTGTTTATGAATGTGCTTGGTCATAGATAATTATATTGTTGTTTCAGTTATATGTGGATTGTTGCAACTACATATATTTGTTTCCTATTTTATTTTTTTATCAAAGTATAATTGACATGTGATAGCCTATTATTTTCAGGTGTATATCATACTGATTTGATATTTTTATACATTACAAAATGATCACCACAATAAGTTTATTTATCATCTGTCACCATACGAAGTTATTGCAATTGTGTTGATTCTTTTCCCTATGCCATACGATATATCCCCATGACTTATTTTGTAACTTGAAGTTTGTACCTCTTAATCTCTTTCACCTATTTCACTCTCCCCCCATAATTGCTTTTTAAAATGTTTTTCTGATTATTGTCTCAAAACTTGCTCTTGACTCCTCATGATCAGATAAAAAAAATAAAATCAAGACTTGCAGAATAATTTAAAGTGATGTGGAAGAAAAATTAGAGACAATGGTATAGCACTCTTATGGAACTGAAACAGCATTGGTATTTTGCTGGCATGTATCATGGTACTGTGTCAAAAAATTCCATGTATCATGTCATCTTTTAATTAGCATTGCTTTGTTTTCTTAATCACACACAAAATAATCCTCAGCGTTACTATCCATGATGTCTTAGAACCAATAAAATATGATGAATAACTTGACCAAATTCACATAGAGAGTAACTGGTAGAGTCCACAATCACAAAACTTCTAAAGGGTCCATACTCCAGACTCTTATTTGCTAAACTATCCCCCCTTTTAGCAGAATGGTGAGAAATTATTTTTTCTCACCCCGCATATCAAAGATGGGCAACTTATTATATGCATTAAAAATTAAAATGCATCCTGCATTATGCCTAGAAAATACTATATAACAGACTGACATAATAAAAATACATATTCTATCAGTGTTGATTATAATTTTCGCATAAGATGGTATACTTTCAAATAGTAACATTGAATTGTTCTCTTATAATTAGCCTTCAAGGACAGTGGATTGAGATGGTAGCCATTCAAGAACACACACTGGGTTCATTCTTCATTTGAGGTTTCTCTCACATTGTATCTCTTTTCCTGAGGTATGGAACTGGTAGTTTAATAACGTAGGGCACCGGGGCTTAACATGTACAAAGAAACTGAAACACTACATTATTTTAGGAAAGAATGAAGATAAAAAAAAACAAAACTACTTAGGGAAGAGTTAAAGCAATGGCGGAGTATCCTTGAAATTAAATATTTCTCTATACCAGTTGACATTTAAAATGTGTGACTTAAGAGATATAAGAAGAAAATTGTGAGAAACATAACCTTAAATATTTTGGATCACATTTTCGTGAATTATGCAGCATTTGGCACAAACTTTAGGAAACAGAAACACTCTAGGGTAATGATGAGTATGTCTATGTGCTCCGTGTGAACATATAGGCACTGACACAGTGTATTTGGGGTATAATGTACTAGACACATAGACTATGTCTATGGCCAAATTGCTTTTCCTGTCACTGTTCCATCCCTGGGACTAAATGTTGGCTCTTTAAAATTTGCCTTTATGGATGCTTCCATGCTGAACTTATGGAACGTAGTTGTTGCATAGCACAGATGTTGTTTTAATTCTTCACGGGCAGTCGGATGTCCTCTGAGAAGTCACCCCGCAGCCATCCTTAGAGATGGCATGTTGTAGACGGGACAGAACAAAGCGGTAAAAGAAATAAAATGAAGCTATGTTATCATTGGCTACCCTTTAAACATATTAAAAACTCTCAGAAGAGATAATCTACAGTGGGGAATAGTGCTGTGTTGGCACAGGGTGCACAGGATGACCTAATGGGTCTTTTCAGTCTCTAATTCCTGTGATATTGCAGATCTAAGAGATGGAGCCAGTCATTGTTTACAACATAACAGATTTCTGTCTCCCCCCACCCCCCATCTCTTTCACCCTCCCCCCGCCCCGGTCCCTGGAGTTCAACAGAGAATCTCTTAAAATAAACAAAAACTGTGAGAAACTAAGAAAAGTCAGGGACTGGCCCACTTTTTTTGGTGGCAGAGTATGGAAAGTATGAAGCGCTGATCTGACTGTACGGGCTGGAAAGCACAGGGGTCTGAGCCATTTACACTACAGGCAGTAGTTTAAAAAGGAAAACACACACACACACACACACACACACACAAACCAACTTGAAAAATGGGTGTAACCCTGGGCTTTGATACAGCTGGCCTTTCAGCCCCCACTTGAGATTTGAACATCCCCAAGGGAAGCTGTGGTTTGGAATAAGATCGTGCATTTAATTTCACTCAGAGAACTTATTGGACTTGGCACCAAAAGAAAGAATTTGCAGTATATTTTTTGTCATGATTAGTGGCCCCCTCACCACAACATTTGATTATTTTGGAAAGGGAAAAGTTAAATCCTTGTAAAGTTGTGATTTACAATTTGCGAGCATCCAGGTAGGGAGCAGGACTTCTGCCAGCTTGATCATGGGATCCACATTTTATTCTAGCTCATTGATGTGAGAAAACAAAACAGTTCTGTGGGGGGAACTAGACTTGGAAATATATCCCTTGATTATCCTGGGAGATTTTCTCTCTACACTACATCTTCTCTCAGTCACGTTGATTTTGGTCTCGGCTGGAACTTGTAGCGAGAAACTGGCATGTGGCTGGTTTACTTTTCATTTCTAATCTGTAGTATCTGGTATTTTTATCGTTTGATTTCTTGGCCCTCATGGTTATGCAAATCTTGAGGCAAAGGAGTTCAAAGGAGCTTCTAATTTTATACCTGAAAATAACTTTCCCTGGACATCTTTTTTCCTCAAGCTTTATGATTAAGAGTGGAGATCTTGTGGATATTTTAATACAGACTAAAATATGTCCAGATAGCCAAAGGGAAAGGGAATGACCAACTGGGTAGGCTGATGAATATTTTCCTGGTAGATGCACAATTTTCCCCACAACTGTGATGCTTTCTCCTCTGACATTAAGAAAGCAGTTTGCAGAAGTAACATTCCTTTGAACACTCAGCTTTCTGAATTGGTGTCCTGCCGCAAGGACTGAAGTAGGGTAAGTTTGAACATCGATGCTGACTAACAGCCAAGCAAATGAGATTCTGTTCTACCGTCCAAAAGTCAGTTGGGTCTTGAAGTAGATCTCAAAGCAGAATTAATACCAATTACATGCCACCTCTTTTACTACTTTTGAAATTTGTGGTCTATTTCTAGTTGGATTTGTGCTTGCTGGGAAACAGTCTGTAATGTTCAGGCAGAGAGTTCTCACCATGATTACTAAGGGAAAGCTATTTGCTGAATAATGTCAATGTAGCAATGTTAGTGGTATTGTTGGCAGAGGGAAAACACTTTTTCTCTCTCGTTCTGGACTTGGACAGGAGATAAAGATAAATACAAGAATTTCTTTGGTATTTGGGAAGTATTCCATTTGGTATACTTGTCCCAAGTTGGGCATGGTGGTTAAGGGAATAGGCAGTAAGGACAAGGAGCTCAGGGTCCAGTCCTAGCTGGCTGGGTGACCTTGGGCGAATTGTCTATCTTCTCTAAGTCTGTTTTTCCATCTGCACAATGGTGCAAGTAAAAATGGTTTCATCTGGTTGTTGCGGGGATGGCAAGGTTAATAGAAATATATCATTAATGTTGTATAATGATTGGCACATATTAAGAATTCAGTAAGTGTTAGTTATTATGGCTGTTTGGTATTGACCTCAGGATCAGGATAGTTTCTGGTTGCATATCCTGGTGAACTTAGATTCCATTTCTCTGTGGGAATGAGATACAAAATCTGCTTCCTCTTTCTACTCTCACTGACTTAATGACAGAGAGTCAATAAGAGTGTTCTTATATGACCCCACCTTTGCAAAGCTATTATGAAATTTGAATCAAAAGCCAATTCATTCTGTATTAATGAGGACCTTTTCAATTGACTGTGACAGAAAACCAACTTGAATTTTTTTTTTTTTTTTTTTTTTTTTTTTGTATTCTCTTATGTTTCTAGGAATTCTGATTTCTGGGTGCCTGTTACCTCCTTTTCCTTGCCCGTCCCCCACCATCCTTCTTACTCTCTCCCTTCCTTCTCCAGCTTTTACTTTCTTCTGTGACGATTTTATTCTAGGCAAGCTGTCTACACATGACGGCAAATATGCCCTCCAGCATAGGTGATCTGACAGCTAGAATTCTTAGAGGATACATGGGGAAATAATGTGGCACAGAGATAATTCTCATAGTGAAGACTAGATTTTCTCCCAAATATCTCTGGTGGATATATACTTACTAGTTATCCCTTGTGGTCCATTTTTCCCTACATATACTCTTTTTCACATGTGCACAATTTTGTAATGCCCTTCCCTAAAATAACCCAACCCACTTCTCTACTATGAACACATTCTCTTCTTTCAAAAGAGATACAAACCCATATCTCACTTTGTTACCGCATCCCAGTGCAAGTTTAGGATCATTGATGGAGATGTATTGGCTGATGTCGATGTGGCAATTTCATAAGCTACTCACAAAGCTCTACATGGTATTTTCCATTACCATCTCCATCGACAATGGAGGAGGAAATGAGGGGATAAATTCATCAAGATTACCATTTAGAAAAGGTGAGAAGGAGAAACAGCTTATAGTGGCCATGAGTTTGGGATATATAACATATTCTGTGGGACTAGAATAATAGGATCTCTTCCTTCTGGTGGTGGAAAGCATTCCAGTCACCACTCTGGTTGCTCTGAGATATGCTTCTTGTTCATTGTTTTTCATAACCACATTTGAAGGGCAAAAGTTCTGCTGTGACAAAGTGACTTTAAGCAACTCATGTCATCTTGACATGGTCTGCGTGCCCTGGGGAATAATGTGGGGATTACCCATTGCCTACCTTTATTTGTTGGTCTTTGAGTTTCTTTGATAAACATCTTTAAAACCTTAGGAGGCTGCCTATCTATCTGTTCATTTCACTGTAAGAGTTCTACATATTACCAATTCGAAGATGCATATTCTTTTGCACCTTTTAACATTACTGGAATGTTCCTAAAGCTAGTGAATGCATGAAGTCCAGGGCTGTGCAATCAAATGCTCTACCACTGAGCTATACCCCCAAGTCCAGGGCTGTGAAGGGCTGTATTCTAGACCCTGTTCTGGGCGTTTGGTTTTGTTTTCCTTTTAGTAAGAGCCTTGATGTGTTACCCAACACCTCTTGTACTGCCAATGGTGCTAACAAGTACCTTAAAGAAGGCAAACAAAACAAAACAAAAAACCCAAAAAACTACAATATTTACTGTTTCAAGTGGCTAGAAATGTGGAGGGACAAAATGGACAAATCAAACACATTAACGTACCTATTTATTACCTTTATGATGTGTAAAATTTGACTGTTTACTATTATAAAAACAAAATATATATGATGTTCACTAAGGTCATTTATGTTAGTATTGACATCATCTAGGGCATCTACCCACTTTCTTCCAAAATACCTCTTCACACCTTTGCAGAGTCATGGTCAAGGCTGGATTTGATCAGATGATTATGATCCAGTCTGGCATTTAAAAGTTTTTCTATGTGCTAGCAAATTCACCAACATGGTCTCTATTCATAATTTCTATGGAAGTATTAAATTGTCATTTGCATTTTAAAAATTAGCATCCACAAAGTCCACATCATCTTTTGCAGACTAAGTCTATTCTCAGACAACTGTTGGATTTAGTTTATTTGCAAGGAGCGGAGCTTAGACTCATTTAGGACATGGTTGACTTAGCAGTTTCCTCTCCATCCAGCCCCCTTGATTCTGTGTCCATTTATTGTGTCCACTTCCTTTTCAATCTGCACTTGAGTAACTCATATCTTCCTGTTTCTTAACGCACACCTCTGTCAATACCTTCTTTAAGGAACAGATCTGGTATCAATTAGTTTTATTTTGGTATGACTTAAAGTCAGCCCTAGTTGTGCTTTTTTTTAATGCTGACACTATTAGTGTATTTCTCAGTGAGCATGTTGGAGAGGAGATTTTACCCTTTTCCCCTGAAGTACAACTAGTGAATATAGTGCTCACACTGATTAAGAACAAAATTGAGCTTAGAGAATATGTTAGATGAAGGCCTAGAACCATACTTACTAAACTTAATCATAAAAATTATCTGGAGCTTTAAAAAAAAAAAAGTTTCCTGGGCCCTGTTCCAGACTTATCGGGTCAGACTCTCTGAAATAAGGTCTTGAGAATTGTTCTTTAATGAACTCCCCAGGCAGTTCCTATGATCAGGCAAGTTGGTCTAAAATAAACCAATAATGGGAGCGGGTATAAACATAAGAGATCCCACAAGGTACTACATGACACATGCAAGGGCACAACTTTGATCCACCTTCTTCAAATACCTTTATAAACAGTATAATCTTAATGAAATGTTATGGTTCCTCTTACTGTTTATCTTTCTTATATCGTAAACTTTAACATATCCCAAAGCTAAAAAGTTATATGTAGTTTGAAAACGGGGAGAATAAATGACTAAATCCCACAGGATCTGAACGTGTGGATTGTATGGAAGTGATATAAAAGGCAGCATGCTCAAACAGAAACAATCACTTGCTTTCATCTTATTTATCTCCTGAAGAGTAGCATTTCTTTGCTTTCATTTCTTCATATAATTTAATCTTCCTTTAAAAAAATTATTTATGTATTTTCTAACTTCATTGAGGAATAACTGACAATCATAACTGTATATATTTAAAGGGTACAGCCCGATTATATTTATCAGTATAACATATATGTTTTATATAATATATGCAGACACACATATACAGTGGAATGATTACCAAGATCAAGATAAAGATAATTAACATATCTTCTTCTCACACAGTTAACTCTGTATGTGTGTAGTGAGAGAGCACTTAGGATCCATTCTCAGCAGCTTTTAAGTATACAACACCAAATATTATTAACTACGATCGCCATGCTGTACATTAGGTCCTCAGAAGTTATTCTTCTTATAAATGAAAGTCTGTACCCTTTGACCTACATCTTCCCATTTTCCCTCACCATAGCCCTAACAAAGATCATTCTGAGAGCATTATGGTAGGTGAAATAAGCCAGACGGAGAAAGGTAAATGCTGTATGGTATCATTTACATGTGAAACAAACAAGCAACTGAACACGAAATAATTTTATAGAAACAGAGAATTGAATGGTGAGTACTTTAGTCTTTCTAATCTGAGGCAATTTTGCAAGTATTTTATTACTTTAGAAAAGTGTTATATTATATGTAAAAATTACAAATAAGATATACATGATCTTTTATAATTTTTTCTATTTAGTATTTCTATATTAGGGAATCCAATTAGAAGTATTGTAACATCGACTTCTGAATTAAATCAATATCTACATATTGATATTGAAATGGTTAAAATATAGTTCTTTATATAATTTAAATAGTGCTATGCTGCAAATATCTTGGCAGAGAGATAAAACTATGAAGATCAACGGTTTTGACAAAAGATATATTCTAAAGTGTGACATATTCTAATATCTCTTATTTAACTACACCTTACTGCAACAGATATTTAAAACACTCAGCCTCATTCAGAATTTCTAATGTTAATTATTTAGTTCGTGTTGTCTAGATAGGCTTTAAACTGGCTTAGGTGCATACATTTTACATTCCATTTAGTCTCTACTTTGTAAATCTGTGGCCAGTTAACTAGCGGCATTTCTGTTAGTCTAAAAACAGAGACCAAACTGCCCCAGATCTGAGATCATCTGTCCTCTTGCTTTCCAGATCTCCTCCAGCAAGGATTTGAGAACCCAGCAAAGAGAAAGAGTTAAGCCTGTTCTCCTAGTTGGCAGAAACTTTGTAGTTTAAAATTACATACTGACTCTGGTGTAGAGACACAAGAAATTATAGAGCAGACACTGTCCAGGACAACGTATAATTTACAATGTACTAAAGAATGTATACCGCATGGCAAAGTAAGTGAAGTGCTTCTTCAAATATAAGTGTTTTGCATAGAAAGGCAGTAATTATCCACTCCTAGGGAAATGTTTGCATTCATTCTAAATCAATATTTACTATTCATTTCTTGTGTTCAACAAAACAGGGATTTAACTTTTTTTTTTTAATTTTAATGAAGCACTAAGACTATAATAATTCTACAATGTAATTGTCTTGATATGAAATATTGCTAAATGGTGTTGCTATTTCAAGAAAGAGCAGTGTGAAATGGAAGGGTATCCCTGTTTGTGAAATGTTACTTTGGGAACATTCAATTCAAACTCAGCCAAGCAGGGCGACTCACCAGTTTTCAAAGATAACTTCAGCTGTCTCTTTGGTAAGACCCTTAACTAGGATCATTCAGATGAGTCTTTGCCTTTATATCTTTTCTCTTTCTCTCACAGGCTTTCTGATAACGATTCTGTTTCAACTCAGCTATTGCTTTTTGGGGTGTGCATGTGTGTGTGTGTGAAATTCTTCTATACAATTATTCTTTTCTGCAAGAGGAAAAGATTTCTTTCCCTTTTACCTTCCCAATTCTCCCTGATTATTTTGTTCAAAGGGACCTCAAGGAAAATGCCAGAGGAAAAAAAATAAGAAAATAGGACCCCTGAATACTGTATTCTGAGGCAGGACTGAGGGTCTCTGGCATATTTTTATTTATAGAGCTTATGATCTGATCATTCTATGACTCTTCTTTGGAAAATGACTACAATTTTTTATTTTAAAGGCTAAAAAAGAACTGGACAATATAACAATATGTTATATTACAACACAAATACTCTTTTTTTCTCAGCAACAGAAACAATAATGGCTTTGCCCCTGAGTTGCAGGTCAAAGCAGTGCCCTTCAGTGAACACCATTGCATTACCAAATGCTTCATAAATGCCCATGTTTTCTGCAAGCTTATATTTCTGTCTTCCACGTCTGTGTGTAGTTTAGGACCTAAGGTTTTTCTCTTGTTCTTCTCTTGCTGTTTTTGTTTTTTTGTTTTAGGGGTGGGTGGAGTCAAGGGGACATCTTTTTTGAAAGTCCCATCATTCCTAAGAGATTTTTCAGATTCTATATTGATTAGTTTATGTGATTTAAAATTTAATCAGTGTTGTATCTTCGGATTCACAGCTTCTGCAGCATCCTTATATTATTTAAAATGAGATTTAGAGCAGAAGGGGAATCAAAAGTAAATTATATACCTTCACAATCTCATTACATAGTTTGTGTAGCTTTTCTGACTTTAAACTGTTCGTGTATGAGCAGTGGGGAGTGGGTCTGGACTGAGGTTCCCTCTTTGTGCTTTCCTGCCTATTTATAATTCATGCAAGCTCTTTGAGTGAATTACTACTTGGTATGTACTCTGGGGACAAATAATATCATTTATGTATTGTGATTGCTACTCTATCCTATCTGGCTTTTTATTGACAAGAAACAAGGGTGTTGCTTGTAGTTTTAAAACTAAATGGGGTGCAGAAATTGTCCTTCTTGTTCTGAGAAAGGCACCTTCTTTCTGCAGGAAATGCTATTGTAAACTGTACTGTTATAAATGGTGTGTTAGTTTTCAAGATATTCCTGTCTTGGTGTATGAAGTAACAAAGTGTTCCTTTAGCTTTCAGTAGAGAGAGCCAATGGAAAAGCAGGCAGTTAAGGACATGTTCCTAAAGTCTGGAAAATCAATGGGACACTAAAAAGGGAACTGAAGTGGACCGGAAGGAACCTCTTGAGGGTCATTTTAAAAACCAGAAACTGATTATGAACAGAGCTTTTACCCAAGAACTGGAGGGGGCCAGAAAACCCATTCTACTGCACTCAGTTAAATGTCTAATAGTTGAGATGTTTTCTGCACAGCCCATAAAGGATAATGAGGAAAGCTTTGATAGCTTTAAAGAAAGTCACTCTGTGGCCTCTCAGAAAAACATGATCTGAGTGCAAGTGGCAAATGCTTACAGACCCCAAAATGAAAAGGGGCAATGCCAGCTAGGTAAGGCAGTTACCTTGCTAATTGCATAAGAAAGAGATCCTGATGTGAGTTTGCACTTGAGGGAAAAATAAAAGCAAGGGATGTCAGAGTATAAAATCTAAGATCTCATTTACTTAAGCTGAATCCTTTTGGAGACCTTGAAATTATCTATGAGTTTACCTCTACATCATAATTATTTAATGTAGGTCAAATTAAGGACTAACCTGAATTCTTAGTTTTATTGTATCATATTTTTTTGAATTACAAATTGTCCTTATATTAGTAGGGGATCAAAAATATTATATTACTGCTTTCCTAATTGCAATCATTTCTGAGATTATTCTTGTATATCACCACCCCCCAACTCAAGCAAAGACTTCATGAATAATTTAAAAAAGAAAAAAAAGAGAAGAACATTCATGTTGAAGTATTTATATTAAGTTTGGTAATGAAGAAAACAAGTTTCGTTAACTGTTCTTTTTATGGTGCCTTTGCTACTCTTAGCAAAAGTCTATTAAAAAGAGCAACCCTAAAATCCTCTCCCAAGGCACTGAGGACACTTACACTGACCTTGTATTCATTCTTTCAGAATATGAGACAGTTACATTGAATAAGAGAGTAGTTGAATACTTCTATTCATAGAAGTAATCTGTCACATGGTTAATAGACTAGACCACCAAGAATGAACTAATGCTTTCTGCAGATCTTTAGGCAAGATTATTGATCAATCAGTCTGTAACTGGATAAATATTGATCACACACCTGCTTGGCATGACACGCAAAACAAGAGTTTGGAGAGTCACCTGAAGAAGGATACCTACAAACAGACTAGAGACTCGAAGGTCTATTCATTTTTGTCATACTTCAACTAAAATTTACTGCACTGTAGAGATATGTCCAGTGATGTAAACTTTCATAGGAATCAAATGATGATGCTTTCTGAATCAATGATCAGAAAAAGAAAGGGGCAACAGAATGTCCTACAAGGCATGTGCTCAACAACTCAGAGAAAGACTACTGCTGATATTTACATGTATGTACTGGATACCTCTCCTTATCTTAGTACTGAGGTCCTAGAAGACTGACCGACACATGGCAGAATCCGCCCTTTGCCACACCTGGTCATCACTCAACTGCTATGTCAGCAGTTCTCAAACATTTTGGTCCCAGAACCCTTTTTCACACGAAAAATGACTGAGGACATTTAATAGTTGGGTATTAGATCTATGAATATTGACCTGACCAAAAACTAAAACTGAAGTTAAAAAATATTTACCAATTTATTTTTGAAAACAATAATAAACCTATTACTTTACCATAAATAGGTTTTTCATGAAAGAGCTACATTTTCCAAAGCAAAATATTTAGTGAGAAGAATGACACTGTTTTACATTTCAGCAAATCTCTTTAATATCTAGGTTCACCTATAAGCTTCTTCATTCAATGAGTCATCATATCAAATATTATGTAGCCTTTGGTAAACCCCATTGCAAGCACATGAGAGAATGAGAGTAAAATAGGCAAAAATGTCTTAACAATATTAAGCAAATACTTTGGTTCTTCAAACCCCTTGAGAGGGCCTCAGGACCTTTCAAGAAGCCTCATTTATCACAAAGTTGGACTATAATGTGCTGAATTCATGTCTATCTACCTTCCACCAAATGATGAGTTCAGTGGAACACTTGAAACCTACTAGGTGCTCAATATAATTGCTTTTCCAATTATTCTTTTCCTCCTCAAAGAAAGTCTTTCAGATTTGTGCCTCAGAGTTCAGATTGTGAGGATCTTTTTTTTTTTTTTAAGATTTTATTTATTTATTTATTTTAGAGCTCATGAGAGAGAGCTAGCCTGTGTTTACATGAGTGGGGGAGGGTCAGAGGGAGAGAGAGAGAGAGAGAGAGAATCTCAAGCAGACTTTGTGCTGAGCAGAGAGTCCATGTGGGGTCAGTCTCATAACCCTGAGACCATTACCGGAGCCAATGCTTAATGACTAAGCCACCCAGATGCCCCCCTGACAATCTTTATGTATTCCTGCATGAGCAGAAAGAAAAGAGAAGAAAGAATGGAAAGAATTCTGGATCTTTTTTTAATGTCACTTCTGTTTAACTTTGAAGAAGGTTAAAAAAGAAATGGGGAAGAAAATAAGAATAACGGGGGTGGGAAATAGCCTCCTGGGATCCATATGAGGAACAAAATCACATACCTGGGATTCTCAATTTCTGTTTCGTCATCTGATAAATGATGCCATGTAACAAAGCTTATAAACATAAGTGCCATAATTATCAGATAGATGTAACTACCTGTCAACAATCAAACCAATCTATCCAAAGTATTTAAAGCCTAGAAAAAAAAGCAGCACAAGTATTTTCATAGCTTGATATTGAGTTTTTGATAATGTGAAAACTAAAATTCATTTTTTTTATCCTGTGTTTACTGATCTGCTGTGTGCTACAGATAAAGCAATGTGGAGAGGTATATGATTTCCGTTTTCAAATGTCTTTTTTTTTAAGATTTTATTTATTTGAGAGAGAGAGAGATCACAAGTAGGCAGAAAGGCAAGCAGAGAGAGAGAGAGAGAGAGAGGAGGAAGCAGGCTCCCTGTGGAGCAGAGAGCCCAATGTGGGACTCGATCCCCGGACCCCGGTAACATGACCTGAGCCGAAGGCAGAAGCTTTTTTTTTTTTTTTTTTTTTTTTTACAATGTCCACAATAGCCAAACTATGGAAAGAACCTAGATGTCCAT
>NC_081559.1:84934395-84971223 GCF_022355385.1 Mustela nigripes | reverse complement strand
ACAATGTCCACAATAGCCAAACTATGGAAAGAACCTAGATGTCCATCAACAGATGAATGGATCAAGAAGATGTGGTATATATACACAATGGAATACTATGCAGCCATCGAAGGCAGAAGCTTTAACCCGCTAAGCCACCCAGGCGCCCCCCGTTTTCAAATGTCTTATAGTGTAATGAAATCTACTCATACACAATGGCAATTAATGCTACAGAGTTATGAATGTTAGGATGTGGAGAGTCAAGATGTTTTAAAAACTCATAAATAGAGACATAACCCAGTCTTGTAGGAAGAGTAAGGCTTCCTAGGGAAAATGAAGTGACCTAAGGGATGAGTGGAACTGGCCTGGTTGGCATTCTGGTGCAACTGGGAACATATTCTAAATAGGAGATTTAAAAGAGACCACAGTTAATTTGCTGGTTCATTTACATAAATAATTTTGAGATTATTATGGAGTCTTTGAAAGGTTTTGATCAAGATATACAAATAAGCTTGAATTTTCTCAAGATCATTCTGATAGCAATTTGGACAAAAACAGTGACAGCAGTGTTGTGTTGATTCTGGAGAGAAGGGAGAGGGACGCCTATATAGATAGGACATCAGCAGAAATGATAACGGTGAGAAAATTCTAGAGATATTGAGAAAGTTCCCCCACCAGGATTTTATAATTCTTGCAGCGATGGGGATGGAATGAAGAGGAACATTTAGTTTGAGTCTCAGGTTCTTGGTGTAAGCAACTGAATATTTTCATTCAAACAGGGAGCCCAGTAGGAGGACTATACAAGTGCAGATGTCAGGGAAACATAAAGAATTCACTCTTTTTGAGACATCCAGGTGGAGATATTGAATATTACATGGCATCTATGAGATCCACCAGACTATTGACATCCAGTAGATTAAAGTTTTGTGGGATTATGGAGTTTACAGGATTATGGAATCCACTAGACTAATGATCATGAAATGGAAAAACTCATACTTTGTTTCTTATTGTTATCCTATGGCCTATCATATTTGCTGCATAGTCGAAGTTCACTCAATATTTATAGAATAAACAGAAGTACAAGTGGAATGAATAAAGAAGTATGAGAATCAGAGGAGAGATTTGGAATGGCTGAATGGATTTTGAAGTCATTAGCATGTGGGTGACAGTTGAAGTCTAGGAAGTAGTTGAAATACTCCAGATAGAGAGTTTAAGATGAAATGATAAGGGACATTAACAAATATCTGGAAGACTTGCAACATATGAAGAATAGACAGAGGGAAATGAATCTCCAGAAGCTATAAAAGAGAGCAGCCAAAGAATGGAAATTAGAGCAAGCTACATTCTTTTTATAAGTAGTAGAAGACTGACTATCTATCTTAAGGAAAATTTAAATTTATCAAAATATATCCAGAGAGAGAACAGAAATGAAGAAAACATGGGGAACCACATTTGGAAAATGGGCATTAACAAATAAATCTGGAAACCTGGATAGCATAAACTAGAATAAACTTAAATTAGTGGTGGTGTCGGAGGAGATCTTCTGTCATGGCCATTAAATGAATAAGACTTTTAATCATCCCTACACCCTGACTTGACCAAGCTTTAAAATCCCAGAAGAAAGTGTCTGATTGGCTGAGCCTTGCTGATAGCCCTTCTCCCTAAGCTGGGAAAAAAAAAAAAAAAAAAGTTGTACGCCTCCAGCTTCCATAATGGGAAGCAACAATGCCCTCTCTTTCAGACTCCACACAGATGGAATATTCTCCAAAAGGCAAATAGAGATGCCAATAAGAATGGGGGGTGGGGTTGGGTACTAGGTAGAATGAAAAATGACAGGGATTATTATAAGACAGGGTAAGAAAACACTGGTAATCTTATAAGTAGAGATAAATTTGGATAAAAGAGAAAAGCAAAGGCATCTTCATTGACAGCAGCAGCAAGCAGGTCATTGTGACTTTGGCAAGAGCAGTGTGAGCAGTGCAGTGGTGCTAGAAATCAGACTGGAATAGACGCAGGTGTGAGAGCTGAGTGACAGAGTGAAAATAGCTAGCATAGATGACCATTTGAGAACTTAGATTAATACAGGGGGAAATTTGCTTTTATCATTTGGAAACATTGAGAATGACAGAGGAAACAGTTTTGCCCTTAAGCAGAGATTTTCAAATTCTGATGACCAGGGAAAGAGTTCTAAATCTTGCATGACCCTAGATGGGTAAATTTCCACATCTGGGCAATTGCCCATGCATTGGAATCTCGCTCTTTTTGCAGGGCGCCAGGGAGTTGCACAACTCTGTAAGTGGCTTTTCTTCTGCCTCTGAAAGTCTCAGCCACATGATTATCACTTTAATGTTTCAATGTATGTTGCTGTTACGCTTAATATTGTTGTCTTTGTATTTTTCTCTAACCAGAATTTCAAGCATATTGGGCAAGGAGCTCTTTAATACTCAAAGTACCTGCCACAATATTACCATGAAATAGTGCCCATGCTTAGGGAGTATTGACTGATTAGTTGATTGATTTTTAAGAACTTTGACTAAAATGACATCTAACTATAAATCTTCATAAGAAAAAAATATTTTAAATTGTTTTCCACCTTGAAGTTCCATTGGATATCTCTCCTACCTTCTTTTTACCATCTTCCCTATGAATAGCTGTTATGAAAATACAGGAAAAACAAAACAAAACAAAACAAAACATTGTTGCATTTTAAGATAGAATAAACCTTTAGATTAGACACTTCCAAAACAAACTGAAACAAATGAAGAGTGAGTTTTACTGCTTTATATCTAAAAATGGCACTGCCTAATTTAAACTATTTTTAAAAACTGTATACTCATGCTGCTTGCATACCAAAATGAAAATTGGTGAGTTATAAACCTTTGAAAAACAGGGTTTATAATGGAAACAGTAATTGACCCTTAAGTACAACATCAAAAATACAATACTATATAATACAAAGCCCAGGGCTTGGGATCTCATCTGTGCTCTAACCTCAGACTGGCACACTAACCCAACACCACAAAGCCAACTAATACTTATATTCCAAGATGTTTTCTTTTTACAGGGCAGGGAAGTGGATATGTGATCCAATGGCCACATGCATCTAAGCTTCACAGAACCAGTACTCCAAATATCTTTAATGAACTCACAACTCCAGAGATACAACACACCACGAAAACATTAGACTTGCTTGGAGAAATCATTTAATTAAAAATAAACAAACAAACAAAATTCACAAAACTACTACTACCCTTGAACTTGTGTTGCATCATGGACTTTGGGTATGTAATGTTACACCACAGGATAAAGGGAGGTTAGAGTGACCAACTGTCAGGAAAGTTCATGAAAATACCGAAAATACTCTTGAAATATTTAGCTGTCTTCAGCTTTGCTCTAGTTCACGGTTGATCCAGTTTCCCATTTTCTAAGCCACAACTATCCTTTTTTGTCATGAGAAAATGCAATCTAAATGAAAGAGGAAAATAAAAGTATTCAATTTGACTAAGATATGAAGGGTAAATGCAGATTCTGAGTTATATAGGCTAAGAGGTGTGTATCTGTGTATATACACACACACACATGCTCACATGTGCCCTAACAATATTAACTTATACTGCTTGCTTCTTGTGGTTTTTTTCTTTTGTTTATGGAAGGGAGGGAAAGGGTTAAGGGAGTTTGTTGCTAAAGAAGGAAAGTTCAGAGATTCCTTTCATTTTAAAGTTGAAATGTGAGAGCATTGCCAGCTTATTCCTTTAAGAAGCTTCCAAAGAATTTGTCAGCTAAGAATAGTCAAGATTTTGCCTGTTAAAAATGTCATCTATTCACACAAGTTTTCAATGACGTATGTTTATCAAGGGACAATTAGCAGGACTCTCTGGTGTTTTCTTGCTGGTTCTTGCATTTCTCTTGCTACCTTAACAACTAGTGAACTTGGTAAAATGAAAATGAGTGAAAAATTATTGACTCTGTGTATACTATATCTTCATCTACACTCTGTGACCAAGACACTAAGTGAGCTTTGGAGAAAGAACCAAAGGAAGAAGAACCAAAGGAAGAACATTAGAATTGAGACAGAGGGGTATTTTTCTTACAATCTTCTTTTTAGAAGATTGTAGAAGTGACAGTGTCGGTTCTGGCACTCAGCAATTGTTCTAATTGCAGTTAAAATGTTCTCTTTATATAGTGATATGAAAAACTCTTGTGCATAAAAATAAATAAAATCACTCTGAGGTTACAATAGGGTATCTGAGATCTATCTCAGATAACTTCACGGTGTATACTAGCAATTATGCTTACTCAATGTCATACCAAAGAACACAGACCTCTTCCACACACATATTTGAATACAGATACACACTTCCTTCCTTATTTTCTTTCTTTTTTGTTCCTTCTTTCTTTCCTCATATTATTTCAAATACTGAGTTTGTTCTGCCCTAGTTTATACTCCCTGTGAATTCTGTAATTATATTCATGGCTCATTATATATGTGTATATATACACATATATATTCATGAGCCATGAATATAATATATATATAATATATATATATATTATATATATATAATATACATGTATAATGTATATATAATAATGTGGTAGGTTAAAAGTTTTGAACTATTAACTGATGCTTTCCCTTTTCCTTATACCCCTTGGCCCTTTCCAGAAAAGTTAGGGAAGAGATAGCACATCAAAATGCAAAGGAAAAATTAGTAAAGTTTTAGCCTTGGAGTTTCAAAAGACAACTCCTTGTGAGAAGCATAGACAACTCAGGGCATGAGGAAAATATTTGAGAAACTACCTAATAAATAAAGAGCCAAGATGTTCTCTTGGTAATTAGATAAAACTGTGTTGGGCTGGGGACATGAAGAGAGTTGGAAAATAAACATTAAGAGATTAGGATAGAAGGGTACCCAAGGGGAGGGGTGAAGACTCATGTGCCGGTCACTTTGGCCGACTCTACGTGGGTGGGGAGAAGGATGTGTAAGGGAGGGAATGTGGGACAAAAACCCAAGAAGCTTACACAGATCAAAGGCTTCAGAGAAGAGCCCTGAGGATCAGGGTCATGTCAAGTAGAAAAACCTTTGAGATATCCTGTGTCTCACCTTTATCCCATAGGTTCATACAGGTTTCTTGAGTCTTGCCTGCTAAGCCCATTTAAAATTGGTGACTTTCTCTTTCTAACTTTCCAGCCTTTTCTCAGACCCCTGAGAGAAATCCTGCTGGTCCCGTGGCCCACTGGGGTCATGGGAATCTCTGAGAGGCATTTTGCTATAGCTTTAACATATGAGATTTATTCTATTGTCATGAGATGCAAAAAAACTCTCCCGAGCTGACCTGGATCCACCTGCTTTGCCTCATCTCTCAGCCTGTGGTCTGAGGACATCTCAGATTCCACTGGAGGGGGAAGTGGTCTCCTCACACTCAATTCCCAGCCCACTCTAGGATTTCTCTTCTCACTGGAAACTGACCATGTAGAGAAGGAAACAGGGAGCTGGAGATCATTGTTAGGGACTCATTCATATCTTTGCTTTCAAAGTATACTCTCTTTGATTCTAGGGAATTTTGTCTTTCAACCTGAAGTATGATAGCTTGGTTCTAACTCATTAATTAATGCATTTTCTATTATTTAGGGTTTATTTACCTGCTTCCTCCTGAAGAACAATGTAAGAAAATAGTGTTTGGTTTCATGATTTTTTTTCTTTAAGTGTTGGATACCTTTCCAGAAGTAAAACCCTAGAAAGTTTTAATTGATTAAGTTAGACAAACCCTAGGGCCCCATGAAAATATATCAAAAATATGAGTTAACATTTCAAGATATCCCCCCCAACTCTCTGTGCAGTTTCATTTAATGCTGTCTCTCCTGCTGAAATATAAGCTTGATGAAGGCACAGATATCTTTTTGCTTATTGATCTATCCCTAGCACCTTGTACATTGTCTGAAATATACTCAATAAATATTGTTAAATAAATGGAGAAATAAAGCAATAAATGAAATGCCTAAAATATTGTTACTATTTTGTGGCATGCCCTGCCATTTCCTCAAGAAGAAATGTAGGTGATTTATTTTACCCATTACTAACTCTGAAAACTACTGGTTGCAACCAAGACCTTTCTTTCCTCCCTGGTTTTGCGCACTTAATACATTCTTAATACAAAAATAAGTGAGATCCAGACAGTCTGATTAACAGAGACAAATATTTCCATTCTGGTCAGTTATTCCATAGAGACAGACTGGTAGCTTGCGAGAGAGACTGCACATGTGTGTGAGTGTGCATGTGTGTGCGTATAAGTGTGACTGCTGATTTGTGTCCAATCTATATGATTAGAATCAAAGTGATATAGATAGCAGCAAAAGAGGAAAGGTGCATTTCCCATAAACAGCATAAATGATGGTTGCTTACTCTCCTTTATTGTGGATATAATTTGGATATTTTTCTCAAAGTAAATGTCAATTTAGTCAACCAGGCATAACTTTATCAAATAATGTAAAATGCAACTTTGATAAAACATTAAACATTTATGGAACACAATTAGATAAAACTGTAGCTAGTCAACATGTATTAATTACTAAGCCATGTTAGTAATTTCCTTTTTGATAGTTTCTTTTTGATAGTTCCTTGAAACAGTTCAAAGCTCATGTCTAGAAAAAAATCAGGTGGAATGTTGAGCACTCAGCAAAAACATTTAATTTATAGCAGAAGTCAGTCAACATGATTTGATATTTCTAAAATAATTGCCTAATAGCTTTACTTCAGTTTAAGTAGACACAAAGTAATAGCTTTCCTAGATGTTTCCATTGATGTTTATATATTAAGGATAATTCCAGAGGCTGCTTCTCAGTGTTGGGAAAATAGCACTTTGTTTTAAATTCCTGCATATCTTTCTCACATTGGTCATTCAAAAGGGAAAAGTATACTAATTATTCACTCATATTTGGAATTCTTTAAATCGTAGAAGCAATCAGTTTATTAAAAGAAATGAAAACAGATGAATGCCACATCAGTCTTGGGCAATAGATCAAATTTTAAAAGTTTGAGTCTGTTGTGGCAGTGACATTTCTAAAGCAGTCACCATGAAGTAAAACTCAAAATGCAGGTTTTAGCAAAGACCACAAAATACATATTTATATTGTAGTTTCCTAACTGTTCCCTATTGTTACGGGCATTTGTCCTGCCTTTCAAATCTCTCAAGAGAAAAGCCAAGAAGAAAGCCGTGGCTTTTGAGGTGTAGGTGGATTTTTTTTTTTTTTTTCTTTAAATAAGGCATGTTCCTCTCCTTCCTGTATTTCTTTATTTTGTTTTCGTGCCTGTAAGAGTATTATCATTTCAGGAACACAACTGCAACCCTTACCATGAGCTGAAACTTAAGTATCACTTTGTAGGCTGGTCCTGTAATAAAAAATAAAATTCTCAATAAATTGGGTGTGCTCATATTCTTTCTCTTCCACAGGAAAGCTTCCTTAATCTTTGGAGTGGAGCCTTGTCAAATGTTATCAAGATTGGGCAAATCACATGCTGCTAATGTGTTGAAGTCTCTACTAATTTGCTCATTTCCACCTTTTTCTTTTTAAAATTTTCCCTTCTGTCGTCTTCACCTCCCTCTCCTCACATTGCTACCCAAGTTCTGTAAGTACAACAACCAGAACTTTAGTCTTCAGTACCCATGGCTCTAGGAATCTGTGATTATTCTAGTGAACATGTAAGTGGAATTTAAATAAGTCAGTCGACCCTCTGAACATGTGTCACTGACGTTTTCTTGCTAATAAGAGATGGGGAGAAGATTGAAACCAGAAGCTATAAGATACATTTGACCTTTTCCCAAAGATATAAAATTCAGATATTCATATTGATAATTATGACAGGATCACTAAGATCCATGCAGTATGTCTTCTATGTGGTGAAGTAGAGAACATTTGTTTTGGCTAGAACATAACCAAATCCCATTAAATAAAGTTGACTATATTCTTAGCCATGATATATGGTGCTAAGAAATGCCTGCATTTATGATAGAATTATTTTAATTTAACTTTAAAAAATTTGATTAAGAATGTGATCAGAAAGACCTATATTTGATTTATGTCAGGAAATATTCATTTTCTTTTTGGGCTGAACTGAATGTATATATGTCTTTGACTCATATGCACTGTCTACATTTACTGGGAAGAAAATCTAGTTCACTTAGGCTCATTTAATGTTGAGGAGAACAAAATGATATCAAATTCAGGTTTGAATTCAGCCTGGACACTGTTCATTAATTCACCTAAGTATTTAAGGACCTATTCTGTACCTAACACTCTTCTGGGATTTGAAGGCCCGAAGGAAAGGAGAGAGCCTCTGTGCGTGTGTGTGTGTGTGTGTGTGTGTGTGTGTGTGTGTGGTGTGTATTGTATGTGCACATGCATGCATATATGCAAGTAAAAGAGACTTCCTGCCTTTAGAGCCCGTGTTTAGAAGCCTCACAGCATCATTCAAAGGCTTACAGGGATCTATATGAATATATGAAACAGTGTTGGCATAAGGACTTTAAAGAGGACTACTGAGAATATTGCCTAGTGAGGGTCAGGGATTACCCCTCAGAGGAAGTCAGAACTGAACTGAGATTTGAAACGAACAGTAGGAGTTCTTGTCTGAAAGAGGATAAGAGACAGGAAGAAGGAGCAACAACCAAGGCCTGGAGATAAGGAAATGTAAGTCGTGAGAAGCAGGCAGGGGCCAGGCTATGGATCTTAAGCTTCACACTAAGTGCAATGGGCAGTCACTGACATTTTTAATCAGAAGGACCAGGGAATAAATATAGCATTTTGCATTTGCATTTTGGAAAGAATATTCTGGCTGTGGTATGGGAAACCACACTGACTGTAGGAGATTGCTACAGGAGTCTAAGAAAGAGGGGATGAGAGTTTGTGTTGGAATGACAGAGCGAAAAAGAAGAGAGAAGAAATGAGTTAATGCATATTTATTTATGACGGGATAATAAACTAATATTATTAATTATAAATAACAACATTTATATTTATTACTTATAAACAATATCTCTATTATTAATATAAATATTAATATATATTATTCAAGGGAGTTTTATTTGGATACAAAGGAGTTTGGGAGAGGACTTTTTTTTTAAGACAGGGACAGAGTGCATGTGAGTAATCAGGGGAGATGAGCAGAGGGAAAGAGAAAATCTCAAGGAGGCTCTTCATGGGGCTCAACCTCAGAACCCTGGGGTCATGACCTGAGCCAAAATCAAGAGTCAGATGCTTACCTGACTGAACCACCCAGGCGCCCCTGGGAGAGGACATCTTATAAGAAGCTGCTGAGTCACTGATTGTACAATTGGTATTCTGTGATGCTCTTCAATGGAGAAAGAGATTGGTGCTGAGAAAGAGGGCCAGGATTGAAAAGAAACCATATGCTTGGTTTTGCCTATGGCCTTTGAAATATCCAGGTGAAAATACCCAGAGAGCAGTGGGAGACATGATCTGGAGCTCAGAGGAGAGAGCTAGACTGCAGATAAACATGTGTGCAGCTGTTGTGCGCAGTTGGCATGGAAGCCTATAGAGATTGGATAGGTTGTCTAAGGGGAGGATGGAGGGCAGAGAAGAGGGGCCACAACCTGCCCAGGAAACTGGGATATTGAAATTATAAGGAAGAGGTAAAGGCTAAAAAATCAAACCAATGATCAGGAAGGTGGGAAGAAAAGAAAAAAAAAAAAAGCATGATATGAAAACAGAGGTAAGAGACTGCTCCAAATGGGGGAAAATAAAAATACAAGGTAATAAATACCTCTGTAGTATCTTGAGGCAAAAGTGAATTCATATTTCTTTACTGGCTCTGTCAATAATACTAATAGATGCTAAAAAATTTCTAATGACACCATTATAACTTGAGAGAGACAAACAGAAATAGGTATGCAGTGTGTGGAAGAATGCATTCAATATTTTTGGTGAACAAATGAATGCATATTGAACATGAAAGCTCTAATTTAGGGGGAAAAAAAAAGACTTCCATCTTGTCCTGTTCTGAGTCATGTGGTATTAAAACATCTAGGAGCTTCTTTTTCGTAATATAGAAGAGCTGATGCCATGACAGGAAGACTTCTAAGATCTTTTCATCTAAAGTTCTGTGAATCTTTTTACCTAACTCTGCTGAAAACATTGAGGTACATCTCCCGGGGGGGTGGGGGGAGGGGAAGTGGCCTTCTCTAAGTCCTATTGCCATCCAAGTTGATTTTACACTGTGTCAATAATATTTGAAGAAGGGAAACATCTTCCAGAAATTGTACCCTATCTCCCATCCTCTAGCAGCGTACCTGCTTGCCATTGCTGTGATATCCAGCCAGGTGCACCTGGTTATATCTAGTGTCAGCTGAATCCTGTATCTTGTTTTCTGTCCTAGGACTTCTTTACAACCTCAGAGTTTTTGGCTGGGCTTGTGAACATCTAGAATGGTAGGCAAGTCATATCCTTGCAGGACCTTTGCCTAATAGGGAGTGGGAACCATAAAGAAATACCCTCCTCTACACTGGTCTCAGGTAAGCAATCCCATGGTGAACTCATTCTACATGATTTCTCTCAGGGTTTCCCAAAACACTGAGCCCCAATATCCACCATGGTATCAGTTCAATGCTTCTTTTCTCCCCCCACTTCTGTTTTGCTTTCTCCAGTCCCCACCCTTAGTTGTTCTTTGAGAGAAATTTACCAAAATAAAGGATCTTCCCTCAAACCCTTCTCAGGAGGCTGCTTTTTGGAAGTACCCAAATTAAGGAAAATTCTGTTGGATCAATATAGGTACTTCACCTGATTAAGAGATTTCTGAAATTTTATGAGTAATTCCAATTATTCTAAACAATATTTGTCTCATTGGTTTACATTTCAATTTCAGGAATGTTATTTCATTATTTTGCTACAAAACTTTAGTTGGCATAGTCTTTTAACTCTTTAGCATCTCACCTGGGATATCTTCCAGCTTTTATACCAAACAAAGAATCATCTGTAAGTAAATATTCAAATGTAATAGCCATATAGTTATTTAAGGAACTCTTTATTAAGAAATAATTTCTTTGCTGGTCAAAGCACAATTACTTGCTAGCATGCATATTTTCATAAAATTTATCTTGGATTATTGTTTTGTTATGTCAAGTTTATATAGATCTTAATCCTTATCTCTACTGCCCTTCATTAGGAGTTGAAAATTGTGTTCCCATTTTTATAGTAATGGTAATGCTTTTTCCTGATCCACAAATTTGTTTAAGTAAAACGTATATACACATAGATATTTCTCTTTTTATTGGGGAAAAAAAAGAAAAGATTTTTCTTCTGCTGTTTTTACAACTCATTAATCACAATACAATATATGCTATTAATTATGCTTAAATGCAGTTTGCTTATATAATTTGTGAACATCCAATAACTCAAGACTTTCAAAGTATTTGTCTTCCATGTAGACATTTTGATTACGGAAACATTCCTAAAGCTAGAAGAAGGAATAATAACATAGGATTAAAACTATGAATCACCTTTTGATTAAACACTCTGCAGTCTTTGTTGCTAAATGTTCACTCAGAGGATAACTCTAAGTCTCACTTGAACTTGTAGACTTTAATTCCGTATTGATCACCATAACCTAGTAAAAGCAATACATATTCACTCACATCACAGTTTGACTTTAAACAGGATATTGATGCTTTATTATAGCAACAGTGGTCTCTAAGTGTGCAGCTACAGTAGCTAAGACTGAGGGGACAAAATAGGCAACATAAAGTGGACAGTGGTACTTGGTGACAATCTTTGTTCAATGTTAAATTTGCTATATCTCTTGATCCGTGTGTTCACTCAGCTACATGTCTATGGTAGTAACTTAGACTTCAGCTCATAAAGTTTTTATAGTGGCAATAATAGAAATAATAGATGTGTAAATATAAAGATGTATATATTTTAAAGTCTTTCACATGCATTATCTCATTTGATTTGAAAAGTTATCTTTTAGTACAGGTGAAGGAGGTATTAATATTTCCATTCAGGTTCAGAGAAATGATGTCATGTATGACCGAATTAAAGCAACTGTTAAATGCAAGGTCAGGAACTAGGTGTTCTGGTTCCTGGCCCAGTGATCTTCTTGGTGGATACCTATGTCCTGCTTTGTACTCTAACTAGGCCATTGTCTTCTCAATTTGTGTCTTGTCCTTTTTCCCACTCTTACATTCTTCCCTCCTCTACCTTCTTGAATAAATGGTAAGATGTATACTGGGAGCTACTTTGGACCAGCTATGTTCTTTGCCTTCTTATTCAACCTGAACTTTGCATATAATCATTCTGTGATGGTTCATTTTATTTGTCTACTTGGCAAGACTACGGTACCTAGTCATTTAATTAAAACCAAATCTAGATATTGCTAGACTGTGGTTAACTTCCATGAGCAGTTGACTTTGAGTAAAGCACATTACCCTTGATAATGTGGATGGGCCTCATGATAAGTTGGTCTTAAAAGCAGAAACTGAGATTTCCTGAGGAAGAAAAAGAAATTCTGTCTCAGTATTGCTGCATCAATCCCTGTCTGGGTTTCTGGCCTTCTGGCCTACCCTGTGGCTTTCAAACTTCCCAGCCCTTTAAATCATGTGAGCCAATTTCTTAAAATAAATTTCTTGATATAGGGTAAAATATATTTCTGTATATTCTACCTAGAAATATCTGTATACCCTATATTAGAAATATATTTATATTTTTATATAAAAAGAAATATAAATATTTTATATAGATATAGGTACACAAATGGAAATATGGGAATGATTCTCTGGAGAATCCTAGCTAATACATTTGTCTCATATTTGTTCTAGAATATTAATATCATAAAATTGTGCTCTATCGATTTTTTTCTGTTCCTTAAAGGACTTCTATATATTTGGTCTCATCTCTGTTTTCCCTCCTCCTCGCCAAAATTTAATTTTTCACTCATGCTCCTAGATTCCATAATTCTCTTCATTATAGGACTTATTTCATCAATCTCTTCTCTCTTGCAATACTAGTCTTTCCATTTCTCAGTTAGTGAACTTAATCCTAACGTATAGGACAAATATTTGTCATTAGCTAGCTCATTTCAATTTTCTTATTGGTAAAATAAAGGGCGCTTTAAATCATTACTCCAAATATCTTACTGTTAGCCAGATGAACACGCACACATATATATAAACACTAAGTTCTAAAGAATATATCCTATTTTATTTTTGATTTCAATCCTGTATTCCAACCTATTTATATTTTTGCAACAGAAGGCTAAAAAGCAAGATATCAACTATGAACTCAATCACAAATACTAGCTTTCATCATGAGGTATTGAATACTTTGATCCTTATGGCTTTGCATACAAGTTAATTCTTAGGTAGCTAGGAATTTTTGGTTGCCTACTGAGATCCAGGTGGATGTTCTACATGCAACGTAAATTAAACCTTTGCAAAATTTAAGTACCAGTTTTTCTCATCAAACTTTCTTTCTCTTTTCTTGTATTACCTATATGGCTATTGGCAATATCATTCCATTTTCTCAATGACTCTTGAATGTACATTTTCCTTTATGTGTCCAGTTTAACCCCAATCCTGACAATTACTTTTCATTACTAAATGCACTATATTCTCTTCAGCCTTATGCTTTTTTTTTTCAAATCCAATCCTTTCATTTAATAAGTATCTGTTGAATCTGTAAGCTGTGTCATACATGGTTGTACGTACTCAGGATACTTCAGGGTATAAAGCAAAATAGTGGACCTTACTACATTCCAGAAGGCTGAGACAGATAATTACCTATTAATATAATTAATAAGTAAATTATGTTAGAAGATGATTTTTCCCTCCAGAGAAAGAAAGAAAGAAAGAAAGGAAAGAAATAGAACACAGCAAACCCCTCTGAGAATTGCGTAGCTAAATATGTATTTAATAAACATTCATTATATTAGTGGTTTACTGAATGAATAGTCCTTTAAATTTCAGTTTGTCTGGTGTTCAATGTCCTGGAAGACAGGAGTTATACATAATTAGGAGTTAGTTCATCTGTTTGTTTGCTTTGGTTGTGTTAAAGATTTGTTGTGTTTTGTTGTCTGTTTTCTTCTGTCTTTGGGTGAGGTGAGGGCTCAGAAGATGCTGACAGTTTAACATAACAAGTGAGTCATTAAAAAAAAAAAAGATAATGTGTTTCTCTAATTCTCCCTCCCTCCTTTTCTTCCCCTTTCCTTCCTTTCATTTAATTTAGCAAGAAACTAGTTCCTATTATGATGCAGGAACTATGCTTGATACTGGAGTTGCTCTTTTGTATAAAGAGCCATTGAATTTGAGGGTATCTCATACAGACAGAGGTCAGGGAAGGCACCCTGGTGGGTGAGAGCCAGGGTTCTAGAGCTATGCTTTAGCTGGGTTACTATCTCTAAGCCTCTGTCTACTCTTGTGAGGAATAGAGGAAAGAAAAGCACCAAAGAGGAGGCTGCGTTAGGATTCAGTGAGTTATTACTTGTAAGCTGCATAGAAGAGTACTTGGAATACTATAATTACTTTGTAAGTTTTCACTTGCTTTATTTTTTATTATAAGGACAATATGCTGTAGTAAACTGAAAGAGAGAAGCATGCCTGGAGATTATGGAAGCCTATACTCAGTAAGAACGAAACGTGGAGGGATGATTTTTTTGTGTTCTATAAACTCAGAAGTGAAACGAGGTTCCTGGAGATGGCATGGGGATCAGGTTAGTCAGGAGGCTCTAAGAGACAGGGAGTTTGGGAATAATCCTCTGTAAGGAATGAAAACAAGAACTGTTGAAGGGCAAGAGCTATGCTTGAAATTTCTAGACAAAACACGTTGCAGAATATTGGTAGCACTTTATGGACAATATATTTGGCAAGGAAGCAGACTGTCTGTAAAGTCGTAAATAAAATAGTGGAGTTTTTACTTCAGTGGTTGATCTAGAACATGATCATTAATGGATTATCACAAAATGTCATTGTTAGCACTTTAATTTTTTTTTTTAATATTTTATTTATTTATTTGACAGAGAGAGATCACAAATAGGCGGAGAGGCAGGAAGACAGAGAGGCAGAAGCAGGCTCCCCACTGAGCAGAGAGCCCGATGCCATGGGAGGCTCCATCCCAGGACCCTGACAGATCATGACCTGAGCTGAAGGCAGAGGCTTTAACCCACTCAGCCACCCAGGTGCCCCAGCACTTTAAATTGTTATCATTAACATGAAAGTGCTAGTTCTTTGAGATTTGAAAAATTTGAATTTCATAATTTAATAATTATAGCAATTTTGTGAATTTTAGTAGATTTTTATGTTTATTCTACAAACATATGTTTTCTTACCTGTAAATTGGTTTGGATACTATTAAACCAAGTATATTCTCAATTTAATCTTGTTTCTAGTTAAATTTTCAAGCTGTAGAATTTCATGTGTAATGATTGCTGCTTGGCAGGTTTTCTTTCAGGGGTTATAGTTGAATTCATGCACACTTTTGTATAATGTGCAGTTGTTAACACTAATTTCAATAAATTAGATAAGATATGGCATTGCTTCATTTCATTTGTTAACATAGGACTGTAAATAATTTTTTTCCCTAAAAAATAAAGGGAATAGTGATTTGCTTCTTGACATAGAGTAGTCTTAACACACACACACACACACGCACATGCACACACACACACACACACACATACACACACACAAAAGTCCATGAAAGCATATATTTGTCTTCAAAGAGCAAAAAAAAGATTTAGAAAAGAGGGCAAACTTGCTAGGATTTTAAATCAATATTTGTATGACACCTTTTTATCTACTGCCTGGAAGAAATAAAAACACATTAAACTTTTTAATAAAAGTAAGTTAGAGTAACTGAGAACATTTTCAATCACATAATAAAGATTTGTTTCAGACATAAACAATGACTTTTTGTGAGCTCTGCCCTGACATCTAAAGAATTCAGAATGACATTTGCTATCCAACAGGGTTTTTCCTTCAGAAAACACAGACCACTAAGAATCTCTAAACTACTCCGCCTCTTTGGTTCCTGCGTAAAACACCAGGCAAGCATGAGAAACCGAAAACGGACTGGATGAGGCTTTGTAAAGAAGACAGTGCAATAGGAAGGTTTAATGCAGAATTTTCCTAGACGCTCATAGCTGCCAAATCAGGCCTTCAGATTCTGACACTTTTCTAGTCCGGAACAGGTAGGAGCTGGGTAAGGATAAAGAAAAAAGATGGTAGGAGATCTTCAGGGAACAAATAGACCACATCCCCAACCTCTACTGTTACAGTAGAAAGTAATAGTAGATAATAATTATCAACACTCCATTCATCCAATCATTCATTCATTTGTATATTCATTCATTCACCAAATCTTTGCCTGCCAGGCATTGTTGTTGGCGATAAGATAAAATACTGAATAAAACAAAGTCCCTAACCTCAGTTTAATTCAAGAGACAGACGAGAAACAAATGAAGATGTAATAAGTCAAGTGGTAATGTATACTACAGAGAAAACTAAAATAAAAGAGGAAATATTGGGGTGGGTTTAGACTTGCCAGAGCATTAAGTTAAATTTTAATTTCAGATAGACACCAAGTATTTTTTTAGTATAAGCATGTCCCATGCAATATTGGGATTTTTTGTTTTTAGTATAAATATGTCTTCTGCAATATTTGGAGTATAAAATTTATACTAAAAAATGGAATATTTGTTTTTTATCTGAAATATAAATATAACTAGCTCTGTGCTCTTACACCCCTATCTAGCAACCTTGTTAGAATAAGAAGCAGGAGAGAGAGTCTATTTTTATTTTGAGTAGTCAAGGAAGACTTCTGATCATAAAACAGAAAAACAGAGACCTAAAGGAAGTAAGTTATTTGAAGGAGGAGTTTCCCTCAGAGAGACAGGCTATGAGTGAAAATATCCTGAGGTTAGAGATGTTCCTGAGAGGCTGGTGTAGACACTGGAGGCTAAAAGATGAGGTTGGAAAATGCAAGGGGATGAGCTCAGATGGTTGGATAGGGAGCCATATCCTGTAGGTTTTGTAGGATAGCAGAAGAACTTTGGCATTTACTCCAAATAGGATGAGAAGTCATTGGAAAAGTTAGGTCAGGAAATGCCATAATTTACATTGAATTTTAAATGGGTACACCTGCAAAGAAGCCTGGGACTAAGAGGTAAGGTGGAAGTAGGAACACAAGTTAGGACACAATTGCAAAAAATCCAAAAAAGACACGGCTGTGTTTTTGTATGAGTATGGTAGCAATGGAGGAAGCGAAAAGTAGACATTTTCTGAATAAGTTTTGAAGGTAGAACCCTTAGGTTTTGTTGACAGTCTGGATGTTATGAGATCTGTGGGAAAGAAGGCAAGGTCCTTGTCCAGTTTGGGGCCAGAGCAATTAGAATGAGAGAACAGAACGGCTGAGGCCTTGGGAGCAGGCTGCAGAAGGCATGAGTGTCAGAGGGCAGTCTGAAGTGTGTTTTTAAGGAGCTAGTTTTGTCTTGGCTTTGTTATTCACAAGGAGATGGCTAACAGGTGATGGCATATGGAGAGATCAGGATTGCAGACATGTTTGTGAGTATATGAAGTCATAAAACTAGATGGAATTACCTAGAGAAGAAAGAAGATCCAAGGATTAACCCCTGGACACTATTATGGGTAGAAGCTCAGTAAACAAAAGAAACATTGGAGAAGGAACATTTAAAGACATAAAAGGGGGAACGCCTGGGTAGCTCAGTCAGATAAGCATCTGACTTCAGCTCAGGTCATAATCCCAGGGCCCTGGGATGGAGTCCCATATCGGGCTCCCTGCTCAGCGGGAAGGCAGTTTCTCCCTCTCCCACTCCTCCTGCTTGTGTCCCCTATCTCGCTGTATGTCTGTCAAATAATGAATAAAATCTTAAAAAAATAAAAATAAAAATACAGACATGAAAGGAAAACTGAGGCAGAAAAATGTCAAAGAAAGTAAGGGGAAAATAGTGTCTGAAGGAAGAAAGATAATCAGTTATGTTATATTGACTTTTTTAAAGATTATTTACTTATTTATTAGAGAGTGTGAGTGGGGAGGGGGCAGAGGGAGAGGGAGAATCTCAAGCAGACTCCTGCTGAGCAGCAAGCCTGACTAGGTGCTTAATCCCAGGACCCTGAGATTATGACCTGAGCAGAAACCAAGAGTCAGATGTTCAAAAGACTGAGCCACCCATGCACCCAAGATGCTATCGATATTTTGAATAATCGTAACAATAACCTCAAGGTCTTTTATCTATGTTAGTTTCACTGAAAATACAATAAAAGATGAAGACATGATAATTATGATGGGGCTTCTAATTCCTTCTTTCTTTCCTTAGCTCCATCTTTCTAGACTGGAAGTGTTTTGGTAAATAATTCAGTAATATAAGAAGGCAGGTATGAGTCAGTGTTGGCAGTTCCTGGCTCTTAATTCACTGTACTTATATTTCTTTTATATTCAGTTAACTTTCACCATGTCCTAGACTCTCTGGGTCTTTTGCTAATATGTCCGTTTTTTTGTTTTTGTTTTTTTTTTTTTTTTCTGAATCTCTATTTTGAATCTACCTATCTTTTATTTGATTTTATTTATTTATTTTTTTTTTGTATGCTCAACCCAAAGACATTTACATTGGTAAATATATGAATGCAAGGCCAACCTAAAGTTTTCCTTTCCTGACCATGCCTCTCCTTATTATAGCTAATAACACACCTAGATCTAAAAAGCATTGAGCCTTATTCCCCATAAATAAAAACCTCATCTATTCTGTGATCTACTCCCTCAGTGTTCTGCTAACTAATCTGAAAAACACGTCCAAATCAATGTGTTGAACACCTAGCAGCCTAGTCTCCTTTTCAAAATACTACAGTAAAAAACAAAACAAACAAACAAAAAAATATATATATATATTTTATTCCTTGTGTGTGTATGTGTATGTGTGAGAGACAGAGAGAGAGAGAGAGAGAGAAAGTGAGCACACAGGCAGGGGGAGGGATAAGCAGGCTCCCTGCTGAACAAGGAACCTGATGTGGGACTCAGTCCCAGGACCCTGGAATCATGACCTGAGCTGAAAGCAGACGCTTACCCGACTGAGCCACCGAGGCATCCCTCAAAATACTACATTTTAAAAGAAGTTTTTAGGGGTGCCTGGGTGGTTCAGTGGGTTAAAACTTCTGCGTTCAGCTCAGGTCATGATCTAGGGTCCTGGGATCGAGGCCCACATCGGGCTCTCTGCTTGGTGGGGAGCCTGACCCCACCTGCCTCTCTGCCTACTTGTGATCTCTGTCAAATAAATTAAATAAAATCTTAAAAAAAAAAAAAAAGAAGTTTTTATAGCACATAGAAGTTACTGGGAAAAAAAAAAAAAAGGTTGAATGATTTCTCTATGAGAATTTAGGTATGAGGACCGAGAGGATGGGGAGATAGAGTAGGTCTTCCAAAAGTCATCCTCAACTCACTGAAAATAAGCGCCCCAGCTTTCAGCATTGCATTTCCCTTTTTATATATGAAAGGATTACCTCATTCTTTTCCTCAGTTCAAGCTAAACATATAATTTGCGACATGTTTGGGGATTATTTTTTGTTGTTGTTTTATTTAGGAAAAAAAATCAATGAAATATTTTCTCTACAAACTCCTACAGTTCCTGTTTATTTTGTTTCCTTGTATTCTGCTAACAAGAATATACTTCTTTAATCAAAAGTTGCAGTTAAAAGTTAAGTCATATTCACAGTTGTGTTCCCAAACAAAGCAACCACAGAGCAGGATTGTCAAACATCTGATGTGTTTAGATGTGACCAGATAATCGTTTACTAGACTCATCAAGCCACCAGCAAATCCTCTGCTAGCTCTGCGGGTTGTCTGTGCCTAGCATGGGGCATCCGCATTGCTTGCAAATTCACCCCTGACTGGTCAATGGAGTCAGGCAGTTGGACTGTACAAGCGGCAAAAATTCCACCTTCGTTGAACCCAGAGACCCTTAGTGTCTGGGTTCTATTTAAATAAAATCTGATGCTGAGCTGCTTATCTGTTTCCTTCCAAATGCTCCGAGCCTCACAAGTTATTCCACAAAATAGGGTTGAAAATTTGGCCACGTTTCTAGAACATCCACCCCTGGTGTTCGCCAAAAATATCAAAACAGTGGACTTTCTTGTGGTACTCAGGCTCTTCTGATTTCAGGCCCAGTTAAATACTAGGCACTTTCTTCTTCCTTTTTGGGTGGGAAAGTAGGATATGAGAAAACTAGGAGGAAGATGGAATATCTAGACATCTAACAATTAATCTTCTTATATTTTCAGATTCTTGACTGAAAGTCATGTAAACTAATGAGTTTGATTTTTGTGTGTGTGTGTATGAAATAAAAAGAGCAGCATAGGAAATAAAAAAAAAAAAGTAATCTCTGTGCCAAGACCAAAGGGTAATTTTGTGTCCTGGCAGTTCAGGTTGTGGGCTGCTTTTCCACAACTATGCTTCCACTGCTATTACTTAGTCTGCTCAGAGTTCTACCCTGACTAGTGCCCACATAATTTAATAATGAGCAGATGCTCCTGCTGTGGACATTGCTTTTATATGATGATTTTGGAGGAGATTTAACTGTTTCATGATCCCAGGAGACAAAGGAATAGAAAGGAAGAAAAAAAAAAAAAAGAGGAAGAGTAACCCAACTTCTTAAATTAATAATATAACTTGCAGACTTACCCAGTATACAGAAAGGGACATGAGACAACAATAAAACCAAACAAAACCGGGGCACCTGGGTAGCTCAGTCAGTTAAATGTCTGCCTTTGGCTCAGGTCATGATCCCAGGGTCCTGGGATATAGCCCCACATTGGGCTCCCTAGGGAGTCTGCTTCTCCCTCTGACTCTGCTGACTCCCCTGCCTGTTCTCTCTCCCTGCCAAATAAATAAATAAGATCTTTAAAAAAAAAAAAAACAAAAAACAAGATGGGATTGGGATGGAGACAAACCATAAGTGACTCTTAATCTCACAAAACAAACTGAGGGTTGCAGGGGGGAAGGGGGTTGCCAGAAGAGGGGTGCGGTTCTGGACATTGGGAAGGGTATGTGCTATGGTGAGTGCTGTGAAGTGTGTAAACCTGGTGATTCACAGACCTGTACCCCTGGGGATAAAAATATATTATATGTTTATAAAAAATAAAAAAATTTAAAAAAAGAATAAAAAGTTGAAATTAAACAAATATTTTATCTTCAAAAAAAAAAAAAAAAGGAAACAACAAAACAAAACAAAATAACCTCACAAGAGAGAATAGTGTTTTAGAAAGCTTTCTCTTTTGGTTTCTTTAATGTTTAAGGGTCTTGGTGACATTATTCCAAGTACCTGGGTTTTATTAGGTACCATTAAGTAAAGATACCACATAGTTTGTTGGAGGTCAGATACATCTGTGTCATATGTAGTTGAGTGATACATGTTCAAATATTAATGTCTTGCAGGAAATGTTACCTGGCTAAGTGATGGCTCTAGGAGCAAGGAGCAAGGTTTTGATTTTGAGGAAGCAAAAATGCAGGGAAAATGATACATAGCTAGAAAATGTTTTCTTTAACTAGAAATCTAAGGATACCTCAGGGGCCATAGGTATTTCAGAAATCTAGAGAATAAACTGTGCTTAAGTAGTTTGATCAAGAAAAGTCTCCTTAGGGTATAAATTGTGAATTTTGGTTGGGTTAGCTCTTTCATCCACTCTGCTGGAATCCACTCCATAACCGTAGAAGAGAGGGTAGAGAGCTCCACCCTGCAGAAGGTGGCAGATCCTTAGTTTGATTAACAATTAAGATATTTGATAATCTCAAACATTTTTAATGATTTTAAAGTAATGAATGAAACATAAGGAGAATCTCCAAAATATTTAGAATAAAATAAACATTTATTCTCATTACCCATAATTAAACATTATTGACATTTGGGTTTTTTCCTTCGTATCTTTTTCTTTATATCTTTTCAAAAGCTATACATATATATATATTCATTTGCTTTATTTTCCTGTAAAGATTTATTTTCCTATAAAATGGTGTTATTTCCTATGAAATGTCGTTCTATAGTTTTTGCTGCTGTTTTGCATTTAACATTACATTTTGTGTAGATTCCAAGCTATTAAATATTCTCAAAAGCATGCTGTTCATTGATTGCATATTATTCTGATATATAATGGGTCAAAATTTGTTAAATTCTTTTACTTTGAAGCAGTAATGATGACCCCAAAGTTCTACCATCATAAATGACCATTCAATAAACAACTATACACATATAATTTTACAAACATTTCTCATGATATATTTTGGAAGATTTTTTTTTTCTGATATAACTTCCAGATAAAAATATATTGTAAATTTTAAGATTTGATGCCTATTAACAAATTGCTATCCAGAAACATTATGTACATTGCAAAATCACAGTGTGTGTGTGTGTGTATGTGTGTGTGTGTCTGTGTGTGTCTGTGTACCCACACATGTGCACATTTTTAACCTTTCACAGTATGGTCTGTTTTCTTAGTTTTTTTTCTTACTGGGGCTTTGATGTTTCATAAGGTTTGTATTTGTGTCCCAATGATTAACTTTATAATTATACCTCATTATAAGACCCTTGGTCTCCTCCATTTTTAGACAGCATAATATCTTTATACTATGGATATTCTGGTTATCTCTCACTGCCAAACAAAACATCCTAAAACTTAGTGGCATGGAACAGTAGTTTCATTAAATCTCACAATTTTGTGGCTAGATATTCATGTAGGAATCAGGTCGGTGATTCTTCTACTCTGTATTTTGTCAAGTTTCCCTTGCTGGTATTCACCTAATTGCTTCGCTGTCTGAAGGCTTCAGAATGGGTTAACTTACCTGGTGGTGGTTTGATGGAAGATGGCCAGGAGGTTAGGCTCTGTTGGGATTCTCTCCTTTCCCATGTCATTCATCTCAGGGCGTAGTCAAATATATGGCAACACATGGTGCAAACATTAAGTAAGACATGAGGCCTGGGTAGAAGCTGAACGGCTCTTGTGACCTAGCTTGAGCCTCCTTCTATCGAGGAGGGAAATCACTAGAGTCAGGCCTGATGTAAGGAGAAGGAAATTATACTCAAACTTCCAGTGAAAAGATTAGAAAATAATCCGCGACTATCTTTAATCTACACCATTCATACTTGGGCCACAAATTATTTACTTTCCTAAAACATATGAAATACTTTCTTCCTCTCCCAAGATTTGCAAAACTCTCATCCCCTTATTGCATCAGTATGTAGTCCAGGATTTCGTCCTCTAAATTAGGTCCAGGTGCTCTCTGTCTCCATCCTCACACACAATGTTGGAATAGAGATAGAGTCAATAGAGCCTCAAATTGAAAAAGGAGAATAGGATAGATATACCTCATGGTTCACAGTAATTCTGAAATCCAGCAGTTTTCATAATCTAATTCAGCTCCCTAAAGTAAAAGTGAATCTTTGGAGTTGTGGCTATATCCTCTGGGTTCCTGGTTCTTGCCTTTAAGTCATCTTTCCTTTTTCATTAGAAATTACCAATGTTAGTATCTATGTAGCTTTCTCAGCATGCTTTGTAGGACTATAACTTTTTTTAAATTTAATTTTTTTTAGTGTTCCAAGATTCATTGTTTATGCACCACACCCAGTGCTCCATGCAGTACGTGCCCTCCATAATACCCACTGCCAGGCCCACCCATCCCCCCACCCCTCTCCCTTCCAAAACCCTCAGTTTCTCAGAGTCCACAGTCTCTCATGAACTTTTGAAGTTCAAAGATCTCTTTTTACTTTGTACAGTTTTTGTACATTGTAGTTTCAGTCCAATCTAATGTAATTACTTTTCAAAAAGCCTTTTTTTAAAAAAAATTATCAATTAATCATCTACTCCATTAGATGAAAGCCATGTTCACAAATCTCTTTGAGATTCATTCCTTCTTTATCTTAGGCTTTCTGTGACATTGCTGAGAAACAACAGCTTTAAAAGTCTCAAAATTTGTCTACAGATGGGAGTTTCTTAATATGGATGAGGGTAAGAGTTGTCTTATCCTTGCTGCAGTCCATGCCTCTTCTACCTCTCAGAACCTAACTCATTCCCTCACTGCTTTTGCAGTCACCGGCTCTTTAATTAGCCAAGAACTTCCCAACATTATCGTGCAATAATATGATATTATTGCACGATACTGATGATGATGGGTAGTCTTCCCTTGTCCCTCAGTTTAATGGGAATATCTCTAGTAATTTAAAATAAGGTACAGCTGATTAATGATTTAAAAGCTATTCTATACCATGCTTAATAAGTAATGGATTGCATTTATCCAATTGAACGTCTTTATAATGGTGAGTTTGATTGCTGGTACTTGTATTTGGTATTTTCACATCTATATAGCTGAGATAAATGTACAATTTCCTTATTGTTATTCTTATCAGGTCTTGATTTTAGATATTTCACTTTTAAAATTAAAAGACTAGCTTGTATCCTTTAGAGGCTCTAGAATAAATGACACAGAGCTGGTTTTGTTCTCTGAAAATTTAAAAACAAATGCTCATTAGTTAAAATAAAATATTGTGTTGGCCTAGAGCCATCTTTAGAGATTTTCTTTTTTTCTTTTTTGGTAACATTTCCAATTTATTCAATGGTTACTTGCATATAAAGGTTGCCTATTTAAAATTGATATGATTGAAAATGTATATAGTATCAGAAAATTGCCCAGTTCTTCTAATTTATCAAACTGATTAAGAATTATGCATTCTTGCCTTTTATAACCATTTTATCATGTGATTTTGTTAGAAATAACTCTTAGGAGCACAGATCTTGGTAAAGTTAAAGAGAGGAAGTGCTGCATTAAAATCCATCTTTGAGATGTACAGAGCTTTATGATAATAGTAAATTAATTCCACAGCTTCAGTAACTCCATTTGTAAAAAAGGGAAATAAATAAACATTTTAGAGTTTTGCTTTAAGGATTAACTGAATTGATGTACAAAACTCTAAGGATAGCATCTGCTACAGAGAGAGTATGCAATACATCATAGATATTTATCATTATAGTTATCATCATGATCATTTCGTGTCTATTTTATTTGCAAGAAGTTTTTTCTGTTTTTTTATACTTCCTGAATTTATTTATAATATTATCTTCCTCTTTTATAATAAATTAATTTCTACCTTTATCTTTAGTGTTTTAGTTCTCCTATTTTCCTTAAGTGTGTTTTCTTTTTCTTATTTCTTTAATTAGATGCTTAGCTTATTTTTTTATTTTTTTCTTGTGTAATTATAAAAATATTCCAAGGCTGTGATTTTGTCTCTGGATACTACCTTGGCTGCATTTCATAAGAGTTGAAAAGTAATAAACTGATTTATTTTCTAAAATAATCTATAACTGTTAATTTTTATTCCTTCTTGGTCTAAATGTATTTTGAAAGATTACTGGCAATGTCCCAATAGAATTTTTCTGGTTTTGTTTGTTTCTTTGGCTTTTTATTATTATTTCTTATTGCATGGTGGTTAGATAATGTATGCTGCATAATTTGTGCTTTGTAGAACATATTGAAATATTTTCTGACACTATAGATGACTATTTTTTCTCCATGTTACAAGAATATTATATATTTTATACTTTTGTAGAGTTTATCATTAAATATATTTATGAATTCAACCATTTAACTTTTTTGAATAATTTATATTTTTTTTCTTGACCTACTAGAAACATCAAAGATAGAGAACTGTGTTAAAGTTTTAAAAAATCAAAATTCGATGGATTAATTTGAAGATCTCACTGGTTTTATTAAGTGACTCATGAATCAGACAAGTAGAAGGGAAACTCATCTGGCAAGTAGAAGGGAAACTCCTGGGAGTTGTACAAAATGGAAGGTGTTTATAGGAAGGAGCGTGGGGCAAGAAGTTATAAGCAAAAGAAAAGACTATTTTAGCCCAGGACACCTTTTCTGGGGAGAAGGGATCAGGAGGGTTTCTATCATGCAGCTAACCCCACAGATGTTGATCAGGAAATTTCAGATTGACTGTTAAAAGGTCACATTCCTTGAAGAGGTTGAAACTGTAATCAAGTCTTGATTTGCTGTCTTGGAGGGAAATGACTCCATTTTGGGCTTGCTTTTTCTTTTTTAACAAAGTCTTCTAAAGAAGTTCTGTCTCTGTCCATTTTCTACATAATGTTTTTCGAGCTATTTATTTAGCACATAAAGATTTATGATATTTTTACAACTTTATTGTGAAGTCCACTTTTTCTGTATAAATGGCCTTTTGTAATCTGATTACTTTTTCCTTTAAACACATGTTGGTTTTGCACTTGTATTTTCATCCCTACAGTTGAACTTATGAACAATTTTTCTTGGTAAAAATAAAAGTTATGTGAAAAGAACTGAAAGATCAAAGTCCCTCATGATATATTTAGAGCAAGGTAACTGCCCTTGTTTTTTTCTGGAGGGAAAAATCTTTGCTTAAAGAATTTTCTCCTGACATGTGGGTGATAACATGCAATATTAGCATGAAAAAGTATGAGAAAGAAGGATTTGCTCTTGACTAGTTAAGAAATAGGCTTAACAATTCACAAATTTCTTATGGGATTAGACTTTAATACCTAATAATCACCTTTGTCAAGGAAAATGTATTCGACACTGTGGGAAGTAATTGCAATTTATGGAAATGTTTTGAACCAAAGGAAAATCAAAATATTGCTATTGAGAATAGTAATATAAAGTTGGTTCGCTGTGCTAGAAGGAAGACCAATCTTGACCAGTGTCCTCTGGTCTTCCTCTCAGACAAGAATGCATGTCAGGAAGAACTTCCCCGCTCTGGTTCATTGAACTCATACTTCATCATTCCAATTAAACCCCCCTTTCCACAACACTCTGGAAGAAAAATTGCAATTGATTCTCCAGGTAGCTTTTCCCCTTTAATACTTAATTTCACATTACTATCCCCCCTCTTTTTTCTTTCTTCTATCTAATTATACCAATCCTTGCTTAATGCCTTCTTGTTTGTTTTTATTTTTTAAAGATTTATTTTTTATTTGAGAGAGAAAGAGAGCATGAGTGCAGGCACAGGGAGTGGGAAAGGGGCAGAAGGAGGAGAAGAGGGAAAGGAGAGAGAGAATCTGGAGCAGATGCTACCCTAAGGTCAGAGCCTGAGGCTGGGCTTCAAAGACCCCAAGAACATGACCCGAGCTGAAATAAAGAGTCAGAGCTTAACTGACTGAGCCACCCAAGTGCCCCAATTTTTTATTTGTTTATTCTTCCTTCCCCAGTGACAGGTGGTAAGCTCCTAGAAGACAAAAATCTTCTTGAGTTTAGTTTGCTCTGTAGTAGGCAGAGCATAGACACAGACTTCAAACTCTTATCGTTATGCGCCTGCCATTTCCTTTTACTGACATTATCCATCCATACCTCTGTCTACATTTTTTTTACCCTAAGAGCATAATCACTGATGCAAGTCCACGTGTTAAAGAAGTGAGGTAACAAGGTGAAAGAAGTTTTAATTTTCTTTTAAAATCTTCATTTTTTTGCCTACAGTGATTGAAATACTATATTTGACATGGCCTAGAATATAAATTTAGTTTGAAATGTTTTTATAAATTTGCAATTGCATAGTTAATTGGGTGAGAGGGAGTAGCAGTTAGGTTAGATGTAAGTTGCTGTATCATCTCATCAAAGGAATCTAAGTAGCCTCTTGTCTCAATCTATCCATTAATTTTCATTTACGTTTCAGCCACTTCATAATCTACTGATTACTGAATGAGCTATTATCAATGCAGTTTGATATTTGGGGGTCTTAAAGAGAAAATTGTCTGAAACATGCAGTACCTGGTGGAGGTTGGAAGAAGACAATGCTGAAATCCACCAGCTCCATCTCAGGACATCCTTGAATGGTCTGTAATTAAGGAGGAGTTGTGTAGGAGTGGTGCTTCTATTATGTAAATGAGGGTCCCTAACTGAGTTAGCAGTGGGGGGAGGGGAAGAAAACAAAGATCAAAGCTCAAATAGCACCAGTTCCTCTTCTTGGCTATGACATTGATGATGAAAAGATTTCTTTGTTCTTTTGTCTATTCTATCACACTACTTAAAATGAACACGCTATTGGGACACCTGGGTGGCTCAGTGAGTTAAGCCTCTGCCTTCAGCTCAGGTCATGGTCTCACGGTCCTGGAATCAAGCCCTGCATTTGCAGAGAGTCTTTCTCTCTTCGTGCCTCTCTGCCTCCTTGTCATCTCTCTCTCTCTCTCTCTCTCTCTGTTAAATAAATAAAATCTTTAAAAATAAAATAAAATAAAATGAACACACTATTGCAAAGTTTGCAATTTGCCCAGAAATCCTGATTGTTGTGAATGTTAAAGGAAACCTTGAACAGGTTAAGCTCTTGGAGTTTTAGAAATCTCCTCCTAATACTTCCTATGAGGAGGTTTAAGGCTGTCCGTGAAAGCAGCTGACAATGTCAAAAGAAAGAAAACCCTTAAGAGTGAAAACCGTTATTGGTGTCCTACACATAAACTGCAGTTAGGAATAGCCTCGGGGGGCCATTTCCAGGGAAAGCCTCACCTGGTGAGGTCAGAACCTCAGGAGTTTAAAAGCAAGGGTCATGCTTCATTACAGTGTAGACTGGAGGTGAGCAAACAGATCCCATCACTCTTTAGAGAAAGCTATTTCGAGGCTTGCCCAAGTGCTCAGGCATAAATACACTAGCAGGAGGCCCTTTAGAAGGGGTTCAGACAAGTTATAGTACCATCTGAACGTGAGCCAGGCCAAACTTCTAGGGCCTGAATTAAAAGGAAACAGTTTATAGGCTGTGGGACCTCTTACCAATCCATCTTTTTCACTGAGGAGAAAAAAACGTGTCTTTTGCGGAGGTGATGAAAACCTGTATTAAAAGGTGACACAGCAGAAGAATAAAAAGGAGGCTAAGCCAACTGGTGGAGTATTGCGAAAAACAACAAAAAAAAAGCCAACATGATTTTAAAAGTATTTACGTGGGGAAGGGAGAAAATGAGGAAAAATCATGGTGTATTCTATGATTAGCAGTTCCAGGACAAATGATAATGACAGTAAAGAACATTTAGAAAACTCAAAAATTATGTTTTCTTTAAGTAAACCGCTGCTCTTTTTAATAGCTGCGTATACAAGAATGTTGATGAACACTTCAGTATGGTGTAAGATGTGAGATTTGTAAAATTTAAACATAGCCAATTAAGTAGGACCATAGCTAAAGCTAGTGATCTTGGTCAGTCTAGGAGGGAGCAATCCAGCCAAAGCACAGCTTATGAATCTGATAATTGTTCTTCCGTACTGTAAATATTAGCATGTAAATGAACTTTCGCATACTCCAACTCTTTTTCTTATCCCACAAGCCTGTGGGCACTTGTACATACATGAATACTTCAATATAGATCATGAAGGCTTATTATCATTGCCCACTACAGGTTGAAAAACTAGAATGCATGGTAATATACAGATTACTAAGCTAATCATCTTTCAAAATGTGCCCACATAGGACATACCTTAATTCTTTGGTGTTAATATAAATGGTATAAGAGGAATTGGTAGATGGCACAATGAGCAGAAAGAAGGCAAATGTGTCACTCAGATCCCCCTATAAGAAGGGACTTACTGCCCTAACTTCCAGTAGACAGTCTTCATCTGTCAGTTCCTTCAGGGTTTGCCAAAGTTTCTGTGGGCGCTTCCTCCGAGACATGCGTTTCCTGCCCCAACCCCTCCCTACCTGATGACTGACTGAGGCAGGTATGAATATCCAGTCATTTCTGCCCAAGACAGAGCAACTCTGAAGGGCTATATACTCACAAGAGCTACCCTGAGCTTTTGACTAATGGTTTATTGGGCTTCTATGGCTGTTCAACTTCTCCCTCTGCCCAACCTTGCCTCCTCTTCTGACATATTCTAATTGACAAATTTACTCTTAGTTCCTACTTCCAGAGAAACCAACCTGTGAATATGACCATATTAAGAGAATTTCTAATAAATGATCTGTGCATGGAACTTATTATAAAGATTAAGCAATTATAATACAAACTAAAGAGAAAATGCTTGGAACAAATACTGAATTACATATTGGGTGTCATGGCTGTGATTTTCTAATCACCATATTAGTCTCTCTTTTACCTAACTATAAAGATTTCCAGGGATATTCAGTAAGAAAGCCAATTTTGTAAGTCGCAGTGTCATTGGTTAGTATAAATCTTGGCTGTCAGGTGACATTATCTGTATATTAAAATTATGTATATGGTAGCTGATGAACGAAAACAATCTTTTTCTAAAATATTTGTCTTTCACAGTTTTAGTAAAATTATGTAATTAGAGGAGATCTTGGAGATTATGTAGTTCACCTTTTCAGTTGATATACAAGTAGAACTTGAAACTACTATCATAGAGTTAAATAGGAAAAGTAGACAAGATGATTTGATTGGGCCACGAGTAGATAAACCCAAGGACAACCAAGATATTATTATGTGGTACTGAAGGTCAGTATGAACCATGAAAGTTGTAAACAATCAAGGTGTAACCATCTTCATGCTAATTAGTCAGTTTTCAATAACTGGTTATTGCATTACATATACTTCTTTAATATATAAAGTGGGTAATGAAACTATGATATATCCTACCATTTATCTTATTTTCATATGTTTCAAACTTTAAAATTGAATAAAAAATATCCACCTAGATGTGAATGTTTATTTAGTATCTGCTATGTTCTAGGCAACATTTTAAGCACTGGGGGTATAACGGCAAGCAAACACACAAACTCTCGGATGTCATAGATCTTATATTTCTGGAAGAGGAAGTAACAATAATTAAGAAAGTAATGAAATAAGTAAATATAATTCATTAGTATATATTTTAATTAAGGCAAGTTTTAAGAATTAGAATGAAGGGGCACCTGGGTGGCTCAGTGGGTTAAGGCCTGTGCCTTCGGCTCAGGTCATGGTCCCAGATTCCTGGGATCGAGCCCCACATCGGGCTCTCTGCTCAGAGGGGATCCTGCTTCTCATCTCTCTCTGCCTGCCTCTCCACCTACTTGTGTTCAGTCTGTCAAATAAATAAATTTAAAAAAAGAATCTTAAAAAAAAAAAAGAATTAGAATGAAGTAGGATAAAAAGATAGTGACAATATAGACAAACATAGGCTGCTCTATATAGGATTATAAAGGTTGAGTTCTGGGAAGTTAACTGTGCACAGAGTGAATAAAGTAAGAAAATGGGTCATACAAATATCTAGACACAAGTTTTCCAAGCAGAGAGTAAAATCCCTGAGATGGGAAGGTAAGTGTTGTTGGAGTGCAATGAGTAAGCTGAAATATATAGGAAATCAACTCAGAGTGGTTCCAGGAGATGGCTTTTGTGTGGGCTTAGAAGCCATGGTAAGGATTTTAAATCTTATCCTAAGTATAACGGGAAGGCTTTGGTAGATTGAGGTCAGGGACATCATATGATCTGATTTTTCTTTTGAAAGGATCACCAACAACAGTGTGGAGGTAAAACTGAAGGAACAGCAGTAGAAGCAAGTAGTGTGAGGACTATTGCTTATGGTAGTAGCTCATCGTTCACTGCTATTGCGATGGTACAGACAAATGATTATAATGGCTTGGTGATAGTTCTGGAGATGATAAGTTGTTGGATTTGGATGTGGGGTGTGAGAGAAAGAGAGCAATCAATAATGACTCTCAGGGTTTGTTTTGAGCATCTAACTGGTTCGCAGGACCATTTACAGAGATAGAGGCCACTACTGCAAGAAATAAAATGGTGCCATAAGTAAACACTGACCTATTGCCAATGGCTCATGCACAAGATAATGAAGTTTCCAAATCTTTTCTTATCCAGTTATGGCTCTGCTTTTGGTTTTAGTCCTTCATTTAGTTGGGGTGCAAACAAGCATAAGTTCAGAATGTGACATGGCAGAACGCCAAATGAGGAAAAATGACAACGAGAAAGTACAAGATTGTAGGATGGTGGCGAGCAATTCCTGTGGCAGAACATTTGCGTGTGTGTGCATAAGTGTGTGTGTGTGTGTGTGTGTGTGTGTGTGTGTGTTTCTTCCTGGAATGGTTACAACAAAGCAAAAGAGATGTTCTGCCCCTCTATTGAGAATATAAAAAACACAACACAAGGGTTCTCTAAAATTCTATAATATCCTCGATTTTTAAATGGACATTTTGTTCTAAAACACGATAGGACAGAATATGCAAATGACCTTTTTGTTGGCAATTTTCACTTCTACTTCTTAAATTGTAATGCCTCACTCATGCCTATGTATTTAGTCACCAAACAGGCCAATGTCAGTCACTCTCTCAGTAATCCTCCTTTCCTTCAGCATTTCCTTGCTGCCTTTGGCGGAGAACTGCTTTCACTGTGACTTCATGTATGTTAGGGGAAAGGAACTTTGGTTGCAGGTATTTGAAAAATTGTGTTTACATTCAAGTTGCCTTTTAAATTTTGGTCATAGTGCTTAAAGTCTGTTTGTTTCAAGAAATGCTCGTAAGATCACAGCTATGGTTCCAGCTAGGATCCCCTGAGAATTTGAAGCCACACTAAACCTCAGTGCCAGGAGATTAATGGTTGAGATGTTGAAGTTAACTAATTCTACCACCTACCATACCAACCTTCATCCAACCAGCAACAAACACCTAAAGAATAAAGTCTTTGTTAGTTCTGCTAAGACAAACGTGCATTTGCCTTGAGAAGGTTTTGCCGAAAGCAGAAGATCTTGGTGAGAAGTCCTTACCAAATCATCTGATCATCATGGACATTGTCACTGATCATCATTAACGTGGGGTGGGAGGTAAGGAACATTTGTGGTAAAGTGATACATTTCTTGGGCACAGAGAAGATTTCTAATCTCTTTTCCACATACCTCATAGACTCCTGGGTCTTGAGATTTTTTTTTAATATGCATGTTCAGAGACTAGTGGTGATAATAATAAAGCTAAACGTAATTGATGTCCTGCGGTAATACGTAGTTCCAACTAACTCTTATAAAGTGGCAACCAACCTATAGAGAAGAATTTCAATCCTTAATTATTATGATACAGCTACCTTGTGATTTATCTCTGAAGACTTTTCAATGGGCATTGAATTTTCAATATAGGTCAATTAATGTCATATTAATTGCTGTTATTATGTTGCCCCAATTGACCTATTTCGTATTTGCAGGACTCCAGTGAGAAGGAGGGAAAGACAACAGAATAAACCTTTCCTTTTAAGCTGCTGAAATGTCCCATCTTTCTGGAATTGCATTCAGAGTAAGGATTTTGCATGAAAGAGCTTCAGGAAGTTACAAAACTCCTTTACATGGGCTATTGGATCTGTGTACAATTTCCAGCATTACCCAGAATAAATACCAGGAGACTGGTGTGGTTTATACAAGAGTTTATAGAGAAAAAAAATCCACCCACTAGCTCCCATGCTGAGGATTACAACCAGGTCCCTGCTGCCAAGTTTTGTGTTTAGGTAAAGCATGAGAAAATCTGCCATTTTTTTAAAGTCACAAAAGGGTTTCTATAGTAAGGAGTGGTAAGAAGCTGACAGCTTTTTATGCATAAAAGGCAGCTGTTCCTTCTCAGGTAATATTATTAATAAACCCTAAGGTAATGTTTGCTCTGAAATATGTCTAATTGAAATAATTTACTCTGACCCTTGGAGAATTATGAAACTGTTTTCATCATGTTCACACACAGCAAAATAATTATGAGATGCCATATGGAAAAGCCATCATATGGTAGATATCTTTCTGAATCTATATTTTTGAAATGTTTCCCACAGATAAATCTTATAGCTAATTTACAAAGTAGAGGTGAACAGTCCCTTTCCACGTGGAGATTTGATGTGAAATGTTTGCAGTTCCAGAATATTAACAGGGGTGTTGACATCAGTAATTATGACAGTTATGAGACATTTTTCACAAAGTATTATGAGAGCAATATTTGGTTATACTGGGAGAAAAAAAAGGTATGGGACTTTATACACAGCATTTGAAATATCTAGGAACCTTTAGACTCAGAAAACTGTGGGCATATTGGTGACTGAGGTACTTTTTGCCTGTAGCATAAAATCTGTCTGGAAAGTTCCAGCAGTTTCCACTGAGATAGCACAATTGGCAAGATGAGGCTAAGCGTGGTATGTAAGGACTTTCGGGAAAACTTGTCAGCTTTCACAGGGAAGGGTCCAAGTGTTTATGGGAACTATGAAGTGGTGTTGGGTGGCTCTCAAAGGGATTTGTGGGGTCATTTGGGACAGGGATTTGAAAGCTTTTTGATTGAAGCTCTTCTGAACTTATCAAAATGGTTAAAAGTCTGGCTGTGAGTCTCATGAGAGCAGACTTTCTTGTGAAATTTCTGGTATGGTACTTTCCTGCTGGGGTGAGAAAATCTTAGTAGGACAGACTTTCTCACCGTATTTTAAATCTTGAGATCCATGTCCCTGTTAAACCCAGGAAATGGAGAGTCACAGGAAACTGAGCTTTACTTTAAACCTCTGGTAAGTTAAGATTCAGATTCTCTAGAGTTTCAATTGTTTAAATTGACTTGTCCAATTTCCTGACCATACCCCTCCTACTCCCCCTCACCCCCCACCAAAAAAAGTGGGGTGCAGGAAAGAAAAGGCATGTAAAAGAAGATTTTTTAAAAGTGTCATTCACTTTTCCATAACATTCCTGTTTGTCCAGATTTCTATTAAAGAAAAAAAAAAAAGGAAACATTGATAAGTGAAGTACAGCCTGTTCACCCTGTGTGTTTCCTACCAGGAGTGGTCTCAGAAGCCTCTTTGACCCTCAGCACTGTTGGTAGTAGAGGGATCTCCATTTCCAGAGCCCACGTTTGGATTTCAGAGTATTTGGTCTCAGCTGAAACAAATGAGCCTTTTCTTCTCACAACAGCTCTTTTGAGGCAGACACTGGGATGCAGATTGTGAGGCTAGCCAGGCAGTGTCATCCTCACAATTAGCTAATATTTGGCACATGGAGATCTGAGTGCCGTCCCCTTGGGTCCTGGCGGGAGCCTCCCATTTGTTGACAGCCTCTCAGTTCTCACTGTTCAACTACCCTAGAACTTTCAAAAGAAAAACAAATTTACATAAAAGCTTATGTATGTATACATGACTTACAAATATTTATAAGGTTTTTAGGGAAACGCATGAGAGACACTTTTTCACTTCTCCGAAGCTGCTGTTCTACCTTCAACAACAGAACATGGGATTAAAAAAGAGTGAAATGCAAAACTGGCAACCTGACAAAATGATGAAACTGCTGTTGTTTTCTAATATATTTTAGGTCAGATTCTCGTACTTCCCATTTTTAAACAACTGCCAAGCATTTGTTTTTATAACTCCTAGACATCTGTGGTATTGGTGAGCACTATTTCTAGCTATTGACTCTCCTAAAATAAAGGTAACATTTCTGGGTGATTTATAGTCTATCATTATTATAGTGCAGCCTCTGAATGCACGAACTAGAGATTTACTGCTCACTTATGTCTTATCCCCGACTCACGTAACAGAGGAAAGGTAAAATGTCTTGGCTTGGTGAGGGCTCCCTTCTTTAAGCAGCTGTCTTTTTTGGTGTGGTGCTTGTAGCTTGATTAAACTACATCGAGAAGGTCAGTGACCAAAGTTTGCCTTTAACAGTTTCCCATAACATGTATTCCTCATAGGGAGCAGTGCTCAGCGCAGGTTATTTCCAGCAATGTTCTCAAACCCAAAGAATGGTCTTTGCAGTAAACCAACACATTCCCACTTTCTATCCTTTATCTCACACATAAGTGATGACAGCATTTATATTTCATCTGCAGACCCAGCCAAGAACAACTGGATTAAGGCTGTCTCTTTTTCATAAGTGTATTATACTCTTTCTTTGACCTTTCAAGACATGGGAATCTTCGGTTTCATAAGACCTCTCGGGGGGGGGGGGATTCCGCACCCCCATGCCTCTGTATTTCTCATTGCTTTCCCCCCTACACAGCCAGCTGTCAGAGAGAATAATGCAGCCATTACACACACACACACACACACACACACACACACACACACCCCAATCTCAAACACATTTACTGGAAATTTAGAGTATATAGCAGAAGTATAAAGAAACGCTTTGCTATAAGATTGAATTTCCACCTTATGTCACACTCCACAAATGTTTTTGGAAGACACAATCGCTAAAAGATTAGCTAAATTGTACAAAGTTTCAAGAAAACATAGTAGCTAACCCTAAATGAGTGAAACTTTGGAAGTGACATTTTGACACCTAATTTCCTTTTCTAAAATAGAGCAGTGATATTTCCATGTTTTCTTACCCATTCTTTAATAATAATTCCTGATTTCAGATTATGTTTTATATGTGAATGTCTGATGATTATTTAGGAATAGAAATATAAGAATATTACTAAACTGACAAAGCCCAAACCTAATGAGTACTTTTTTTACTTCCTTCCTTTGGGTACCAATGGAAGAAAGAAATCCCCCCCCACCACTGCAGGTTTGGAACCAGAAAAAGAGATACCATATGACCACTCAGACATGAACTGCAAGTGAAAAAGAGGGCTTAGAACTAAAGGATGACATTCTAGAGGCTAGGTCTTTCCACAGATCTCTAGGTTCCACTAACCATTTGCCATTTAAAGAAATCCATTTGGCAATCCTACAGGGATCTCATGATGAACCTGTCAAAAGTGAAATGTTTTTTACCTTCCAGTTGTCCCTCCACCTACCAAGTGCATTTTTTTTTAATTTTTTATTTTTTATAAACATATAATATATTTTTATCCCCCAGGGTACAGGTCTGTGAATCACCAGGTTTACACACTTCACAGCACTCACCAAAGCACATACCCTCCCCAATGTCCATAATCCCACCCCCTTCTC
>NC_081559.1:84786799-84929395 GCF_022355385.1 Mustela nigripes | reverse complement strand
CCCCCCCCAGGGTCTATCTTCCCATCAACTTGGATTCACTTCTCTGCCAGTCCTACCTTTCAGAAAGTGTTTTTTTTTCTGTTTCTAGAATTGCTGTTCTTCTTCTCTTCGATCTGCCATTGGATTTATAGGTGCTTGCAATCTTTAGATAAGCTATCTAGCTGATCACCTGCTAGCTGAAGTAGTCTCAGCCTGCTACTTATCCTCCATCTTGACTCTACCTCAAGTGCATCTTAATAAATAATGCCATTACTAATGCAATTGTTTAAAACAGAAGCCAAGCATGCTCCTTGATGCCTCCTTTCCTCAATACCTACAATGTATACATCAGCACATCTTCTATCCTGTCCAAATCTTTTGAGCCCTACAGCCACCACCCTAGTATCTTAATTTAAATCACCATCATCTTTCACCTGATCTACTGAGATTGCTTCAGTCAGGGTCAAGTGACGAAAATAGTCAATGCCTGTTAGTAGGACACTACCAGGGTAAAATCTATTATAAAGTTATTAGAAAGCTAATAAGCCAAAAAAGGATGAAATACCAACCCCAAAACTAGCTATACCAGCAAAGCACTTCCATCCTGAGACTGCTATTAAAAGACTTGAGGGGGGGCACGTCGGTGGCTCAGTGGGTTAAAGCCTCTGCCTTTGGCTCAGGTCATGATCCCAGGGTCCTGGGATCAAGCCCTACATTGGGCTTTCTGCTCAACACGGAGCCTGCTTCCTCCTCTCTTTCTGCCTGCCTCTCTGCCTACTTGTGATCTCCGTCTGTCAAATAAATAAATAAAATCTTTAAAAAAAAAAAAAAAAAAAGACTTGAGGGGCTCTGGTCACCAGGTGGTAAAATCAGAGTAGGAGGGTCTGTTTAGAGCCCTGATGAGAATTATAACCATGATACAACGAGAGGGTTGTTGTGGTGGGCTTGATTTTGCCCTTCCTTGGGCCCGATTTTGCCCTTCCTTGGGCCCCAAACTCATATCATATCATCCCATTTACCCTACCTAGCAAGAGGGTAGTTGACAAAAGCCTTGAAGATGTTGTTTGCAAAAAGCCAATTCCTGGAGAGCAGAGTAAGGGTGGGGAATGAATCTGTGAGCAAAGGTGCAAATATGTGCCACAGTCCAACTCTTCTGTTGTGCAACATGTATTCTCCCTGACCATATACAACTTCTCCCCACACAGCAACTTCATGCTTTCACCTAATATAAATATGATCCAAATACAAATGGAAATTCTCCCACACCTCACCACGAAAAGGGTACACAAAGTTTCATTATTCACTCTTCACTCTCGAAGTTGAAAGTGTCCAGGTGACAAAAGTCCTTCTTTTTTTTTTTTTTTTTTTTTAAAGATTTTATTTATTTATTTGACAGAGAGAAATTACAAGTACACTGAGAGGCAGGCAGAGAGAGAGAGAGAAGGAAGCAGGCTCCCTGCTGAGCAGAGAGCCCGATGCGGGACTGGATCCCAGGACCCTGAGATCATGACCTGAGCCGAAGGCAGCGGCTTAACCCACTGAGCCACCCAGGCGCCCGACAAAATTCCTTCTTCATCAGGTCTGGATATGTGTGGTTCCTTGAAGTATGGTGACTTATGAATTAAAATGCAAGTTTAGGGGCACCTGGGTGGCTCAGTGGGTTAAAGTCTCTGCCTTCAGCTCAGGTCATGATCTCAGGGTCCTGGGATTGAGCCCCATGTTGGGCTCTCTGCTCAGTGGGGAGCCTGCTTCACTCACTGTCTCTGCCTGCCTCTCTGCCTACTTGTGATCTCTCTCTCTGTCAAATAAATAAATAAAATCTTTAAAAAAATGCAAGTTTAAGCATCCACAGCACTCTTCACATAGATAGTAAAAAAAAAAAATAAATAACTCCACTTTCAGGAAGGATACATATGAATAATTTGTTAATATATACATAACAAAAATGAACAGAGCTGGCCTAGCCCTTATTTCTGTCTCCAGTCATGAGAATTATTCCCTCATTCACTCATATATGTTCCTTTTGCCCTCAACCAGAATTTCAGTTGGTCAGGGTTCTATATCTGGTTGGTGATGCAAGACTTCTTTTTCAGAGTCTGAAACTTAGTCCGACTTTATTGGGTAGTTGTTGTGCATTTTACAATGGGTCTGGAATTATTAATATAGGAAGGGTATCCCAGTTAATTCCATCATGTTTAAGAAAACTGGCATCTTCTTGGTAAGCAGGATCAATACCCCCCATCACTTTTCTTTGGCTGATGATTAGTAGCAGGAGAAACCCAAGTTATCCAGGTATTGCTGTCAACTTATAATTCAATGGGACAATTACTGTGTAATTAATGAAAGCATTTGTCTTTTGGGAACTAAGACCTCTAAACTTGCAGAATGTGAAGTTATAGAGACAGGAAGCAAAAATGATGCAAATATAAATAATTTGGTGTTATAGTGAAAACAATAATTCTTACTTCTACTTCTTTGTTCCCAAACTCTAATGTACTGGTTGTGGGAGAAATAACACCCAATACTAGCCCCTTGTTCAAAGTACCCAACACTACCTGGATGTGATCTCACAGATGACATCGTAAGAGAATCATCACTAAGCCATTAACTATTTGGTGAGGTCAGTTTCCTTTGGGCATTGCAATACAAATGAATTTCATGGTTGTAAACCCATCAGTGCACTTTTTGTTGTAAAAGGAGCTCCAATGTGTTGTGTATTTCTATGGTGAATAACAAAGTATTTCTATAAGTTCATGGATGATAGTAATGGCAGATGTATAGAAAATCCATATACAGAGTAGGTGTATATTCTAAAGGGAATAGATGCCCCTTCAAAATTGTAGAGGTTCACTATCTTCAATCTGCTATCAGAGAGTTGCTCTCTTTGGGAATCATGTTATGTCAGGTGTTAAGCATTGGCCATTGCTATGTTGTGGGGATAAAGGAGAAATAAAATCTATGCCATTGAGCCTTCATGAAGCCTTTATTTCTGGCATGATGGTAACTTTATACATGGACCCTTTGAATAAGCACTGTAGTATCTAGGGAAGGGTGTTTCTGATGTCCATTGTCTGAATTATTTTAACCTGCTGATATGAGCACCACTTCAACAGTGGATGTCTTTCACTGAGCATTTCACATGGAATAAAAACACTCTCATGCATTGTGTCTATCCATACTTGGTGCCTTCGTCTAATTTTGCCTCAGACAATGCACACCAGTTTTCAAGTGCTGTGCTTCTAATCCTGGCCAGCTAGCCTAATGACCAGTGACTGCTTATGAGTCCCTTTATTCTTTAGGCCATTTCCCTCCCCAAGCAAATGAGGGACCAGATTTATTATCCTGAACTGTGCCCACAAGAGAGAATATCCCTTTATCATATTCTTTAAGTGGGAATTCATACTCCAGGAGCCACTTACGAGTGGGTCTGCGGTGGGACATCCATCCATGGGTGGCTCGTACCAGTATGTCATGTAGCTCATCTGTAATCAGAGCTGAGTTTTTCTTCCTCAGTCAACTGGTCATAGGAACTTCCCAAAACGTGTGTTATTGTTTTTAGAGTGGGTAGATTGAGAGAGGCAGAGATAGTGCACGTATTGGAGGTAAAAATGAAAGCAGTTTTATTTGACTTCTTAAATGGCTATCTTTTTAATTTGTTCTTTAGAATTGCCTACTTATCTACTCTTCTCAGTCATCACATCATTGCAGTGTTGGCACATTTTGGGGTAGTAATAGCTTTATCACTTCACATGGGAACTTCTTATAGAGCCACAGGGAACTGGAGCAAAGTATCATCTTTGAAACTCTTAGTTGTTCCCCATTCTGTTGACTGAATAAACCTGTATCTCGCAAAGTGTTCTTTTTTTTTTTTCTGAATATTTTTAAAGATTATTTATTTATTTATTTGACAGAGAGAAGGATCATAAGTAGGCAGAGAGACAGGCAGAGAGACAAGAGAGGAGGAAGCAGGATCCCTGCCGAGCAGAGAGCCCAATGTAGGACTCGATCCCAGGACTCTGAGATCATGACCTGAGCCGAAGGCAGAGGTTTAACCCACTAAGCCACCCAGGCATTCCTCACAAAGTGTTTTTTCTTCTACTACTTCCTCTTCTTCTTCTTCTTCTTCTCCTTTTTCTTCTTTTTAAGATTTATCTATTTATTTGAGAGACAGAGAGGAGGGGCAGATGGAGAAGGAGAAAGAATCTCAAGCAGACTCTGTGCTGAGTGTGGACCCTCAGCACACAGGACTGTGACTTGACCTCAGAATCCTGAGATTGTGACCTGAGCCAAAATCAAGATTTGGAAATGTAACGGACTGAGTCACCAAGGTGCCCATGAAGTATTTCTTAAATCTGGATCTCAACTTTGAAATTGCATTGCTCTGAAGAATTCTTTCAGTAGAGATAATTGTTGCCTCTACTAGTCATAGTATGCATTGGGTAGGACCTAAGGAATCCAGTTTTTAGCAGTTCCCTTATTTTTTCCATAGTTCCATTTTATCTTAGTAATTTCTCACTGTCTCTGCTGTGGAAACTCAACATTTTATCTTTGGGTGGAGAATTTGCATTTTATAATTCCATAAATCATGGGAATAATTTACTCTAATTGTTTAAAATGATGACCCAGGCCTCTTCCCTGTATGCTCGCAAAAGGCTGGCTTGAGCAAAGCTTTACTGAAGCTTTGACTTTACTAAAGGCTCTAAGGAGGACCTGTATCTTCAGGATCCTTAGTGCAGGCCATAGAAATAAGCTCTGGATATTTTAAGCAGAAAACGGAGTTAACTAAAGGACATTGCAGTGTTTACTGATGGCCAGGGAACCAGGCTCCTACTTAGAACAATATCCAGAATCACACCAGAATTCTGTCTTAAGAGGACATGGTGTTGCTTCTTTTCCCCTTCACTACTGATGCTTTTGGTGCTGACAGAATACAGCTGAGAGAAATGTTGCATGTTAACATTATTTTTGTGAAGTTTTAGAAATTTATTTGTTTTATATATTAACATAAAATGTGTTGTTTCCCCCAGGGGTACAGGTGTGAATCATCAGGCTTACACATTTCAGAACACTCACTATAGCATATACCCTCCCCAATGTCCATAATCCAGCCACCCTATCCCTAACCCCCAACCTCCCAGCAACCCTCAGTTTGTTTTGTGAGATTAAGAGTCTCTTATGGTTTGTCACCCACCCAGTCTCAACTTGTTTCCCTACCCTCCACGACCCCCCACCCAACTATGTGGATGGAACTAGAGGGTATTATGCTAAGCAAAGTAAGTCAATCAGAGAAAGACAATTATCATATGATCTCTCTTATATGAGGAATTTAAGATGTATGTTATCATTTTATTTGTGTTTTTGTTTTTCCCTAGGACCTTCTTAAAAGGGACGTATATTTTTGTTTCTGTACAAAATAGGATATATTTTTTTAAAGTTAGCAATACATGACAAATATATTCTTGGCATGCTCAGGAAATTTTTCCTACAAAACAATTTACCATAGAGCATAATAAATTATTATGCAGCTCTACCATAGCTTATTTAACAAATCTCATATTGCTTGTGCTGTTTAGAACTCTTTATTATCTTACATAATGCTTTAGTGAACATCTTTGCATTTGTATTTTATACGAATTTCAGGCTATTTCTTTAGGTTAAAATTCATGAAGATTGAAATCCTGGTTCAAAAAAGTATGGTGGCTTTTCAAGCCTTTGGATTGATGTTGCCAAACTGTAATTGTGAGAATTATCTTGAGAAATGGAGTGCAGACCTAAGGTCATTTTTGGGGAAACAATTTGTTATAGGAAACAGAATAGGCTAAAGGATTCTTTATTCTTTCATTCTCACTGACATTCTATTGTGGGAATGTATGGAACATCTTGGTGTTTCACTTATCTGGATTCCAATTCCAATTCTGACCTTCCTCTCTTTTTGTAAGATTGTTAGGATAATTAAATTAGATACTGCATAAATTGCTACTTACCATTTGCCTTGCACAAACTAAAAACTTGTTAGAAGTTAATTATTATCATAACTGTTAATATTAGTCCGTTTTTTCATCCTTCTCATCACTGAGAGTCAACTTGTTATTAAAGTGATGACCCAGGCCTCTTCCCTGTATGCTCCCAAAAGGCTGGCTTGAGCAAAGCTTTACTGAAGCTTTGACTTTACTAAAGGCTCTAAGAAGGACCTGTATCTTCAGGATCCTTAGTGCAGGCCATAGAAATAAGCTCTGGACATTTTAAGCAGAAAATGGAGTTAACTAAAGGACATTGCATTATTATTAATTATATTCTTATTGCTACGTTACTTCTCTGTTACTTTTCCAAGGACTCCTGATACTCACATATATGCATAATAAATTTTGCCTCTTGAAGATAATGAGGTATAAATTCAAAACTATGTTGTTAAAATGAAAGAATTGTAGGTATAAAAACAATTTTTTTTTCTGGACTGTATCTCATATTATCCTTAAAGCCTTTATAGAAACTAATGAAGTGGACTCATAAACTGAAAAATATTATTTTCATGGATATTCTTAGAAATATTTAAGATAAAAATGTATTTAAAATTTATCTTGACAGACACAATTTGTTGCGATTACATCACCAACACATATAGATATTATATATATGTCACCTTGGCTTAATAGTGACCTGAGAAGGAAATTTGTAGTTTTAGCAAATCCCTTCTAGTAACACCCACAGAACTGAAAGCTTATCCTACTTCTTGGTGGTCTTCTGCCCATCCAAAGCTCCAGAGGACCGTAAAAAATATTGGTTCCTCTCCTAAACTGCTGTAAAACAAATCCTGTGAGACCCAGGGGAAAATCTTTCTGAGGTTGGGCAGTCCATGGACACTCAATATTCCATATTTTGAAATGTAGCTAGAAGTGGAAGTGGATTTACTTCTCATGATCTCTTTGTTCATAATTAGGGTTATAAAAAGTGGAATTCAGAACATGAATGAAATATGATTGAAAAGAAAAACCTTGATTTTACATATAAAATTTCTTTACCAGATGGGTGAACTGAGGTAACTTGAGATACTTAAAACTGAATAGCAAAATTAATTGAAACTAAGAAATATAAAACTTCTGACACCCATGAGCTAGTTCCTTAAAAAGTTATCATGTATTGTTAATGTGCTCACACATTTAATGCATATTAATGTGTTCATTATATATAAGGCATAAGGCTTATAAGAACTTGAAATTATAGATCATTCAGTGATTATAATAATAATTCAGTAATTATTAATGACAGTAATGGTGTTAGTAACCACAAGGCAGGTTATTTAGTTTTGGGTTTTGGTTTTTTTTTTCCTGTTCTCTCTTGTTTCTCTTGAATTTCCTTAAATTGATGTTACTCTCCCATTTAAATATAACCTCCCTTGTCGCCAAAATTACTTATGACAGATATATTTTTATTTGTTATATAGAATTTGTTAATAATTTGACATTGTCCTAGCAGTCTTGTGTTCCATTTTTCACTCTATCATTTGGGACTAATTGCTGTGATTTCTCTTTCCCTTCTTTAAAGACTTCATATATAGAATACTGTCCCGTGTGTGTTCAATTCAATATGGATATGAATTCACAATCTTTGATAACACCTAGCTTGGGCTTGAGTCACAGTGATATAGACTTAGTCAACACATTGACACTGGATTAATTAGAACATTCTACATGGTTGAGAAACTTAGTCATTTCGGTTCTATGGACTGTTGCAGCAGAGAAACCCCAATCTTATTTTATGGGCTCTGGAAATCATTATTCTTTAATTGTATTCTGCAGGAAAGGGAAGGCAGTAAGTTTGTGAGCTTCTACCATCTCAAGTCAATTCTTTTCTTTTCTCAGTAATCCCCACAGCAGGCTTCCCTTTTATTATTCTTCCCATTTTAAAGATGACAGAAAAAAGTATAGCACTAAATGGTAAAGCCATATTTAAAATCCAGGTTTGCCTTCATTTATTGCAACAAGAAACATGTAGCATGTTTCACTGTTTCAGGCATCGGTGTAATGGAAATTGTTGAAAGTTACAGAAGAGTTACCACAGTGGGCGATATCCAAAAATGCTTATATTCTATTACAGTTGCTGAAAGAGTTTTAGGTGCATTCTTAGTATTTCTTGAAGATTAAAATCCTAATGTAGTAAGTCAAATTTAATTTATAATCAAATCATGTGCAGACTAAAAAGTGGCAGTCAAATACACTGATTGTGTCTACATATGCTGGCATTGTCATCAACAATGACAAGGTCTTGATAGAGTCTTGTTCAGTCTGCAAATCTGTAGGATCTGGAATATGCAATGTGAACTTAAGATAAATACTCAGCTAGTATGCTTCAGCGTGGTCATAGCCAGCAGTGGATTTTCATAAAACTAATCATGTTAAAACTTCCAAGTTCCCAAGAGAGATCCCAGTAATGATCATTTTATTTTCCTTTTTCTCATATTTATTTGAGAAACCAAGGCAATTTTTATTCACTTTCTTCATGGGTATATTCCAAATTACATGAATTCTAGTCAGAATAAATTCTTCAACCACCTCTAGTTTTACCAATATTTAAAATGTTTACCTACTCATATAATTGGTTATTTACTAGCTCCAACCCAGGTCTTTAGGAGCCATACCTCCCACTCAAGCTATAGGGGCTTCTTGTATATCCGCAGGCTCTCTGTATGTTCTGGCATTGAGAGTTTATGCCAGTGCAACAGGGAGGCTGAGAACAGCACTCGAGGCCCATGGTAGGGTTGTTTGGATTGGTTGTTTCTTGGGCTGTTATTGATGATGGAATACAGTGAATATCATCCCATACAAACCTGAAGATCCAGCTGAATTTCGGAAGTCTCTAACTATTGAAGGAGAGTTGTAAAACAATGTCAGCAATTTTGTCACAATCCAATTACTTTGACTTTGTAAATAGGTAGGACTTGAACCTGTCTGAATGCCCAGAGTTTCCTAAGTAATTAGCCTAACTTCAATTAGGTATAAAGTCAAATAATAATTTCATTCTTTATATTTGTTACATTGTGATGTTTTGACTCTCAAGATCTTGAGGGAAAGGGAAAAGAAGAAAGACTGCATTATAGCTAAATCTTCTCCCTTTCACCTCCTTTCCTGAATTAGACTGCATTATAGGAAATTGTTGTTCTCTTTCATCCTTCTCATTCATGCCCCCAAGGATTAGTTTTAAGGCCCATGCCACTAAATAATTAACATTTTTAATTTGACAAAGGATTATTTATATATGGACCTCAGATGTTTCCTGGATTGAATCAATCGTAATTCCTTGGTTCATAACACATTAAAATCATTGGTCATGAAAGTCCCTCTTGAATTTATATCAATTGATCAATTAATTAATTAATTAAAATAGAAGGAATGCCCAATGAACTTACCAGTCAACTAAAGCACTGGTTATCAATAACTAGGGTGACCCTACGTCCAGATTTGCCTTGGGACAGTTGCTCTTTACTACTACTTTCCTGCTTTAGTTATTAATAGTGCCCTTTGGGGCTCAAAAATCACTCTAGCCTCAATGATAGATTGCACCCTAACTCACCTCTCCCCTACCTAAAAGAAAAACACTATTCTTAATGTTGTGTTTATTGTTTTTTTAAATTTGTATTTGCTTGTTTCCTTTATACATTCATATATGCCTAAGTATTATGTTGTTCATTTTAAAATATTATAAAGGGGGGTGTCATACAATTCTATTTTTCCGAAATTTGCTTTTTTCAAGTAAGCATTATGTTTCTAATATTTATGTTTCTAAGATTTATCTATGTTGTTGTGTTTAGAGGTAGTTGATTCATTTTAATTTTCTCTGCTGTATACTACATGTTATTATTTCCAAGTGAATGGTACATGGATGATTATATGCAATCTTAGGCTATTATAAGCAAGTTTTTTAAAAAAGATTTACTTATTATATAAAGAGAGAGAGCAGGAAAGTGGACAGAACGAGAGGGAGAGAGAGAGAAGCTCAAGCAGACTCCTCACTGAGCATGGAACCTGATATGGGGCTCAAACCCATGACCTGGATATCATGACCTGAGTAGAAACCAAGTCAGATGCCCAACTGTCTGAGCCATTCAGGCACCCCTAACTAATTTTGTTCTGAACATTCTGGTACAATTCTGGGAGTTGCATGTAAAAATTTATATTTTATATATGTGTGTGTGTGTGTGTGTGTGTGTATACACACACATATGTATATGTATATATACATATACATATGTGTGTGTGTGTATATATATACATATATATGTGTATATATATATTACTAGAATTACCACTTTATATATATGCACAACATCTCTGTGTGTGTGCATATGAATAGAATTACTATAGGGTTAGTGAATGTTTAACTTTAAAAATACAACATCAAAGCACGTTCTGAATTATTGGTATTTTTCTGTTTCTTGATCCTAGTGCTAACTACAGAAATGTGTTAAGTTTGTAAAAATTCAGAGAACTGTACACTTGTGTGCAATTTTGGCATGACATTATTACTAAATAAAAAAAATTTTAAAAAATAAATGGTAATGATTTTCCAAAGTGTACTGCTTTACATGCCCACCAGCAATGTATTTCATTGGCCTTTAAAGGAAAATTTTAAAAAGAATATACTGAGATCCAATAGCTCAGGGATTAGGGCATTGGCCTTGTAAACCAGGAGTCATGAGTTCAAGTCTTACTGGGGCCTGACAATTATTTCTTACAGCGTAGCTGGATGGCTCAATCTGTTAAGTGTCTGACTCCTGATCTCGGCTCAGATCTTGATCTCAGGGTCATGAGTTCAAGCCCCATGTTGGGCTCCACACCTAGTGTGGAGCTTACTTAAGAAAAAAAATATATAACTGTATCAGAAAGTTTGCTAATAAAATATACTTGTTTTAAATTTTCTTGTATCCCTTAGACATTTTACGCATTTTTTAAGTATCTTTTGTGTATGTGTGTGTGTGATAAGAAGGGGGTATAAGGGCTCATTAGATAGATCATAGCTCATTAAACATGTGCATGCAAAAAATCTTTGTTAATGGAATAATAAATTAACATTTTGTTAACTTGATCATATCCTAGATACATTTACATGAAATTTGAAGTCTAGGTTTAAGATGGTTTGACCTAAAAGTATAGGTTACCTGGCATACAAGAATTCCTTTTGTAAACAATGCAGTTTTACCAAGAGAAATATGTGTTTTCCAGGAAAGCTCATGTGACACCAGTTGGGAGAAAAATGGCATATAAATGCAGGCATTAGGGATAGAGAAAGCAACCTGCCTTTTGACCACAAACTCCCAGCTGGAATGATCCAAGGCAGACACCTGAATAGAAGGTAGTGGCAGTCAACAGGTGGGGACCTTCTGGATTCTCTGCCCTAGAGCTTCTTCACACTCTACTCCCCACTTTCCTTCTGTTGCCTCTGTGTTATTTGTTCTCTGTGTCACCTTGACCTGTTTGGAATTCTTCCAGTTTCTGCCCTGGGTCCTCTCCTCTCCTCCCCATTTTCTCTCTCCCTAAGTGATAGTTCCAATCCTGTTTGCAAATGCTCTCCGCATTTGCAGAGACTCCTAAACCATCTTAAAAAAAAAAAAAAAAAAAAAATCTCTTTTAAGCTCCAGATCTGCCCAGCTGCTTGTTCAACACTTCCACTCTGATACCTCAGGGTCTGCCTCTACATTTGTTCTTTCTAATTACATTTTACCTCTCTGTTAACTAAGTCATTATTTTCTGTGTAGGCAGAATTATCTTAAAAAGTCTTATCATACCACTGCCTGGCTGAGAGCCCTGAATGTCTTCACAGAAGTTCAAAATTCTCACCATAGACCATAAGGATCAACATGGCCACAGCTGACTTTCCAGAATCTTCTTATATTCCCCCAATATTTGTTATTCTCCATAGCACTGGTCTTACTTCAGTTCTTGAACATAACCTGCATTTTACTCTTCCCAAGATGTTTCTATTTCTCTTCCCTTGATAATTTGTACTTACCCTTTGGGGCTTACAATAAATTATCAGTTGCTCAGAAAATTTTGCCTCCTCCCCATCCCCCCTTGACATCAGAGCCCCATATGGACTCTCTCAGCAAGTGGTATTCTTCCTTCACAGCTTGTATCACTGTCTATAATTTTACTTGTGTTTCTGGGATTCTTGGCCTCATGTCTCTTCCTTTACTGGAAATATATGTGCTACCTGAGGGCAAAGGGATCATGGAATATTTAAAATCTGGCCCATAGAAGATGCTTAATACCATTAATTGAATGAATCAATGAGTTGATTAAATATTTATCAAGTATCTTCTATTCATCACAGTAATCATCTTGAAGGAGGAAGAATACAAATTAATTCAAAATAAGTAAAAAAAAAAAAATCAAAACAAAACAAAAAAACCCACTAAATCTCCAAACAATTAAAGAAGAAAGGAAGACAACATGCAATTAAGTGTGAAAATGTGTAATACAGCATGAAACTGCTACAGGAATGCAAGCAAGGAAGAGATACTCTGGGCCTCCAGCCGGTGGGGTGACTCTTTGGACTGGGTAGAATTTCTGTGAAACAAGTTTTGGTCACTTCAAATAATAGATATACATTTTTATTCTCCCACACCTCAATTATAACAATTATAGATTTTTTTTACAGCCATTCTTTTGCTGTGTAAAGGGCCTCATAAATATGTTATTATTTAAAATTCCTTTTTTCATCTTGACATAGTCATATGTTTCTCTGCTGCTTACCACCCGTTTGAGTGACATCAAGCAATTCAGCATTTGCTCTAGAGGGGCTGTCCCAAATCAGAGCCTTCAGAAGGAATGGTGTTCATGGCACCAAAGTGACACTTCCCCCACCCCCAGCAGCAGATGAAATATTTCAAAGAGGACATCTGCCACCACCACTGAGATTTTATGGAGTACCCACACATGTAGACTCACTAAAGTGGGCATGACAGCTGAAAAATATTAAAAGTGTGTGTGTGTTTTTAAAAACAACTTATGGTTAGGAATTAAGAAATGACTTTTAAATAAGAACAGAATTTTTTTTTTTGCAAGTGTGTACTTTTTTTCTTTTTCCTTCTTTTTTTTTCTTTTTTTTTTTTGAAGACCCCACACTTGCAAAATCTTTTAGGTCATGTGTTTGCTTTACGAAACATTTGGCAAGTAATAGGTGCCATGGGAATATATCCACTCCATCTGGAATCAACAGATCCTCCTGGTTTCCTTGTACCTGTGTTACCACCAGTCCCCATGGCTCACAAATGTTTTTGTTTTCTTTCTTTAATAAATTTTGGATGCAATAATTAAATGGAGGAGCCCTAGTGAAGAGACTTCTTCCTTAAATTTTGTAAAGCAAATCTTGGGGAAGAAAGTCAATGTATACTTGCCAACCTCATGTTTATAAAAATGAAACCTGTGTAGAATGTCATTACTTCTTTCCTTGATAGAGTATTTTTCTTTTATAAAACAAGGTCCAATGAACATATTATTTCTGACCTGGTTTGTTTTCTACCTCTCACCCCTCCAATGCAAAACTTTTTAAAAGCATTTAATTTTATTTAGATAACAACAAGTTATGGGTCATGTTGTCCTAACTTCTGTGTTCCTTTTAAAATTTGAACAAATACTGTAACTGGAAAAATGATTTGGTTATCTGATCCATTCACTGTCAGAGTAAGATGTTTCTTGCTCTATCTTTTTTTTAATTTTCATTTTCTGTCATCAACTGAGGATGGTTATATCATTTCACAAAAAAACCTTCTGGGTTTCTACTCCTCCAATTACTTTATTTTGTTTTATTTTATTTTAAAGGGGAGGTCATGTAGAAAATCAAGCTTATAATCTCGCAAATACAGCATCCCTTGTTTGATATTTGGATCTTTCTTCTTTCATTTTGGCAAGAAATACTGTGGGAATAAATGTTTCTGCCAAGTATCAGTTATTTAAATATTTCATTACCTCACAAAATAAAAAAGAAGACAGAAAAAAAAATAGCTTCTCTAAGACAATTGGACAAAGACAAATTCCTGATTTATCTGAAGACTGAGTTTCTGCCCTTTCTTTAGAATAACACACTAATTTTTAAAAATTCCTCTAAAAATTTCTGGAGGTATTCATATTATTAAATTAATTCATATGTTGACATTTGAAGACACTGTTTTCTGAGAAGGAAACAATTTAGTTTAAGAAAAAAAAGAATTTTTCTCACAAAAGCAAAGCCAACACAGGGTAATGACAACCAAAAAGTATAATAATAAAGTATCACATTAAATACCTTATTAGGAGAAAGAACATACATTCACACATATATCCATACTCGTAGAAATGTCTTTCATTTATTTTAATGCCTCTTGCCATTTTCTTGTTTTACATATATTCGTTTTTTTAATTGTTAGTTAGTCACCATAAAATACATCATTAATTTTTAATGCAATGTTGTATACACATATCTCTAATTAAAAATATTTGAGGAAATAGTAGTCATGAGAAGAGATTAGTGTGATGTGTGTGTCTGTGCCTGTGTGTGTGTGTCTATGCAAGAAGAGACTGAGCAAAACCAGAGATACTATGTAGAAATGAATTATTTTGCATGTGTTAAAACTTTTGTTTGCTTAATTGCTGCAAAATACAATTTTGTTTTTGGTAGAGAGCCATAAACCTAAATTTAGTAGAAAGCCAAGTAGATCTAAGGAGCTCTAATTTTGCTATCAAAAATATATTGTCTCATTTATTTGGCAAGAAACAATCAAATCAATTTTAGTAAAACACATTTCTAGTTTCATATTTATTTCACCCATCACTTTATAAATGTGTCCTCAATGTTGTTATTGACTAACTTGCCAAAATATGAATTTCAAATAAAAAGAAAAAGAAGAGAAGAGAGCAGTAAAGGGCTAATAGACTTTTCAGAGAGAATCTTATTAGAACATTGCCCATAATGGTGGGGCATTTGACTCAAGATTGTTTCTTTTGGACCTAGATCCAGGGTCTTTATTATTGATAGATTCAGATTGACCTTGCTTTTAATCCATGGCAGCAGCCCGACAAACCCATAGCATGGCTGTAAGGGAAGCATATTGTCAAGTTTCAGTATCTTATTATTTAATCATATTTTAACTTCCTAATGACAGATGGAATCCCCTTTATGCAGCCTGTTGCTCCATGCCTGGTTTTAAATTTCCATGTTAAAATAAAGTGAATGCCTCCATTTCAACCTAAAACAATTGATTTCTGAATTAAAAGTACCACACCTCTGATAAGCTAGAGATAGTCAAAACTGTAGGACACACTTCTCTGCGAGCAATTATATATAATTTGAACACTAGTAGCTTATGCATTTGTTATATGTCAAATATGAGGCTCTGATTTTAATGAATGGAAAGGTAATATTTTCAGACATTATTATTTTTTTAAAGACCTTACTTATTTGACTGAGAGAGAGATCACAAGGCAGAGAGGCAGGCAGAGAGAGATAGGAGGAAGCAGGCTCCCTGCTGAGCAGAGAGCCAATGTGGGGCTCCATCCCAGGACCCTGAGATCATGACCTGAGCTGAAGGCAGAGGCTTAACCCACTGAGCCACCTAGGTGCCACTTTTCAACATATTATCACCTACATTTTTGATGATACTATACTTTAGAGATGTTACTATTAAAATGAAAAGAAAAAGTGATTATATTACAGATTTTACAACAGACTGAACACTTATTACCCCTGTAACTTTAACTGATACTTCTAGGATTTCTTTCTTTTTTTTTTTTTTTTTTGTAATTATTTTTGTGGACAATCCTCTGAAGCCCAGTTATAGCAAATCTCTAAACATTTCCATATACTACAGATCTGGGGAAACTTGAGTCAGATTATGTCTCTCAAGTCATAGTGACATGGAATATTAAATTATAGAAAGAATATTTATCAGTTCTGATTTTATTCATAAAATCAGATTTTTTTAAAATCAAGTTTTAATGGAATTTTAATTTCTTTTTAAATCTTTGAAAATAACTTATCCTTCAGAATAAAGACTCAGAAGGTGTTCCATGAAATAAGCAATCTCTGAAACTTCCCCTTTTATGAAATACGGTTTTAGTAATCATTGGATTGTCTTCTTTTATTGAATGGCTTGGCCTAGTCTCTCTCTCTCTCTCTCTCTATCTCTCTCTCTCTCACACACACACACACGGTACCTTATGCATTTTTCATTATATTCCCTTGACTGATATATTTGGCCAAGGCATTTACATTTGGGGATTTGAGCAGAAGTGGATATAGGTGTTTGAGGCCTGAAAATGCAAGAATTTGGGAAACTCTTCTTGAGAAAAAGAATACAAAATGACAATTATAAAAATAGGCATAATGATCTTGGAAGGAACCCTTATTGGTGAGTTACCAGAATCTTCATTAGCTTCTGAGAAATAGTCTGGTGAATATAGGATTATAGATTGAGGCTTCTGTGTGAAGCTTCAAACACCTTTCTAATCTTTTTCTCCTTTTCTGCATGTGATTCCCAAAGGGAAGTATTAATGTTGACAAAGTCATTTAGGACACTAACATGCTAACGTCCTACTCTCTCTCTCTATCTCATCTCTCTCTCTCTCCCTCCTATTTTCTTACCCCGGGACTGGTCCTTTTGGAGACTTTTATCATCACTTCTTCACTGCAGGTTTTAGATTGAGACATGTCTTAAGAAAATCTGGAGGGAATGATGACATTCTCCTTATTGAGTAAGAAGCTCTTACTTTCCTCCCTCCCTTTTGAAGTCCTTTGTACTCATTCCTTGCCACTGATGTTTTCAGATATAGAGGGCAAAGCCAGGTAGGTAGTGAACATGAACAAAGACGATTTGCCATAAGAGCTACAGACAATGAAGGGCAAAGACCGGAAGTTTTCTTTCATGGAGAGAATAACCAAGCTTCAACTCTGGAAAAATGGCCACAGATAGGCAAATATTCCCAGGAGTGCAGATCTTTTTTTGTTTTCCCCAGAAAAACAGCGATCTTGCGTTTTAAAGCAAGGGATGCGTAGAGAAGAGCTGTCCATCCATTGGGCTGTAGGCTCCATAAGTCTGTGTCTGGTTTAGGGAAGAGGAGTCTTTTTAGTCCATGCTAGGTGTTTGGGTTTTTTCCTACTCCATCAGAGGAATGAAGAACATGTATTTGCTTAGCCATATCTATTGTGCATATATCTCTTCTCTAGTGACCTTGTGTTGGTCACTAGATGAACTGATGAGATTTTAATGCAATTAAATTCACTAGATGAAGATGGAGATAGGAATTGTGACCTAGTGGCTAGTGGCAGGGCAAGCCAGGAATTCATGATCCTGATCCCTAATCAAGTACTTCTGTTCTTAAATATTATTAATATAGCATGCACTGTCCTTTCAGGGAATTTCTGTAACTTTTCCTTGGGCTTCAGTCTATCGAAGCTGTTCTTAGCTCTGTAGCTGTGGCATTTTGTGGTTTCAAATCCATCCAGGAATGCTGTGCTGTTGAGGATATTCCTATTCCCACATTAAACATGAGAGCAGCCTGATTCTACCAAATGCATTTCCTGTCACTTGGCCTCTTGACATTTGCAGTATGTTCTATAGCTGAGCCTGGAAGGGGTTTTGTATGTAGTTTAAATCACTTGCAAAAAAAAAAAAAAAAAATGCAGGTCTGGAATCTCATTTCTTTTTTCTCTAGGGAACATCCATGCACTAAATTGACATCAACACATGATAGAAATTGGTCACTCCCTGATATAGTCATTCAGGAATTTTTGCTATTTTAAGGCCTATTATTATTTCCAGCAGTTGCTACTTCATCATTCAGCAAAATACAGTCATCCAGAACTTCCTGACATATCAGTAGTCCGGTTCCAGGCCTTAACTCCCCAGTAGCCGGCTTTGCCACTTACAGACAGTGGGGCATGCGCTCCTGGGTGTGGCTCCGAGAAGACACGGAGTACGCTGTCCTCCATCCCTCCCTCTTGACTGTCCCAGCAGTCTTATCTGAATGAAATCAAGCTGATTTTGAGACTGCATCCTGCCTCTGCTAGTCCAATGGCATCTGCAATTTCTTTTTATGCAAAATGAGGCATGTGAACAATGAAGGAAGGGAAAAGAGAGCAGAAACATAAAGCATGTAGTTTGTTGCATAAACACAGCCTCAAAGAACAGAAAAGATAAGGAAGGAAAAAAAAATGTGAGACCATAAGAATGAATAAGTAGGAGGGAATTGGGGAAAAATGTATGCTCAGTTATAAAACTGTTCTTTCTTTTTCATCTTCTGTATTTGAGTGTTTTACAGAATTTCTTCTAGAAGGAAGAAATTTCTTCATTTTCCATGCAGGAGCTTAATAGACTATCTGTTCCCTTTCCTTCTCTTTTCTTCCCTTCCCTTCTCTGTCCATTATGCTGGTTCACTATAGATTTTACATCTGTGGAGTTGCCAGATTCATGCTTCATAGGACACGATGTCTGCCATCGCCTGATCTTACATTCTTTCTAGAAATGCCCTTGTTTTATTTTTGAGGTTTTGAATTTCCAAGTTTTCAAAGCATGGATAACTGAAGATTGATGGACTTCAGCACAAATGAATTTCTAAAAAAAAAGGTTTGTCTAGATGTAGCCTTACATATATAAAAATTTAACCAACTTTTAGAACAAATCAGCATAGCATGGCAGGAAAAGCATGTGAGGTCTGCAGCTGTGAGAACTTTTTATAAAAATATTGAAAAGAATCATTTTAAACCATAGTTTACTGCATTATTGGTTTATATTAGGTAGTATGGACTGATTGTGTACTATTGTTTGCCTAGATGACTAGGTTTTCAGCTTTAATTAGCTTTTGTTTTTCTTAAAAGCTAATTGCTTTAAAAAAATCAAGATTTCTTGATTGCCAATGACAAGAGTAATAAGTAATATGGTTACATACTTTTAAAAGAATATCCACAAACCTTTCTAATTGTACAGAACTAGATTCCCTTTGCATTTTTAAAAAATAAGCTATGTATTTTTAAAACCAGAAAAACACATATTTACTAATAATATTAGTAAAATAAAATGTCTTGTTTTTGGCAAGTGAATCGCTGCTAACATATTTCATAAAACATAAACAAACATTTCTGGTTCTACTTGGCTTTGAAATGTATTTTATATCTTCATTTCCTTATAACTATCATATCTTTCTGGACTAATGCACTATACTATCTAAATAAGTATGCCATATATAAAAGTGCTTTGGGGACACCTGAGTGGTTCAGTTGGTTGCACATCTGCCTTCAGTTCAGGTCATGGTCCCAGGGTTCTGGCATTGAGCACTGGGTAGGGTTCCACACTCAGCAGTCTGTTCTTCCTTCTCCCTCTGCCCCTTCCCTGTTCGTGCTCCCTCTCTCTGTCTTTCAAATAAAGAAAACCTTTTTAAAAAAAGAGTTTTTACTGATATCCCCTATTAATAGGTATGTACTATAAGGATTTTTCCTTGTTCAGATCACATTCTGAATTGCATGGTATCATCAATATTTTCTTATCATTGTGACTTACCATATACAATGTTTAGGTGGAGGGGAAATACTAAGGTGTTGTCTTTATTGTAGAATGCAGATTTCCCTTCTGCGGGGCTAACTGATTCACAGATGAAACAGGTGATTAACCTTCTTCACATGCTAAGAAGCTATTGGCTAAATTAAAACACTTTAGATCCTCCAACAGGTTTTATGGACTACTTGCAGGGCGTACATGTTTCAAGCATCTACTGTATTCTAGTCACTGTTCATAACAGTGAACGAGGCAGACAAAAAGCCCTGTCCATGGGCTTTTATTCTCATGGGAAAAAGACAGATGATAAATAAGATGAATAAGTAAATTAAGTGGAATATTAGTAAGTGCTATGGAGAGAAAGTGAAGCAGGAAGGGTAAGTTGCAGGTAAGTGTAGGAGAGTTGCACTTTTAAAAAGGGAGGCCAGAGATGACCTTCCTAAGAAGATGATACTTGAACAAAGATTTCAAGGAAGTGAAGAGGTGAGCCCTAGGGTGTGTGTTTATCGGGGGGAGGTGGGACAGGGAAGCACAGTAAATAAAGACAAGAGCTAATGGAAGGGCCGAGGGACGTGAATGTGCCTGGTGTCCTCATGGAGGAGTAGGGCCTACAGGAGAGGTCAGTAGGAGAAAGAACCCAAGAAACTTTGTTAGGGTGTTAAGGTGGAATGGATCTTATAGGGCCTCCCGGACCCCTGAAAGATTTTGGATTTTGCTCACAAGAGAAGGGAAGGAGGGGATGCTAGCCAGAATGGTCAGGATCACACTTAGGATCTCATGAGAACATTCTGCTGAAGGCACTGATAGAGGAGGGCAAAGCTAGGAGCTGAAGGATCATTGACGAGGCTAGTGTAATTGTCCGTGTGCAAAGAATGTCAGCTATCTTTAATGTTTCTCCAGTTAGCACAGTTGAGAACTTTAGTTCACCACCCTTATGGAGAAAATGATGGTCAACCATTGAGAAGTTACCCAGAGCTCTCCCTGCGACTCCCTCCTTCACGTATTCCCCTATCACAGAAACGGACACGGGGAAAGGTTCTATCAAACTCTGGGACATTTTGCTAAATATGTAATTATACATGCAGTATCTTCACATGTTCTTTTCAGCAACCGATTAATAGAAACCAGATGTGTGGTGAGCTGGAATATGCTCTGGAGGTTGTCCCGAGAAAGTAAAGACATATTGATGGAGAGAACACACCTGCAGTCCTTGCTGCTGTGGGCTGCTTCTGCCTCGGCTGTGACGTCACCTGCTGAAGGGAAGATTTTGCTTCCCAAATCGTCTCTTGCTGATTAAGCAGAGGAACTCTGGGTCAATAAGATCATCTAAGCACCTCATTGCAAAGCACAGAGCATCAGGAAATGGCATCTTCTTAGAAGGGGTCACTAGACCCCACCTGGTGTTGAACACGATCTACTTGTTTTCTAGAGAGCTCGAAGCAATCACTTCTGGTTGTTTGTGAAAAGAGAGACACAGAAAGTGTAAGAATAGGTAGAAGTATTTGAAAGGTTGTGAGAAAAATGTAACCTCGCTCAATGCTCTCCATAAGCCAAGGAAGAGGAGTTTTTGCTTTAAGCAAGATCATGTGCTTAAGACATCTAAAAAAGAGATGAACTAAAATGGAATTGTTAAGTCCACAAATAGTTAAAAAAAGAAAGGAAGGAAATCTTGGGTTTTAAATTATTTATGAGAATAATCTGGAACTATAGCCAAACAAAGCACTAAACATGGCTTAGATCAAAAGTGTTTTGTTTTGTTTTTTTAATTTCCCTGTTTTGCTGCTTAAGCGCAGAGTGGAAATTTACTTTACTATTGGTAAAATATGCATAGTTAGAACATTCTTCTTAAAGATTAAATGTTCAATAATTATTGAAGATACTGGCAATAATTCCATCTCAACTTGAGGCTTGATTTTTTTCCCCCAGATTTCAGTTATGTGCACCCAAATTATTACAACCAGATTTTACTATGAAATCTTTACTTCTATTATTATTATAATTTTATTAATAAATATTTTGTTAATCCATCATCTATATTTCATTATCAATTGCTCTTCTCTTGTATAAAGAGATCCAATCCTGATTTTTAGAAATCATACAATACTCAAGGTGGAATAGTTCATGTACCCAGTAAGGCAGACAATTTGGATTGTTTTTCTCTTGGTCAGGATAAACTTGGACTTCCTCTTTAATTAATAGAATAAGAATATTTTGGTAATGGAATTTTGATAGGTTCCCAAGAGACTTTGATAGTTAAAGTCAGGGGAGAAAACATACCCGTATAGAGAAAAGTTGTAAATGGAGGTTGGAGGTTAGTCATTCTCTTATGATAGGAAAGTTAGAAATCTCTTTAGTGCTGGCTACTTCTTCCCTTGATGTAGCCGTGGATCCCAAGAATACTCAGCTCTGCTGAATTTCTCTACTTCTGTTATAACACAGAATCAGTTGGATTCTGTGTTCTTCCATCTCCTCTTTTAACAAAATAGAATAGCAGCATTTTCTTCCACAAATATAAAGGTTAATATAAATGACAATATTTTATTTTTTAATCTCCAGACAAGATAAATGATTTGAGGGCAAGGAAATACCTATCTTCCTTCCTTCCTTTCTTTCTTTCTCTTATTCTTTTAAAGAAAAAAAAAGAATAAATTAATTTCATCTGAAGAAAGCCAGATGTCCTCAAGATAAGTCCTGTCTGCCAAAAGAGTTCTTTAGAAATTCTCTGATGAGTCAAAATTCCAAGGTTCTTTCCCATGTTGGCTGTGTGGTTGAGTTAGGTCAGAGCGATAAGGCGTCTCTCCCTAAAATGTCCCTATAATACTCTCAATTGTCAGTTGATTCCCTGAATCCAAAAATCTTATCCCAACAAGTCACTTTATTTCTCACTGATTCCTGAGCAGAGCCATTAACTAAACAATGAAGGAAACAACATTTGTATGAACGCTGATTGATTCAAATACTAATTGGTAATATCTGTGTGCAGTAGTTTCCTTCAATATATGTTCTATTATACTTAACTGGTCTACTGTCTAGGATATCAGATATCATGCATTTGGACAATATTTCTTATACTTTGTTTAATTGTCTTTTATAGATTATCAATAGAACATTTAAAAGAGATGAATGGGAAATATATGCAGAGTGCTGCTCCGTAACTGAATGGGTGTGTATTATATTATCCTTGGTCAAATTTCCCAGAGACCCTTCTCTGAAGTAGTCATTTAAATGATAGTGATCTCCAGATGATGCTGTTAGGATTAGATAATAAGAGTATGACTCATAAACATGTTATTTAAACATGGGAACAAGTAACTAGAGCCACTCTTTTTAGCCAAAAACCTCTCATTTTTATGGGTTTTCCACCCCCACACAAATGGCATACACCTCCAGTCTTTAAACTGGCAGGTTTTCTTAGAAAAATTACCCATTCTATGATGAAGAATACCTAAATCCCACAAGTAAAAGAAGCAGTCTGTTATTACTCTTCCTGTTCGGTGCATGAAAAGCAGAAGTATGTGAGAACCAGACCCAACCTGTAATTTGGTAGCCAAACAACAGTTCTGTGCTGTCACAGGAAAAATAAAAATATAGCTCTACTTTGGTATTCTTGGCTGGTCTTCCCTGGAGGAGTGAAACCTTTGCTTGATTTTTCTCTCTTCTAGAACAATGTTCTTGTCTACTGCTAGATTCCCACTAAAGAAGCTTGTGCACATGGGGAGTTAGACGTTTGCTTCCATTCCAAGGACTGAGATTGAGGAGTATAGGGTTTATGTTTCCTCTGTTATATGCAAGGCTTTCCTCTACTAATGCACATGCTTTCTCCTAAGTACCTTTTAGGATCGAGTTGTTTTAGGCTATATGTATAATTTTTTCTCTCTATGCAAGTGATAAAAGATAAACTGAGATACAATAACATTTTCAAAAGTTTCTTGAGTATATATCAATTCAAATCGGATAGTGCCAAACAGAAAGTGGTTAGGAGGGCTCCACCGAGGGGAGCTAGGAGAGATTTTTACAGACAAGGTGGAAAGCAGGGTGAGGAAATGAATTGATTGGCTTGTAGTTTAAACAGGTTCCTTATTTGGGAACATCTATGTGGCTGTTTGTGATTGGTTGTACTTAACTGTCATTTTTGTGGATTCAAGTGCATGGCTTTAGCTTGGGTTTTGGTTTACTTTCATGGGCTGCCAAGATGTTAGAGCCCTCTCAGTCTAATGGCCTCCCTGTTCAATTATTTTAACACAAGGGACATAGTTATCTCACTACTGAAGTGATCAGAGCTCCTCACATCCAAGAATGATTATGTCTTGCTTAGTGACAAAAAGAGCAGATCTTCCTAGTGCAGTCCATACTGCAGTAAAAAGGAGATTGATATTAGTCCTTTTTTAATCAGTATCACTGGCACACGTTGACCCTTTTAAGTAAGATAATACCAAATTTGGATCTATAATTTTCATAATGGGAAACTATATGTGTAAGAACATGTGTGTGTGTCTCTGTGTGTATGTATATATACTCTCACATACATGCATACTTATACATATATATACACAGAGAAATAGACATGTATGTATGAATATATATATGTGTGTATATAATTTAACACAGAACATTCATATTTGTCTTGGTCCCTATAAAAACAACAACAAAAATAATGAAGACAGTGTTATTTTTCTACAGCTACCGTTGAAAACAAGATCTTGTCATAGGTCAGTAAGGAAAGGGGAATTTGACACAGTTGTAAGAGAAATAGCTTTTAATCCACACAGATTCCCCAAAGCACAAATCATTCCACCAAATTGCTGGGAATCTGAAGCACAAAGATAAGCTCAGTGCCTTGACAATAGGCGTCTTGCTTTCTTTATTTAGTACATGATCTGGGGTCAAATCGGTGACTTGATTTTAGACCACTGAGTTTCCCTTATTCCAGGTTGCCTTGTCACCTGAGGTGTTTAGATCCCAGGTGTTATTAGTTTCTTACTTCCTTAGTGTTCAGTTCCACTGCCTTTTTATTGAGTAATGTATATATACTAATAGAATTTGACACTCTGAAAAAATGTACAGATTTGCTTCCATCATGAAAAGGAATCCAATCAATATCATGGTAAGCTTTTGTGTGCAGTAGGCATTTATAAGGCAGTATCTTAAAATAGATATTAAAGTATTTTTTGGTAGATGAAAAATCTGAAGAAACTTTTGGTGGGTTCATTTGTTATGGGGAGGAATAAAATGTTACTCATTGCTGTGAACCTCTGAATTTAACATGTGTGTAGTAAGATGAGCCCAAAGCTTGCTTTTTCTATTCTTTCCTTAGCCTCACCCTAAGTTGGTAGAGTTAACCTCTGTGTTTCTGAAGGGCTACGTTGCCATTATTTCCCTGTTCACCTCCAGGACAGGGAAGGGGAAGGATGAAAAGTACAAGATTTCCATGTTTTAGGACCACTGAAGGGGATTATTGAGAGTGCCAGAGCTGAGCTAGTGCTTTGAGTTGATGAGGCTGTGTTGCAAGGGAATTGGGAAAAGAGGAGTGCTTTTAGAGTGTTGAAAGTCATTCTGATACTAGAGGGTAGACTTTATATGTCCTCAACCCATGCACTGGTAGATAGTGTTAAACCTAAGAGATGCCAATATCACTCTTGAGGTGGTTTAGGGCTTCTGAAGGTGGGGGTGAAAAACATTAGTAACCATGGCCATCACCGTGAAAGGTTCCTGTGCCCAGCAGAGAAAGCTCCTCATGATCTCATCTGGCATACATAACAGCAAAGTCCCATGTATGCTGATGGCCAGAGTGCCCAGATCCAAATGTTCTGGAATGACCCAAGAGGAAATCGTGACTAAATCACAACTTCCTTTCTAAAACACAGGAGGGAATTCTGAGCACATTGTTTGATGAGTAAGAGAAAAGTTAAAAAATGAAAAAAAAAAAAAAAAAAGAACCAAATTTCATTCACATGACAAAAAAACCTAGCCCACTCAGATGGATTCTTTCCCTTTTTTGTCTATGTGCATATCCTTTATTCAAACTTTGAGGTGAGGAGGATGAGTTGGGGAAAAAAGAAAAGAAAAACCATGAAAGTTATTTCCTGGCATTTCACCCAGGAATGAGTGATGAATAGAGCCTGGAAACAACTTTAAAAGCCATTTTCTTTGCTCATGTGAGGTCACGAGGTTGCTCCGTGCAACTCTCTGGGCACTAGAATGAATGAAAATGGCACAAAACACACCCAAGGTCTATCATTGATTTAAAGTGATTGATGACTGGTCTTGTCTGATTGTGCCATATTGTCAAACCATTCATCATTCCAAACAAACCCGTATCTATACTTCATAGTCTAATATACAGTTACATGTGGCCAAAGAGTTAAGGAGTTGTTATTTTATTTTTATTTTTTTTCTACAGAGCAGTTGCTAGTGAGGTGGGGGCAGGGGAAAGAAAGAAAACATGTTGCTTCCTATCACAGAACTGTAAAATCGTTGTCTGTTAAGAAGAAAGTGCTCTGATGACACATGCTACATTCTTGTTAAGTTTATGTAGGAGTGTGTTCATTTCTATTGAGCAAACTGTATTTTCCACAGTTCCCACTCTTTCTTCAAGCTGTGTCTTCCCAGGATTTTTCACAAGACCTGGTATTTGTCCTACTTAGGAAGTCAGCTGTTCCTAATTCCTGGACCAATCCTGGTTTGAGACAGGAAGTTCATTTTTTAGAATACCTAAAAAATGAGTATAAAAGTATTTCATACTCATTACTTAAAACATATAAGATAAAAAGTATGAAGAAATAAAAGTAACACATTATCCCTATATCCCACATCTTAAAGCATATCTTCATGCTTTCTTTCCATGTGGTTTCCTAAGTGTTATTATTTATATATAGTTAGCTATGATTGCATATTTTCCCCCTTTATTATAAAAGTAAGATTACACTATATATGTAGTTTTGTGTCCTTTTATTTCCACACAATATTGTATCTTGAGCCTTTTAACCAGGTTATTGCAAAACCTTCCGATGCATGACTCTTGAGGCAGACAGGGAGTGTTAGTGTCTCCTGACTCACTCTATTGGGTTAGCAGGACTGTGTAGGGGTGCACTACTAGAGCATTAGGGGTGATCCTGCTTAATCTGAGTCACCACTGCAGCTTATCTCACCCATGACATGGCATCATCTCTTGCTTACCTCTAGGCTCCAAGGTTGAGCCCAGAATCAAACCTGCCCCTTAAACCCTGAAGTGCCTTTAGTCATACACAATCTCAGGTCAAATTCTGCTCTAGGTGCCATAGTTCCTAGAGCTCGGCTTTTCCTTAATCATCATTCAGGCCTCTATCTTTACACAGCAATGAGGACCAGATTTTGCTTTTGTGTGAACCTGTACTTCTCTAATTTAGAGAAGAATGGTGTTCTGATATCAAAATCTGAGTACCACTACATTAGACCCCATCCCATCCACCCCAGCTTCCCTGATGCTACATTATGACTATCTCTTAGGAAGTTCCACTGCATCTTGGACCCTGAGACCAAGCCTGTATAATGAATATGTATAGCTGTATTTTATGGGCAAACCTGTTAACCTCAGCCAGGCCTTCTATTGTTAATGAGCTCCTAAGTCCTACAGAAACAGACTTGTGGCTTCAGAAGTTATAAACTAGTTGGGTAAAAGAATCGCTCTAGTGAGCACCCAGGTAGCTTAGTTCATAAAGCGTCTGCCTCAGCTGAGGTCATGATCCCACGGTCCTGAGATGGGGTCCTGCATTGGCCTCCCTGCTCACCAGGAAACCTGCTTCTCCCTCTCCTTCTCCCCCTGCTTATGTGTTCTCTCTCTCTCAAATAAATAAATAAAAGCTTGAGGGAAAAAAAAAAGTAACTGCTCTAGGCTTCACTTCCTATCCATTCTCTTCAAAACATTACCTCCAACTGGCTGGGTTTTGTTTTGTTTGGTACCTGGATTTTCCTTCTTGGGAAGCTCTTTCAACGTGACATTTCATCTGGGTGGTTTATATGAATTTAGGAATTCAAATCTCCCAAGATGCTTTGATTGGCTCATTGTATTAAGCCAGTGGTTCTCAACTGGGTGTGATTTTTGGCCCACCCAGAATGGGATCTATTGGAAATGTCTGGAGATATTTTCCTCTAGTCATAACTAGAGGAATGCTATTGGCATCTAGTGAGTGGATGCAACTAAATGTCCTACAAAGTACAAAACTAATCCACATGACAAAGAATGAACTGTCCCCAAATGTAAATAGAGCCAAATTTGAGAAACCTGCCTTAAGCTGTCCACATCATGGCCCATAAGATTATGAAGCCATGACCAACTCTAGCTAAGACATGCTGTGCCTCCGCTTTTTTGAAGATATACCCAATGTTCCTCCACCTGCCTAACTTACCACTTGTAGGTGAATGTAATACTTGGCTCTGAATCCTCTGTGTTGAAAATATACTGTCAGTGAATTCTGAACCCTGCATTAATATATGAAAAGTACTAAGCTAAACATTTTGAATAAGACAGGCTTCATGTTCTAGAAATTTTTAGGCTAACATGGAAAGTAAAATGTGTTCATAGAGGACTACATAAATCCCTATCAATATATTATGACATGAATCTGTCCAAATAATTAATTATGTGGAATATGACTATTGCAGGTCACTTCCCTCCCTCCTAATTCCCAGGGAAGTATTCAAGCCTGGATAGGCACTCACCAAAAAAAAAAAAAAATCTGAAACAAACAAACAAACAAACACCCCAAACAACAACAACAACAACAACAAACATCCAGAAATAAAGTATCAAAAACACCAAGCCAGTAATTTCAAATGGAAGCCAAAATACTTATGTTGCCCAAATTTTTATCTGACAATCTCCTTCACTTCACCTAATAACTCCTATGTTCTGACAAATGGGAAAATGAAAAGAGAAATGGTTTCTCCTTCACTGCAATACATTTCTACTGTCCATTACCATCTTCCTCCTCATTGCTCTTGGGTTTTCCTTTACTTGTCTGCTTCAGCTGAACCCAGAGAGGCTTACCAGCTCAGCCATCTGTAAGCTTTTCTGTAAAACTCTCTTCCCTTTATATACTTCTATTTCACATCTCTTTGGTATTTAGTTATTCTCTTTTTTTTCTCAACATTTTATTATAAAAATTTTTAGACGTAAAAATAAGTTGCAAGGACTCTACAGTGAACACCTATAGACACACCATGTGGATTCTACAGTGATGCTCTTTGCATTATCACATAACTGTTTTCCATCTATCTACTTCCCTTTTTGATGTGTTTCAAATTACATCCTAGTCATCCATACACTTCACTCTTAAAGACTTCAACATGCATATAATTGCTAGAATTTATATCTAGTATGTCCAGTATATCTGTTCACATATTTTTATGATAAAGTTTATGTACAGTGAAATGTTCAAATCTTAGGTGTACCATTTAATGAGTTTAAACACTTGCATACACCAGTGTCACCCAAACCAGAAAGACATTTCCCTTCTCCTTCCTTCCTTCCTTCCTTCCTTCCTTCCTTCCTTCCTTCTGTCTTTCATTAAACATAGGTGCTGAATGCCTAATATATGTCAGGTACCTGGACACTTCTAGGCTTTGGGCAAGTGTGGAAATCACTCTATCAAACATCAAAATAATGTCAAGTTTGGAGATAGAAGATGACCTGGAAATTTGGAGTGGTAGCTTTAACCATCATTTCTCTCCTAGCCCTCTCTCTCTCCCTTCAGTGAATGTTGCTACAATCAAGTATGTAATGTAGGCAATGCACCTAAGAAGTGAAATCTTATCCAGAGTCAGCCACCACTCAGCCACTAGCTGGGAGATTGAGTTAGGAGAAAGGAATTCTACTGTCAGATTACAGAAGCATAATCCTGGAGCCTTTTGGCCACATCCACGGTCTCAGTATTTTTAGACTTTTTAAAGTACTTGTGTCCCTAATAAATGCATGGGCCACATAATCTCTCAAACCCTTGAAAAAGACTCTGTAGTGTTTTTCTAATCACTTGGCCATGCAATTGATGTTAATATAACAATTTCCATGATCCATTTAAAGCCTTTGCCTCCCATCATCTTAATGTAAGCCCATGAAAGGGCAAGATGGACCTAGAGCCCCCTGTGGCTGCACTGGTGGTATCCATAGACTAGGTGTCTTCACTTGGACTTACTGAAATTGTTTTTTTCCCCAATAGGGGGGAAAAAAAGTTGCAAGATACCTATTTACTTTGATGGATCCCTTATCAGAGCAGCTTATTAGGTAGGTAATACAGAAGGGCATGTGGATCCTCCCAGCACTTCCAAATATTCACCAACCCAGAAGCATTGGCATTTATTTCACATTAAGGATAAAGATGAGAACTCCTATGGGAGAGCAGAGGAGGGGATTTTACATCTATCTGAGATTTAAGGCACTTATAGTGGAGGTAGCACTGGATAGCAGAAGATTCTAGTAGAAGGGACAGAAGACATGTGCAAAGGAATCCTTGCAAGGAAGTACATGACATACTTGCAAATGAAAAGTTATGTTTTGATTGGAGTGTAGTGGGTGTGAGAAGGATCAATGAGTAGAGAGGCTGGAAATGGAGATTTGGGCCAGATTATAGTAGGCTTTGAATTTTAAAGCTAAGAGTTTAGGCTTTATTTTATGGGCAATAAGGACCCATTGAGCTGAGTGTGTTATAATCAAAGCTGCACTATAACAAAATTACTTTGGCAGCAGCCTGAAGGATAAGCAGCAGCATGGACTAAAGGCTCAGACCAAGTCTGTGTGCTAGACCTGTCAGGTATTAGCTGAGCAAACTGGAGTGAGAGATCACCAAATCTTTCCTCACCCATTTCCTCATTTATAAAATGGATATGGCAATACTTACCCTGCAGGGCTCTGATACTGATTTGACATACTGGATTTAAAAGACAAGTACCAAGCCTGGCATATTCAGGCACAGGATTTAGTTCTTCAGCAGGTTATTTATATTATATTAGTAGATAAGGACCAAATGACAATTGTCATATAATTCTTCATGGTAGGTACATAAGAAACTGAAATCCAAAGAGAATAAGCAATTGCCTAAGTAATTGCCTAAGTGCCCAATACTACTAAGTAGCTGATCCAGGCATTAATTCCTGGCGTTCTGGCTCCAGAATCGGGAAGCATTATCTCTATGTTATACGGAAAGGGCTTAACATCTTAGAAGAATTTCTAGGTAATTCAGCTTTGCTGAAGGTCTACTGTGGAGAATTATAAAGATGTAGAATGTCAATGATTTCCTACAAATTTTAGTCAACAAAGAAGTTTATCCGTAACTTCTTTAAATCAATTCACATCTAAGAAAGCCACTGTTCTACCATGGATTCTAGGTAAAGTTAAAATGTTGGGGAGTTACTCCAGACATTAGTCATAAATCTATATTATGTATTACTGAGGATCCATTTGTATCAGCTTATACAGGTACCTGTAGGTCTAGTGACTACGGCTTCCAGGATCTCTAGAGGCAGGAGAAAGTTCAAGATTGTGGGAGTCCAAACTTCATGTCCAGTATCTTTAGTTGGTCACATCCCTGCTATGAATTATTGGCTCCTCCCTAGGACTATGCCACAAATTATGACTGATACACCTACTCTTTCCCCAGTTAAGGGAAGTCTTTACATGCTTATTTGGAGGAATTCTCTTCATTCTCCTCCCTTATCATGAAACCAAAGATAAAGTTTCAGTGAGTTTTGGCTCTTACAAATAAGTGAAAATGCCTCCACTTTTAAAATTGCAAAAATACTCAGGGCAACATATAACAAGAGATTGACTCAGGAATTGAAAGCCCTCCTACAAGGAAAAACCCAAACACAGATGACTTTACTAGTGAATTCTACCATTTATAAGAATTAGTGCCAATTTTTGACGAATTCATCAATAAATTAGAATAGGAGAAAATACTCCCCAACTCATTCTAAAAGGCCAGTATTATCCTGATAGGAAAACAAAGACATCACAAATAAACTGCAGAACGAAAACAGTTTTCCTTATAGAAACAAAACTCCTTGATAAAATCCTGCAAGCCGTATCCAGCAACATATAGAAAGGATTATATACTGAACAAGTGAAATTTATCCCAGGAATGCAAGGATGGTTTAACTTCTCAAAAATCAGTTAATAGAATACACAAAGCCGATAAAGGATAAAACTACATGATCATCTCAGAAGATGCAGAAAAAGCATTTGAAAAAAGCTAAAATTCTGTCTTGATAGAAGCACTAAGTAAACTGGGAATTGAAGAGATCGTCCTCAACATCTATGACAAAACCCATTAGCTACCATTATATTTAATGATGAAAGACTGAATGTTTTCTCCCTAAGATCAAAACAATGATGTTATTCTTGCCATGTACATTAAACACTTCACTGATTTGACATACTGGATTTAAAAGACAAGTACCAAGCCTGGCATAAATACCAGGAAAGAAAAAGAAATAAAAGACATCGTGAATGGAGAATAAAAATTAAAGCTTTCTGTATTTGTAGCAGTCATGGTCTTATATATAGAAAATCCTAAAGAATCCACTAAAAAATTTAGAGCCAATAAGAGTTCAACAAGGGTGCAGAGTATAAAATCAAAATAAAAATTCAATTATATTTCTATTTACTAGCAATGTACAATCTGAAAACAAAATTAAGAAAGCAGTTCCATGAAAAAGAATAAAAACCTCAAAAGTAAATTCCATAGATTCAACACAATCCTTATCAGTAGCTGAGTTGTTTATTCTGCAGAACTTGATATAGTGTCCTAAAATTCATTTAAAGGACCCAGAATAGTCAAAATAATCTTGGAAAAGAAGAACAAAGTTAAAGGACTCATAATCCCTGTTTTAAAAACTTAGTATAAAGCTATAGTAATCAAGACAGTTTGGTGCTGGCATAAGGACAAACATACAGGTAAATGGAATAATTGAAATTCAATTTAAAAAAAAACCTTCAAGAAAAAGGAGGGGAGAAAAACAGAGGAAAATCCAAATTTCTATCTTAAGAGAAATAATTCAATATATTATCTATTTGTCTATCCTTTTATAATATTGGTTTTCATGATTCCGTATGAAATCATTTTGGAATGAATATAATCAATTGGAATGAATATTTTCTTTCTTCTTTAAGATTTTGTTTATTTATTTGACAGAGAGAGAGACAGCAAGAGAAGGAACACAAGCACGGGGAGTGGGAGAGGGAGAAGCAGGCTTCCCACTGAGCAGGGAGCCCGACATAGGGCTCGATCCCAGGACCCTGGGATTGTGACCTGAGCCAAAGGCAGACGCTTAATGACTGAGACACCCAGGCATGCCCAGAATGAATATTTTCTAATTGAACACTGACAGTCAAATCTTTTTGTCACTGCAGAGAAAACAATTGGTATTTCTCTTTTCCATTCCATGATAGTATCCCCTATCCACCTCCCTCACTCCTAGCCCCATTTCTTCACCCCCATCCCCATGGCCAGCCACCTGGTAAAGTCTCTAGAAAGGAAAAACCCTAGTTGATTTAAATACACACTGAGGTACAAATGATTCATATCCCAAATTTTTCTGAGGCTCAAAGGTCCTTAGAGGGTTAGTGAGCCACAGTATTCCAAAAGCACTTCTGTAACCTCTGAAAACAGACCGAACCAAGTTACCATGTCACTTAGGATCAGGATTTAGAGCAAGGCAGTCAACTTGGTAAGAGAGACTGTCTAAGCTCCAGTAATAAGACTATAGTCCAGTCCTTAGAATTACTATAAAGTAGCGACTGTTGAAAATTGTGTTAAGTTCAGAGAGTTGAGAGGATTCAGTTAAGATTTAGGAAGATGTAGGGAACATCCAGAGGTATCAAATTGGAGAGAGTATTCAAAAAGGAAAAAATATTCTTTGTAAGAGATTTTAAGTAGGAAAGTGAGGCAGATTCCTGCTGTTTCAGAAGGGGTAGGGAGGAGACAGAACAAAACCAATAATTAATCTTACAATATAGGAGAGTGAAAGAAATTAAAGTTAAATGAATTCTAGTAACTTGAGTTTGTTTTGGAATAGAGAAACCTATTTAATAATGAGGCCATTGCCCAGACTGAAAAGAAATGCTTGAGGTGGGATGAAGAGAAGTTTATAAATTTATTGAGCTCTTAAAATGTGATCATGTTGGAGCGAATTTCAGAAGTTGTGATTATTAAAATTACTTACTATTTCTCTCCATTTTTATTCTGCCAAATCCTGGCAGTGAAAGAGCACACAACTCACCCTATTGTAACAGAATTTAGAGAATCCACAAACCTTCATCAATCATCACAAAAAACACACTGAATCTAGCAAAAATCAGTTTTGCCTACCTTTCAAATATTAGTTTCATTTGAAGAGTCCATATGCCAAATACACGGTGGTAGTGAAAAGAAGAGCTACTAAGTTGCAAATGTTCTGAAGACATAGTGATATTCGTCTTCAATATATATATTGTATTCTCAGCTGTGTCCCTCTCTGCCCCCTCAGTATTCTGGCACATTCAGATGATATGTGCTACAGAATTAGAAAATCTCAATGAAATAATAATCTAAACACCTAATCGTAATTCTTAAAAAAAAAAAAAAAACCCACAGAGCTTTTTCCTCTAAATTAACAAATACAAGCAGGTGAATTTCAATGTTGGATATTAACATTAAACAGCTTAACAAGCTTGGTGGTGAGAGATGGGGTAGGAAGGATAGGCAGAACTGGGCAGCAGCACCACTGGAAATACACTGATAGATTAACAATTAAAGAATTAAGTGGAAGGAAATTGCCTACACATTTTTACAAGAGAAGGTTAATCTAAAATGACATTAGTCCTGAAAAGGTTAGCTGTCACTTTCGGGGGCAGGGACATACAACATTCACCTGCTACCTAAAGGAAGAAGCTAGTGAATTCCTCCAGGTCACATACTATCTGGAAAGATCAGCTCTTCTGTGTCTTCGGCTGGCTGCTTTAGGGTTTCCCATTCTGTGGAAGGTTTTGTGAACCCAGCTAGCTGCAGGTCCCGATTGGTCATGGGAGAATCTGGGCTAAATGGTATACATTTCCGATGATGTAAAAGTAAATTAGAGAACAGGGCAAGTTATTACACCAGAGAACGGGGGGCATTGGGGAATAATAAAAATCAGGCTACTCTAATTTCCTTTGAACAACTAAATATATACAGGTCATTATTTCCTGTAATCCGCAGGCCTCCCAGTGCAAGTCCTGGCCCTGTGTTAAAGCCTCTGAGACAAAAACAAAATGCAGTGTGGAGAGGAAAAAAAAAAAAAAAAGGCTGTAATGCTATTTAAAGAATGGATTAAGTACAGTTTTCAGTCGCCAGATTGCTTCTCAGTTTGGAATGTTGAATTAGTCAACCAAGAGGAAAATTCACCTTGTTTGAAAAATTCAGAAGTTTCCCTACCAGTAATTTCCATTCATATTTTCTATAGTCTGCTCCTGCACATCATTGAGGTGGCTGGGCCACATTTTTACTTTTCTTTGCCAAGGCTGTATCATAAAGGGAGTCACAGGTTCTCTTTGAGTGGGGTTTAGGCTATACTTAACATTATTTCTCTAGAGATTGATCTTAGTCCTTAATTTCAAGTCTATGCCAAAAGTGGTCTGTTTTTCCAGGCCATATACCACACCTCTTTTATAGGAATGAGGAAGTCTCTTTTCCAGGCACAGGTAGGTCTGAGCGGTCCTCCTAATGCATGAGGACATGCAGACAACTAGAAGAAGCTACCAAGAGGCCCACAGCATCCTGTGCATTGACAAGGGGACGACTGAAAAAAATGAAGACTTTTTTCCCAGTGCTTTTGACCATGTGGACCCCTGATACACAAATCACCTGATGGGCTTATTATACATACTTCTTGGGCATCTAATCCAATTTGCTGAAGGATGGAACTCAGGTGATTCTTATAAATACTAAAGTTTGAAAATGACTGCTAGCCATTCTTTACATTTTCACAAAACTTATCCAAAGGAACTGCTAGGGATTTTTTTTTTAACAGTCTTAATTTGTACCTGGAGACAAGTACAACTAAATTCATCGTGACCATGCCAGGGTTTGTTTTTTGGTGGTTGTTTTTTGTTTTTGTTTTTGTTTTTTCCTATGCACTCTAATATTACGGCAAATAGGATTTTTTCCCATGGTACTGTGTTTTTGTCCTACTAAGTCAGCTTGTGATAGAGTTCTACTTCATTTCACATGTCCTAATTGTTTCACCCATGCAACCATGCACAAACCATGAAGCTTTTCTTGCACTGGGATTCTTGGTTCCCAGCTGGCCTGAGACAGAGAGTCTGAGTGATGACAGAGAGCTCTCACTTTGAGAAAAGCTGGCCTGGAGACACCAAAGTCTCACCTGATCCTAGCAAATCTATCTAGAAAGACTGGAGAATATCTGGGGATGGCAAAGGTTGAATTGAGACTCTAGGAAGCTAGTGGTGTTGATCCAGGAGTTCAGCTTAAAGGATGAGGCAGTATGTGGAAGAAGAAGGAGGGGTTGTCTGGTAAGGAAAAAGACAGCATACAGCCATCTAATGTATGTCTAAACATGGGTTTCTTTACTATCAAATATTTACATAAATACATAAGATGGCCCATTTACCTAGGATAGTTTTGGCTTGGGCTTCTTGTCCCAATGCAATAGTTAATGGCTTGCATGTTCAGTTTGGTTAAAGATGGTATACCTCAACAGTAATATCTAGTCCGCCCATTACCTTTGCTGGTCCTAAAGGAGGCCACATATCCAAGTTCTCTAGTTAAAAGATAACTAAGACCCTTTAAGGCTTTCTCATTGCTTGGACTTAGGACAAGTTTTAATAAGAAAAAGAGAGAAATAACAGATTCCATTGGTATTAGGCATGTGGTGGGGGAAGGGTGGCATCCAAGAGAATGGTGTAGAATACAAAAATTAAGGACAGGTTTTCTTCAGGCCATCTCATACAACAAGAAACCTTGTTACTTCAGATACTATTTTTTCTTTAAAAGTTCTATTTGATATTCAGAACACACAAAATATTAAGACTTTATCTTTTTATCAAACCATTGAATGTACTTATTTTTGTTACTTTTCTTGATTATCAATTCCCTTGAATATTAAATACTAACATACTTGAAAATCACACATTTACTCTGATTTACCTAGAAATAACATTTCTAGCAATCTTTTCCAGCTATTTTTCCCCATTATCTTTTGTAACAGTTTAAATATTATTGACGTATTAGAAAAAAAATCCCTACCTTTCCAGGAAATGTTGTTATTCCAGAACCATAGAAAATTGGACATCTCTATTTAAAGAAAATAATTGTCATAGGTTCACTTAGGTCTGAGAGGCAGAAGAGGAAGTTAAACAAAATAGGGGACTGATATTTAGTATTTTAAAATTGGGGGAAAAAAGAAGATACTTGAATAGAACTGAGTTCTGTTGTCACTGCCAGAAAGTGTCCTGAGAAAATACACATATACACTCCCTTCTAAAAAAAAAAAAAAAGTGACAACAGGAGTTTTTTTCCCCCTTCTTAATTTGCTGTTTGTTTCTAAAAAAATCCACCCCCACATAGGTCACTTGGAATTCATTTTGTCTACATCCTGGACTGCACGTAGGGAGACAAAAAAAATGCCTGGGATCTGAAAAGAGGAATGTGGTAGGGCATGGGAATCGCAGTGTCGTGGTGGTCACCGAGCATATTTTGGCTTGTCTTAAAACAAGCAAGCACCGTTGGACCTTTGGAATACTAGCAAGTTAGTCCCCCGATCACCCTACCTATCAGAGGCTGGCTGCCTGAGAAAAAGTGTGTGAGTTTGAGGCTGCTGCCTGAGGCGTTGGCAGGCTCTGAGTCAGCCCCTGCCCGATTTCTGACTTTCAGAACTGTTTCAGCGACCTCTGCCCCTTTCTGGTGTACTGTTACAGTTCATTTCAATAATTAAACAGTTCGGGGATGGCAAGACTTTTGTGTTGTCAAGAGAAAATCAGGGCAATGGCTTTTTCTTAATACTGAAATCAGAAGTATTTGGGTTTAATTATATTAGCCAGTGACTGTTCATTAATTTTCGCAATCATAGAAAGGCATGGTTGCTGGCAAGATTGGCAATGGGTTCAAGCGGTTATTAAGGCAGGGCATTTCAAAGGAAAGGGAACCGAACTCTGACAAAATCCGATGCCTGAAATTTCAATCAAGTGCCCTGAGTTCCAGTGGCAGCTTTACTCCTTGAAATAAGACAGCTTCTCTCCTGTCTGGAATCCCAACTCGCTCAGGGAATGGGACTAAGCCATTGGATGCCGGCTCCAAATATGCTGATTTCTCAATGCCAGAAAAGTCAACTGCTCCCTTCAAACTCCCAGTATTCGGTTAATGTACCACTTTCGAAAAGTCTCTTACATCCTCACGATTGCTCAGTGCAGCTTTACTGCCTCCCCACTTCAAGAAAATTAAAAGAAAAAGGCAATATAATGTACTTAGTGAAACCAGCAAATCTGTTATTTTTGCTACTTTAGCAAAAATGTTAATACTTCAACTTTTTGTTAGGGATGTCTTGGAAATTTTGCTTATTTCCCCCCCCCTCCTTTGGAGAGTTTAATGTGTACCTTAATGCCCCCTTTCATTATTGGCCTGGCCTTCTTCCCAGCTCTTCCCTGCTGACTCCGGACCAATCCTGGTTATTTTGTGGTGGTGGCTGGCTCTTGGTCATTCAGACATGTTTGTGGCTTATAAGTGTATCAAATTAGATGCCTCAGTCTTTTAGGTCTCCTCCCTATACCCTGACAAAATTTGTCTTGTTCACAAATCTTCACTGGACTCCCTTTTTTTTCCCCTTTTTTTCTTTCTTTTTTTAAATCATCTCTTTTGTGAGCCTAAGAAATGCCCAAATGCCTATCTCTACTCACAAGGAAAATGGCCAAATCATAACAACCCAAAGATGTCCTACTCACCCTTTTTAATCCTTGAATTTTAATCCTTGAATCCTTGCCAATAACCTTGATGTTTAAGCTTGCAACCAGTCATGTTTATCCTGAGTCTCTAGGGAATGAAGCAATGACTATAATAACCATATATTCTTCCCAATTTCAACTGAAGAACTGTATTTCCTTGCTGACTAGCTGAAAATTCAAGTGGAAAAGACCATTAGAAGCTGTGTAATATTTCTCAAATTTAGTTCTGCAAAATTTTATTTGGTTTTGCTCAAACTCCTGTGGACTCCTAGGAGCTATGCAGCAGAGAGTTAAGAAAATGGCTTTTGGAGTTTGAAAATAGGACTCAATCCTAATCCTGTCTCATCTTATCCATAGGATTTGGGCAAATTACTTAAGGTCTATCACCATTTTCTCATGTGTAAAATGGACTTAATAATATAATCTGAGAGCATTATTGGAAGGAATAAATGAGTAATTCATCTATAGAACAGTGTCTACCACAAGATAATGAATGTCAGTTCTTTTTTTTTTTTAATTTTTTAAGTGTATTTATTTATTTGTCAGAGAGAGAGAGAGAGAGAGCGCAAGCTGGGGGAGTGGCAGACAGAGGGAGAAGCAGGCTCCCTAATGAGCAAGAAGCCCAGTGCAGGGCTCAATCCCAGGTCCTGGAATCATGACCTGAGCTGAAGGCCTACACTTAATCAACTGAGCCACCCAGATGTCCCCAAATGTCAGTTCTTACTATAGCACCATCAGCTGACAGCTATGACGGCATCTAAGACTGACCTATAAATTTTATTTAAATGCTTTTATTCCTTTGTTAGTTTTTTAAGGGTGAAGACTTCAGATTCCTCATCTCTGTGTTCTTAATGCAACAACACAGTGTTTCATTCAAAGTTACTCTATAAACATGTGTTAAATGGAAGGATGGATGGACAGAAATATGGATATATTGCACCAGGGTTGGTCCTGAGCATTACTTTAAAATCACGAGGGGGTGCATTTGGGGATATCTCCTTTCTATCTTCTCCTTTCAACTGCTTGGATAGTGTTGCCATTCCAAGTTTGGACACACTCCAAGCCTTGTTTTTCCTCCTCTTTCTTATCACAGTTTTCTCCTGTTTAGTCCTTCTAAGTGACTAATTATCTAGTTTGATCAGTAAGTAAAAGGGGCTTTATGTGTCATGGCTCTAAGATAGCTTGTATATTTTACCAGATAATTTTTTTTCTCACTGCTTCATTTCACAGAAGTGACTAATATGGGAATTTCAGGAGAGCTATTAGAAAAAAAATTTTTTTTTTTCTATAAGAGAGTTTTGGACATTAAAAAAGAAAAATCAAGCCCTGTAAACATCTGCCTTCTTTACCTGGGGCTAAAGTTTACCCTGAACAGTCCTTTGTTCCAGTATATGAACAGCTAAATAAACGAATTTTTCATGAAAAGGTAGAGGGTAAATATCAAAGGACGAGGAGACCACCAGGAAACCCCTGTGGCATATGCTGAGTTACAGTGCAGGGGCAGGATTAACACATGAAGTTCAGCCTCTCTCTTCATCCCCAGGGGAAGAGAAGTCAGAGTGTCAACATGAAATATTCGAGTCTCATATTTTCCAGGTGTACACAAGCCAAATCTCGCAATGATGTTGGCGACTCCTTAGAATTGCAAAATAATGGAGAAATTTTCAAGCGAATGATTCTCTGGCTCTCTTAAGAATCTTCTTTATTTCTGTTTGTTCTTTCAAACTTGATATTTCAACACGGGTGAAAGGTCAAAGTGGAATTCAGACAAGTGTCACATATTTTGTTGAGGCGACAGGTATGTCATGAAGGCTTCCTAAAACTGAGCATACAATGGATGAAAAAAGAACTGCAAAGAACTCTGAAATTTAATATTTGCAGTGTTGAGGCATTTATTAACCAGATTGGGACTATGTCATTACCAGTTGGCTGTTGGTTATTAAAAGAATATTAAGAGCACTGTTGAAAGGGTACTATAACAGGGAGATGGATACTGTCCACATCACCTTTTCCTTGTAAGCAATCCCTATTCATTGTCGCTGCCTTGAAAAGAGCTTATAAAGGAAGCTGTAGAGGAGACAGGGATGGGGATCTTGGGCTTACTCATGGTGAAAGAGTGGGTCTGAAAGGGAAGGGAGAATTAACATAGGGGGTGAAAAAGGAAAAGTCACAGAAGCAGGAAGGAAAATCCAAGAATTTACTTCTACAGATGAAAGGGAAAGATGTATTGATCAGTGGAAGATATTACTTGAAGAAAGGTGGAAGAGTGTGGGAAATTAAGAACAGAGAAAGGATACATTTATTATTTACCTCCTATATTCTGGCAGAGTTGGTCAGGTTCTACCACACCATCAGTCCTCCAATATAGGTATTTTGGGCCCCCATTTCATAAAAGATTAACTTGGGGCTCACTGAGGTGAAGCTACATGCCTCAGGTCAGTGTTACGTAAATCAGCTTCAGGACTCCAATGTACATTGTCTGGGCCCATCTAAGTTTTTTTTTTTTTTGGACCTTCTGCACTTTTTTCTGGACCTTCTGCCTCACAGTGAGGACCTTTGATTTAGCTCTAACATGTTAGTTTCCTAGGTAAAGTTGCAGACTCCAGAGGGAGTGACAGTATGACCAAGAGAAACCTGTCATGGGAGTGGTGGATCTCTTGGTTCTGGTATAAGCTTTGACACTATGTAGCTATGTGATTTTAACTACTAGTCTAGGCTCTTTTCTTCCTCATCTGTGAAATGAGGGAGTGGGGACTCAATGTTGTCTTAAGGTAGCTTTTGGCTTCAATATTCTGTGGTTCAATTGAGTTAAATGAAAGTGAACATAACTAGATGAAGGCTGAGCTTCTAGAAATAACACATTCGTGTACTCCCTAGCAAGTAAGGGTTATTAGGGTCACTGAGAGAATGGCTTTAAATTTATTTTCCATTTAGAATATAGTGCTTGTAAGATGCAAAAGAAATTACATGAGAATATTGAACAAACATGAAATTCAGAAGACAGATATTTCAAAACTTTTTGGAAAGCAATTGAAGGGAAGTAAGAAGGGAAGTCGGTAGGAGAAAGGTTGACTCAAAGTCCCCCCCACCCTTTGGGGAAACAGCTGCACTACTAATGTTCCTTTCCTCATACCAGAATTGTGTACTCGTTTCAGAATATGGAATCATTTGTAGCATTTTTTTCCCATTCTTACTGGTTCCAAAGTGAATTATATCCCTAAAAAGGTCATTCCATATTCTTTACTTTATAACTTGCTTTAAGTATCGTAAGTATTAACAGTTAATCTAATCTATCTTTGTATTCAATTCTGAGACTGCTGAACTAATACAAGTTATAATCACACTGCCTAAATTAGACTTTAAATCGCTAATATACTTTATAGATTTCTAAATTATTTTTATTTACCAACTGTCTCTAGATTCTTTATGCACTGAGGTAAATATGAATAATTAGATTAAATTGCAAATACATTATGAAATTTGATTTTCACACAATCTTATGAAGAAGATAAAGCAGATTTTTTCATTTTCATGAATGAGTCTGAGGCACAAAAAGATTAATACTCTTACTTCCTTTTTTTGTTTTGTTTTGTTTTTGTTTTTAGTTTTGTTTTTGTTTTTAAATTTGGGAAACATATTCCTTTATTGAAAGGGATGGTGAAATCGGAAGAAATAAAATATTAAGCAAATGTTTTACAAAGGCAATATTGTAATATTCATGCCCAGCATGGTGATCGGGAGAAGTCACCCAGGGGCCACGTGGAAGGCAAACAAACTGAGTTCTTACTGCCATGGACCACACGGGCCTTGTCAGAGGTGGCAAGTCCGCCTCTCTGACTTCCAGGGCTTCCATCCAGTGCAGGTTGGTGAGATAGCCACCCAAGTCTTTGCAGGACTTGACCTATTTGTGGAGGTAGTGACTCTCTAAGAACTGGCACAGGTGGGCATAGCTCCCATCAGAGGCCAGCTGATGCAGATCAGGGAGGAGTGTCCTTCGCTTCTCCAGGTAAAAGGCGCATGCCAAGCCTTTCCCGTCCCTGCAGTCCCCACAGCCCCGCATCTTGATGCTGCTAGGCGATGCGGCTGGCGCTAGTTCTCCAAACACTTGGGGTTGTTGGTGAGCTCCCTCACCTTCCTCTCCAACCAGAGTTGCTACGGGAAGTCCAGGCGGAGCGCTTCAAGGCCATGTCGTTGTGGATGTACAGATAGGACGCATAGAGCGCCAGGTCGGTCTGGCTGTTGATAGCGGCCTCGCATTTGGGGTGGTAGTTAATTAGTAGAAAAAGGAGTCTAGAACCCAGGTGTTCTAATTCCAGTTCAAGCTCTATTCCCTTGATTATGGCCTGCTTACTGGGGGGCTGGGGACGTCACAAAACTGAAACATCAGACAATAGATGGAGATGTGCTATGGGAGACAGGGCGTAGAATTAAAACAGTTAATCTGGGTGCTAATGAGATCTTCAGGATTTAGTTGCTGTTTGGTTTGAGGACAAATGTACTCAGCCTCTCTGAACACTTAAAATAATCTTTCTGAACTTTTCTTCACTTGTAAATTGTGGATAATTACCCCAAGCTTGAAAGGTTGTTCAAAATAAATAAGATTATCTCTGAAAATAATTAAAATATACATTGTACAAATAAAACTTATATTATTGTGATTATAGAGCCAAATCTTCAATTGTCTATATTTTTGTCATATAGCAACAGCATATGTAAATCGAATAATTCCAAATCTATTCATTGTTTTCTTTAGTTTTAATAGTTCATCAGTAATTAAAAATATAACATGGCCATATTATCATAAGGAAATGAAACATTGAAAAATGAATCTTTTTTCCCTATTCCTAGAGCTTGCCTTCTTTTCTGTGCTTACTAAAAATACATAAAACACACTTCTTGATCTGTGGTTCTTAAAATGGGATCCCCAACTTACGGCCATCTCCATCTCCTGAGAATTTGATAGAAATGTTGGCTCTAGGGCTCTTCCCCTGATCTACTGAATCAGAAACTCTAGGAGTGGGGTTAGGTAATCTATGATTTGACAAGTTCTCCAGGTAATTCCAACTCACACAAATGCTGATGAACCAAAGCCTTAGTTTAAAGTGCTATCTTAGAGTGAGTTTTTTCAAAACCATGAATATTCATTGGATGGCTATTAAATGTAAAATACAGTGCCCACTGAATTTAAGAATAAGGCTGATCTCATGATTCTGCTTCCTGACATCCCCTAGTCTTTTAACAGAAATAGGAAAAGGCAGAAAACTTTGTCAAGTAATGCAAACATTAAGTTTGAAATTCAGTCCTTTGGGTTAGAAATGGCAAGTAATTGAATTCAGGATATAAGGATTTCCCCTGTTATGTAACGTTTGAGGCTTACCTCACACGCCCAAGAATAGTCTTGACAGGCTATGTCAAGATGTTTAATAGAGGATTTGTCTTTCCTGTTAAAATCACAGCTCAGGAACACACCTCAAACCATCCAATTTCTCTCAATGAGAGTAGGAAAAGGAACACCATTTATTCTGTCACAGGATCTCTCTTTGTTCTGCTCAGGTCCTTGAACCAAGATAAATTGAAGGAAGGATGGTGGAAATGTTGGTACTGTATACAAAGTAGGTCAGGTGAAAAGAAACAAACAAACAACAGACAAACAAACAAACAACAAAAAACAGACCAAAAACCTCTCAGAAGTCCTCCCCCACCCACTACACCACCTGTAGCATTATTGCTAGGGAGGTTTTAATAAGGTGAGGGAGAAGCTATCACACTGCTGAGTGCATTCCTCAAATGCATGTCTTCAGAAAGTAATTCAGGAATTGAGATTTCTAACAATGCCTAAGCCGTAAAAATATTAGGGTCATGCCTTCAAAATTTTTATTTATTTGGGTGTTTATTTCCTGGACTTTTATAAATATACAACTCAGACAATAGAATTTAAAGGAAAAAATAAGACAAACAAAAATAATTGCTAACATTTTCTTTACACAACTATAGGTCTGCCTTGTTCACCTTAATGTGAAGTTACTAAGGTAAAGCATTAATGGTTACAGTGGGAAAGGAAAGATGGATCTGTTTACTGGTCCTCAGGCGCAGTGATCTAGGTAGATGTGGGATGACTATAGTTTTTATCATTATCACATATTTGAATATGCTGTATCCTCTACAAAACAATATAAGATCTGTTCTTCCCCTATCCTGGTACTTTCTAGATACTCTAGAAGCCACTTTCAGTGGTAGGGTGGTCAATGTGTTTGTGGGTTACTTGGGAAGGTGGAGGTTAAGGGGAAAGAATTGTGAGGATCCCAAGTCAGGTTTAAAGGTATAGCTTTCAATAGCAATATAATGAGTAAGAATACCAGGAACACCAAAAATTGGAGGCGGAAATGACTCTTCACTTGGAAAATAAACTTGAATAGGTTTTGGGGTGAATTTTTGTTTCTGTTAAATGAGGTTTCCATTTTGTGTGTGTGTATGTGTGTGTGTGTGTGTCTGTGTATGTTCAGCATTGGCTACAGATGTTGAGGAGGTTGTTTTGTTGGAAGGAAAACAATAGGAGAAATATTCGTCAGTTTCATCCAGAAAAAAAAAAAAAAATGCCAGGCGGATCCTGTAGGCTGGGAACTTAACCTATCACAGAGAAAGTTGTAGCTCACTGTATTTATAATCATGAAACCCAAGTCAGCAGGTCAAGACCTTCCCCAGGTATCTACTTTTCAGACTGAATGTCCTCTTCAAATAATGGAATCACTTAAGTTTACTTGGTTTGTAGTCAGAATCAATCCTTCTTTTCCATGTCTTCCCACATATACATTGTACGTAGGCACCATAATTAGACAAGCATTGCCATATTTGTTGTGACTACAGGCATACCTTGTTTTATTGTGCTTTGCCTTATTGCACTTTACAGATCGTTGTTTTGCAAATTGAAGGTTTATGGGAACACTGTATTGAGCAAGTGTGTCTGTGCCATGTTTCTAACAGCATTTGCTCACTTCATGTCTCCATGTCAGGGTTCAGTAATGCTCATACAATTTCAAACTTTTTCATTCTTATTATATTTGTTATGGTGATCTGTGATCAGTGGTCTTTGATATTACTATTGGAATTGTTTGGGGGCACCAGGAACCAAACTCCTATAAGAGAGCGAATTCAGTTCACTGTGTTCTAACTGTTCTACCGACTAGCCATTCCCTAGCTGTCTCTCTCTTCTTCCCTCTCCTCAGTCCTCCCTGATATTAGGACAATTAGTAAAATTAGTAATTTAGTACTTTAGTACTAAACTTACTAAATTAGTACTTTAGAACAATTAGTAAATTAGTAATCCTACAGTGGTGTCTAAGTTTTCAGGTGAAAGGAAGCATTGTATATCTTTCACTTGAAATAAAAAACAAGAAATGGCTAACTTAGGGAGGAAGTCATGTGGAAAGCCAAAATAGGTCCAAATCTAGGCTTCTTGTACCAGTTACCCAAGTTGTGAATGCAAAGAAAAAGTTCCTGAAGGAAACGTAAAACACTACTCTAGTGAACACATGAATGATAAGACAGTGAAACAGCTTTACTGAGGATATGGAGAAAGTTTTACAGTCTGAATAAAAGATCTAGCCACAATATTTCTTTAAGCCAAAGCTTAATCTGGAGCAAGGCCCTAGATCTCTTCAATTCTAGGAAGACTGAGAGAGGCAAGGCAGCTGCAGAAGAAAAGTTTGAAGTTAGCAGAGATTGCTTCATGAGGTTTAAGAAGAGAAGGTAAAATTGCAAGTTGGAGCAGGAGGTGTTGATGTGGAAAATTTAGCCAGTTATTCCAGAAGATCTAGTTAAGGTAATTAATGAAGGTAACTATATAAATAGCATATGCTTTTTAAAGATTTATTTATTTATTTTAGAGAGAGAGTGGAAGGACAGAGGGAGAGAGAATCTCAAGAAGACTCCACCCTGAGCACAGAGCCTAACATGGGTTTCAGTACCACAACTCTGAGATAATTACCTGAGCTGAGACTGAATCAGATGTTTAACTGACTATGCTATCCAGGTGTTCCTATAAACAGCCTATTTTTAATATAGATAAAACAGCTTTTATTAAAAGAAGCATCCATCTAAAACTTTCATAGCTGAAGAGGAGAAGTCAATGTCTGGTTTCAAAGCTTCAAAGGACAGACTGACTTCTTTGTTAGGGGCTAATGCAGCGGTTGACTTCAGATTGAAGCCAGTGCTCATTTACCATTCTCTAAATTCCAGGGCTCTTAATAATTATGTCAGACATACTCTGTTTATGCTCTATAAATGGAATTACAAAGCCTGGATGACAGCCCATCTGTTTTCAACACGTTTTATTGAATGTTTTAAGCCTACTGTTGAGACATACTGCTCAGAAATAAAAATTCCTTTCAAAATATTTCTGCTCCCAGATAATACGCCTGGTTACCCAAGAGCTCTTGGTGATATACAATGAGACTGATGTTGTTTACATGACTTCTAATACAACATCCATTCTGTATTCCATTGATCAGAGGGTAATTTAGACTTTCAAGTCTTATTATTTAAGAAATAAATTTAATTGATAAGGCTTAGCTGCTGTAGATAGTGATTCCTCTGATTGATCAAGGAAAAAAAAAGTCCTTTGAGAACCTGGGAAGGATTCACCATCCTAGATTCCATTAAGATCACTTGTGATTCATGGGAAGATGTCAAAATATCAATATGAATAAGAGTTTTGAAGAAGTTGATTCCAACCCCCATGGATGACTTTGAGGGGTTCAAGACTTCAGTGGAAAAGGTAATTGCAGATATGGTGGAAAGAGCAAGAGAACTAAAATTAGAAGTGGAGCCTGAAGATGTGACTGAATTGCTACAATCTCATGACAAAACTTGAATGGATTAGGAGTAGCTTCTTATGGATGAGCATCGAAAGATGGAAGCTACTGGTGAAGATATGTAAAAACTGTTAAAATGACAACAAAAACATAGTATATTATATAACTTGGGTGATAAAGCAGCAGCAAGGTTGAAAGGATTTACTCTAGTTTTGAAAGCTGTGAAATTAAACAGCATCACATGCTTCAGAGAAATTGTTTATAAAAGGAAGGGTCAACTTATGAGGCAAATATCATTGTCTTATTTCAAGTAAAGCCCCCACACACAAAAAAAAAAAAAAAAAGAAAAGAAATTACCACAGCCACCCCAAAATTCAGCAACCACCACCCTGATTAGTCAGCAAGATCATCCACCAGCGGGGCACCTGGGTGGCTCAGTGGGTTAAGCTGCTGCCTTCGGCTCAGGTCATGATCTCAGGGTCCTGGGGTCGAGTCCCGCATCGGCTCTCTGCTCGGCGGGGAGCCTGCTTCCTCTCTTCTGTCTCTGTCTGCCTCTCCATCTACTTGTGATTTCTCTCTATCAAATAAAAAAAAAAAAAAAATCTTTAAAAAAAAAAAAAAAAAGATCATCCACCAGCAAAAGGAAAGCTCACTGAAAGCTCAGATGATAGTATTTTTCAGCAATAAATTCATTTTAAATGAAGGTTATAATATTAAGATATAATATTTTTAAAATATAATATTTTTGCATATTTTTAAGATATAATATTATTGCACATTTAATAGGTTATATTATAGTATAAACATAACTTTTATATGCACTACGAAACCAAAAAGTTATTTTTGACTTGCTCTATTATGATACTCACTTTATTGCAGTAGTCTAGAACTGAACTACAGTATCTCTGAGATACACCTGTATGTTTCAAAGATTGGGATCGCTAAATCCATGAATATAGCCATCCATTCTTCACAAAATTTCACATTACAGAGGTATTTCGAGAACCTTCTAGTTTCATGAGTACATGTATTCCTGATTCCAGGATATGAACATGTTTCATCTCATTTTTCAACTCTGCTCTCTTGGTGGTGACTTCATGTTATATACTTAGAAAATAATTCATATACCATAAGATTTTCATGATTAACTTTCAGTGGCTGCCATTGGTGTGGGGACTGGGGGCAAAATTATGTGTTCATGTGTTCAATATTCAAAAAAATAAGAGTAGGAAATGAAAAGAAAGAGGGAGATTGAGAAAGACTGGTAGATGTTTGTGTTTTATATAAAAAGTAAGATGAACCAGGGATATCTTATGAAAAAAATCAAAGATTCCCAAGGATAGGACAAGGTTTATGCTTCAAGGTCTCATGGCAGGAAAATACCAGTTTCTTGGCTTAAAACAATTTTAACATTTTAATATTAAAAAAAATTATGTACACTTAAAAGGTACTAAAAACAAGCTCAAGCTAGAGCAAGCTTGTGGCTCTTTGATGTAGGACAAATTCAGGAAAGAGCCGTTGGAGCCCTATGAGTGAGTTTTCCCAAAGGATTATAAAAGGATGCAGTGCTGAGCCAGTGCACATTCCTTCTCACGGTCTCCTTTACCTTTTCCCTGCTTCCTTTCTGATGTCTCTTGTTGTTTATGGCTGAACATGTAGGGCTTCTTCCTTTTAACGAATTCTTTAGCCTTTGACTTGCCTGTCACCACTGAGTTTTATGCTTTTGTTGTAAGGCAGTGAGCTTGCTCCACACACAGTCCAAATGGAGCAAAAACCCCTTCAAAAGCCCCCCAAATGATGGCATTGTCCTTTTTAATGTACGCTTAGAGAATGAAACAATCTGTTTCATTCCTTGTGTTAGAAACAGCTGGAATGAAATGAATAGAGGGGGGGCTGAGCAATTCTGCAAAATCTTTGATAATAGAGAAGTACAAGTGTTCCCCATCAGCAGTAGGATGATAATTTCTCTGGTATGAATGATGTAACCAAGTGGTTGTATATTACTGCCCCATTCTTTCTTGTCCCAAGACACCCTTGGAAACGCGATGCTACATCTCAATGGGATTTTCCAGTACAAAGATTCTTTTCAAATAATATAATTGTGGATACACACCATTCCTACAGAGGTAAGTATACTGAAGATGTGCCAAAACATTAGGGCAGAAATTCAGTTCCCATGGCACACAAGCAGGAATCCAACCATTTGCAGCAATAAATAAATTTTTCGTATACTCCAAGATTATAAAGTATACACTCTCTATAAGACTCCAATTGCTTGTTTATTTGTTTTGAAGTAAAACAACCTGATACATGAAACAAGAGAAAAAAGTACCCAAGAATGCAGAATATTTTTTGTTTCACAGCTTAAATTGGTATTTTTCTATTGTTCTCCAACATAGGATGCTATAAGCAGTAAGAAATGATACGAAGAGATAGTAATCCTTTGCTTACTCTTGGTTGGACTTTTACTTCCTTGACTTTCAGAGACTATGTAAACAAAACAAACAAGCAAAATAAAAACAACAGAAGCACTAAAAAAACTTCCAATCTAAGATTCAACCAAAATGAAGTCCAGGAAAAAAAGAATAGCATAACACTGGAGATAAAATGGGAATAAATAAACAGATAGTTGGTGTCAAATTTCTGGAAATCATGTCATATGCACAGCAGTTGAATAGACCTGCCTTTAGATATGTGAAGATCTCCTATGTAGAATACATAATAGACATAATTTGTATGGCTCCAAAGGGAAAAATGAATGGATAAATCATGGAGGGGTAGATAACCAGCTCAATATAAGAAAGAAAATTTTAATTACATGTGCTCAACATTAATAATGACCACAATTATTGGGAGTTCTTAAGCAGAGATTGTAGGAAGGAAGATCAAAGTATTCCCTGTGTGAATTTCCTTAGGCTGTCATATTGAAGCCATGATGGTACAGTTTGTATCTTAATTCACTTAAAATCACCAAGAAAAATTAAATGTAAGACTCTCTTCTAGTAAGGAAGGATCTGAATCCTAAATCATTGTCCAGAACTACAGGCTTTAGTGGATACTTGTTTTGATCTAGTATTTATTTCCCCTCTCATTTTGGCTAAGGTCACCCTGATTTTCCAGGAAAACCAACTTTCTCCCACTCTTCATTCAGTTAGGGTTTATATCCCCAGTCCTAGGGGGATTCTTGACATAGATTTGCTCAATAAAATCATTACATGCCTGGCCACAGTAATTTGCCAAGTACTGAGTGTGTGATTCACAATAAGCTAGTTAGGACAAATGAGGAGTCTCTAGGCTAATGTTGTTGAGTGGTCACAACAAAAGCTGTAGCTTCTCGAAGTTATTTTGTCATCATGATGAAAGAGCCTATGTAAAAATAAAGTCAACTCAGAGTCAAGCAGAGCTTAGGGGCAGAGACAAAAAGAGTAAAAATTCATGTAAGTTCTTAAAACCAGTCATGCCTAAAACTAATTCTACCCCCAGATTACTTATTCTTTTAGCCTCATTGCCTCTGAGTAACTGTGGTACTTCAGCTTATTTGAGTTGGTTTTCTGTCACATAAAATGGAAGTGTTCTAATTACTACATGGATGTCCAGTGAGAACAAGAGTGTGAAAATCCTGGACAGTCCATATTCATTAAGAGCCGGAAAAGCAATGACAAATTTGGTTGCCTCATGATTTTATATAAGAGCTGGCCTTGAATATCATACACTATTGACCTTAACTAGATTCTCTCTTTAAATCATTGATTGAATCTTAATTTTTTTCCTCTCAACCTCTATTAAATTATTTAATTTCCTTAATAGTCTTCCCAAGCCAATCACATTGATTTCTGTTATTCTAGACTTCACGTTATCTTTTTAAAGGCCCAAATAGTGGCTATAATTTGGTTTAACAGAATAATTTGATTAATTGATTGAAAGTATTTATCTGTTGGGGTGCCTGGGTGGCTCAGTCTGTTAAGCATCCAACTCTTGATTTTGGCTCAGGTCATGATCTGGGATCCTGGGATCAAGCCCCATCTCAAGCTCCATGCTCAGAATGAAGTCTGTTTGAGGATCCTCTCTCTCTCCCACTGTCTCTTCCCCTGCTTATGAGCAATCTCTCTTTCTCTCTCTCAGATCAATAAATATATCTTTCAAAAAGTACTTACCTGTTATTGTCTTACTATATTCAGCTCTTCTTCATTTATTTATTTTTGTATTGAGTTATATATTATATTTGTGTTAAATTTTAATACTCTAGAAAGAGAGAAAGTCAAGTTATGAATACTTAGAGTGGTATAGTATCCATATAGCCATTTTATTTCCATTTTGATTCTTTATTTGTAACTCAAATTCTTTAAATACTTTGGTCAAGTCCTTGATATATATTGTTTTTATTTAGAAAGAAATGTAATTCAATTTGATTAGACACAATTTGTAGCACACAGCGAATCCTTAAGCAGTTATTTTTCTGTTTTGTTTCTGATAGAGTGTGTTTCACACTAACAGAAGACGATGTGATAAGAAAGTTAAGTAAGTTACTAAATTAGAATTTAGGTTGCCAACATCTTAAGGTAGGGAAATACTATTGGTTTTTCTATTTCTCACTGCTTGTTTTTGAGAAAAAAAGCGGAGGAACTCCACTCTTGTGAAACAGTGAAGAAAAAAGCAGTATCTTTTTGTTTCTGATGGCAGTGTTTCTTGATTTTTTTTTAGAGAGTAAAATATGTATAGAAAATAATAGTACTTATTCCAAGATTGCTGCATGTTATAGGAAAATGGTCCACTTTCATTATTTTGAATGTAGCTGTTCAGGTTTTCCAACACCATTTGAAGAGACACTCTTCTTTCTATTGTATGTTCTTGCTTCCTATGTCATAGATTAATTGACCATAACAGCATAGGTTTATTTTTGGGCTCTCTATTCTTTTCCATTGAGCTATGTGTCTGTTTTTATGCCAGTACCATACTGTTTTGATTACTGCAGCTTTGTGGCATATCTTAAAATCTGGGATTGTGATATCTCTGGCTTTTCTCTTCTTTCTGAAGATTGCTTTGGCTATTTGAGGTCTTTTGTGGTTCCAAAAATAAACTCAAAATGGACTAAAGACCTATGTAAGGCCTGAAACCAGAAAATCCTTAGAAGAAAATATAGGCAGTAATTTCTTTGATATCAGTCATAGGAACAGTTTTCTAGCTCTGTCTCCTCTGGTAAGGGAGGTAAAGTAAAATTAACATATTGGACACACACACACACACACAAACAGCTTTGTATGGTGAAGGAACTTATCAACAAAAAAAAGGAAGCCTATGGAATCAGGGAAGATATTTGCAAAAGAAATATCTAATAAAGGGTTAATATCCAAAATATATAAAGAACTTACACAACTCGACACCAAAAAACCCCCACAAATAATTGAATTAATAATAATTGAATTAAAAAGCCATGAATTTGTACTCCCAGGGAGGCTGGTAGGCTGATCCTTAAAAAAAATCACTGGCCTACACCTTGATTTTTCTCATCTTTATAATGTAGGGATCTAGTTAGGCCTATCTATTACAGCCCTAAAAACCAAGAAACAATAATTTCAATTTATAAGGGTACAAAGATTTCAGTTAGGAGTTCCATACTTTAAAATATTAATAAAAGTTTACCTCTTATAAGCATCATGTAAGAGTATATAATGAACATTAACACCATCATCCAGATGTGGGAATAGAAGCATTGTATGTTTACATGTCTAAAGTTATCCAGCTGGGGAGCTTGGGTGTCTTAATCAAGTGTCCAACTCTTGATCTTTGCTCAGGTCATGACTTCAGGGTTGTGAGATCATGCCCAGGATGGGGCTTCATGCTGAACATGGAGCCTACTTAAGATTCTCTATCTCCCTCTGCCCCTCCCTGTGTGTGCTCTCTTAAATAAATAAAATAAATAAAATAAAATAAAATAAAATAAAATAAAAAATAATAAATAAATAGATAGATAGATAAATAAATAAATAAATAAAATTATCCAGCTAGATAGTAAGAAAGTTACATGGTGTATAAACAATGAATTTTGAAACACTGGAAAAAATAAAATCATAATATAAGTTATGACTAGTCTTGTCTCTTAATCAAAGCCCTATTATCTTTCATTTATATGATATGGTTTTTATAAGTGAACAATAACCCCTTCATTGCCTGTTCATGGTGTTTAGAACGGGTACTCTCTCTTACTTGGGCCAAACATGCATCTCAGATATTGCTTTGTGGCAGAGGCAGGTAATAGTTTAAAAGAAGAATCGTATGTAATAGTAATAGTAATGAAGAAGAAAAATAAAAAAGGTTGCAAAGCACAAAAGAAATAGCATTTTCTGGAAGGAGCACTTGGCTTCTTTGAAGGTATCAATATTGCTAACAAGAGGGCCTCGGTCTGGACTTTTTTGCAAGAACCTGAACCCTATATACTCTTGTGAGGAAATATATATATTTTTTTTCATTAATTGAGATGAGACACCAGCTATGAACAGATTTAGCTAACACTGCAGTTCTGTACCTTCTGTCTGAACCTAATTACTGTCCCCCACCAACAAATGTTTGCTCTTACCTCACCTTCAGTATCTCAGCTGTTGAAAAGTAAATCCCCAAACATTCCTTGATTAAGTTCTTGCTTCATGCTTGTAAGTTAATATTGAGATGCTGAGCCAGAAGGTGGAGGCATTGTTAGTGACAACTAAAATGAAAAACAAAGTGAGAATTAATTTGTTCCCATAGCTGTCAATGGGGGCTCCTCTGAGGCAATGCCAGTATAATGCCAGTTGCCATATTGTGCTAACAGGAATTGCATCAGGTTGTGCATGGCCAGCAAACATCAGCTGTTCGGCATATAATACAATTTCAGGCCATCTAACAGGTTGAGCCTCATGATGCCTTTATTTTATTTTTTGTTTCAGACATAGTTTTACATAACAGCTTTGCTAATCTTTAATATTAAAACAACTTGCACATCCTATTATTTGATTTCCATTATTTTCATTGTTGCATTTTTTAGCCCATTCTTTTTAATCTTGAGTTAGGAAAATTAATTTTGTAACATATTTCTGAAGTTTATAGGAGACTAAATGCTCCTTTTGTAAAGGGGCTTTCTGACTTGTACTTTATAGACTAGTAAAACTAAACAAAAATAAGAACAGATAGAAAGTTAGCATTTTTCATTTTAATGAAAAAAAACATTGAATATGTAATCTCTCCTATTGTAATTCTCTCATTTGTCAACAGCATGAACTTTTAGAAAATAAGAGAGCAGAAAAAGTATGTTAAAATTTAAGGAAATTAGCCTATGAAATACATAACACAATGTCTTTAGTGTTTTTTTAAGATGCACCCCTGAAAAAATTTGTTGACAACCTAAAAATATCAAAACCCTGTGTTTGAGGAGGAAAGGGTGAATTGTGCAGTCACTTGAGGAGAGGCACACATGATGGGCATGTTGAAGTGGTGATTTTGTAATGAGGTAAACAATACTTCAGAGCACTTGGAAATAGGTGATCTGTTCCATGAATAAGGATAATAGAAATCTCCACACTTGCCTTAATATTGGCTGGCTAATGTGCATGGATCTGGTCAATAGCCTTGTCTTTTTTCTCATCAGATCTTGACAGACTTGTAAGAATTTCATCACTGTGAGGAACATGCCTCATGTATTACCATAATTTTTTCAGTAGGAAAACAAGATTTATTTTTAAAAATTCGACTTTCTTATACATATTTTCTCATAGCCTGTTACATCAGATGAGTGTTCTATCATGTCAAAAGAAGAGATGGCCTTTTTCAGATAGTGCATGGACTTTGGCACATGAAGTTAAGTAATATGGGGAAGTCCATGTGCACAGTGCAGCACAGTTTTGGGGGGCTCTTTATGGTCAAGGACAGAAAAGCTAGACTTCCTGGCCTGTTGTCCCCCAGCTATTATATCTTTGGTCTTAAGCAGCCATGTCAAATTGGTCTAATAGTCAAAGCCTACAGAGGGCGAGCAGGATGAGTAATGTCCAGCATTTGCTACTTGGCTATTGTACCCTGGACTTAGGAGTGAAGGTTTAGATAAGTACTTCAGTGGCCAGCTGTAGAATTTATGGTGTCCATTTTGAATCAAGGTGTACTTTTTCAGTTTTTCAAAAAGAAAGCCTTGTAGTCTGAGTTGTGCCTGAGATGGGAACTCAATGGGTTGAATGGTAGCAAGGTGGAGATTCTTAGGAGAAAGAGCTGAGGCCAGAGGCTCTTTACATATATTTCTTTACATATACATACATTTCTTGACATATACTGTATTAATCTATCATTTTTATTCTTTTTTAAAATGTTATGTTAGTCACCATATAGTACATCATTAGTTTTTGATGTAGTGTTCCATGATTCATTGTTTGCATATAACACCCAGTGCTCCATACAATACATGCCCTCCTTGATACCCATCACCAGGCTAAACCCTTCCCCTCTCTGAAACCCTCAGTTTGTTTCCAGTAGTCCATAGTTTCTCATGGTTCATCTCCCACTCTGATTCCCCCCGCCTTCATTTTTCTCTTCCTTCTCTTAATGTCTTCCATGCTATTCCTTATGTTTCACATAAGTGAAGCCATATGCTAATCGTCTTTCTCTGCTTGACTTACTTCACTTAGCATAATCCCATCCAGTTCCATCCATGCTGATGCAAATGGTGGCTATTCATCCTTTCTGATGACTGAATAATATTCCATTGTATATATGGACTACATTTTCTTTATCCATTCATCTGTTGAAGGGCATCTCATCTCCTTCCACAGTTTGGCTATTGTGGACATTGCTGCTATGAATATTGGGATGCATATGCTCCTTTTCACTACATCTGCATCTTTGGGGTAAATACCTAGTAATACATTTGCTGGGTTATAAGGTAGCTCTATTCTTAACATCTTGAAGAACCTCCATATTGTTTTCCAGAGTAGCTGTACCAGCTTGCATTCTGACCAACAGTGTAAGAGGGTTTCCCTTTTTCCACATCCTCACCAACATTTGTTTCCTGTTTTGTTAATTTTTGCTATTCTAACTGGTATAAGGTGGTATCTCATTGTGGTTTTGATTTTAATTTCCCTGATGGCTAGTGATGTTGAACATTTTTTTTATGTGTCTATTAGGTATTTGTATATCTTCTTTGGAGAAGAGTCTGTTCGTATCTTCTGTCCACTTTTTAACTGGGTTATTAGTTTTTTGAGTGTTGAGTTTGAAAAGTTCTTTATAGATCTTGGATATCAGCCCTTTATCTGTAATGTCATTTGCAAATATCTTCTCCCATTCTGTGGGCTCCCTCTTAGTTTGTTGACTGTTACCTTGGCTGTGCAGCAGCCTTTTATCTTGATAAACTTCCAAAAGTTCATTTTTGCTTTTATTTCACTTGCCTTTGGAGACGTGTCTTGAAAGAAGTTACTTTGGCCTATGTTGAAGAGGTTACTGTCTATTTTCTCCTCTAGGATTTTGATAGATTCCTGTCTCAGTTGAGGTCTTTCATTCATTTTGAGTCTATCTTTGTGTAGGGTGTAAGGAAATGGTCCAGTTTCATTCTTCTATATGTAGCTGTCCAATTTTCCCAGCACCAGTTATTGAAGAGACTGTTGTTCCCTGCCCCCCACTGGGTATAATTTCCTGATTTGCCAAAGATTAGTTGACCATAGATTTGAAGGTCCATTTCTGGGTTTCATTCTGTTTCATTGGTCTATGTGTCTGTTTCTGTGCCAATACCCTGCTGTCTTGGCGATCATAGCTTTGTACCTAGCTAATAGGTCGAACAGTACATTAAAAGGATTATTCACCATGACCAAATGGGTTTTATGCCTGGGATGTAAGAGTGGTTCAACACTTGCAAACCAATAAACATGGTAGAACACACCAAAATAAGAGAAAAGACAAGAACCATATAACCCTTTCAACTGATGCAGAAAAAGCATTTGACAAAATACAGAATCTATTCCTGATTAAAACTCATCAGAGAACAGGAATAGAAGGAACATTGCTCATCATGAAAACCATCTATGAAAAGCCCATGGTGAATATCATTCTCAATGAAACAAACTGAGAGCTGTTCCTCTAAGCTCAGGAAGATGGCAGCAAGGTCCACTCTCACCATTGTTGTTCAACACAGTAGAAGCAGTCCTAGCTTCAACAATCAAACAACAAAAAGATATAAAAGGCATCGAAATTGGCAAAGAAGAAGTCAAACTGTCCCTCTTCACAGATGACATGATACTTTATATGGAAAACCCAAAAGACTCCATCCCCAAATTACTAGAAATCATACAGCAATTCAGTAATGTGGCAGGATACAAAATCAATGCACAGAAGTCAGTTGCTTTTCTATACATTAACAATGTAACTGTAAAAAGAGAAATTAAGGAACCAATTCCATTCACAATAGCAATAAAAACCATATGATCTTAGGAATGAACCTAACTAAAGAGGTAAAGGATCTATCTCTAGAAACTATAAAATACTTATTAAAGAAATTGAGGAAGACACCAAAAAGATGGAAAAATATTCCATGCTCATGGCCTGGAAGAATGAACATTGTTAAAGTATCTATTCTGCCCAGATAAATTTACACTTTCAGTCCCATCCCTTTTACGATACCATTGGCATTTTTCAAAGAGCTGGGACAAAAAAAAATCCTAAAATTTGTATGGAACCAGAAAATATCCCCAATTGCCAGGGGAATGATGAAAAACAAGGCTGGGGACATCACATTACCTGACTTCAAGCTACATTTGTATTCTTTTAATGATGTCCGTATTAGTTACATGGTAGCTGCTCTAATAATATGTATGTTCACAAATTGGATCTTAGTGAGAAAATATTCTGTTGAAAATTTCGGCATTATATTTATCAATGCATGAAAGAACTTTTGGATTTGCTATCTATAATTTTTAACTTTTAAGTTTTTAAATAGTTGTAAAGGTTGATTTGAAAATTGTTTTACCTATTTGTGACTTTTTTCATTAATGGAGATTGTTAATGATTTGGAATGTGCTTGTATCATTTTAATTGGATAGAAATAAATCAAAAGTGCTCCTAAGTATTCCTGGGCACAGATGGGAGTTCTGGCTACCCACTGTAGTCTACTAATAGCACCTGGGCACCATGTCATTTCAATCTCCCCTCTCTGCCTCCTGTGTGAACAGAGACTGAGTGGGGAAATCTGGACTAATGTCTCAAACTGTCCATGATGCAGTGGTGACCCACGTTTCCCTGCTGGAGTGGCATCAGAGGAGGCCAACAAAAATTAAATACTCATATAAGATCCAGAATTTTATAAGTTGTTGTCCAAAAAGTCCAGGTTCAATAAAAAATAACTAGTCCTACCAATGAGCAGACAAATCTCAGCTGGAATGAAAAAAAGCAATTAATGAAAATACTGAGAAGACAAAAATATTATTTGACAAAGGTTTTAAAGCAGCTATCATCAAATGCTTCAATGACCAATGACAAACATAGCTGAAACAAATAAAAAGTCTCAACAAATAAATAGAAAGTTTCAGCATATAAATAGAACATAAAAGAAAAACAAAATGGAAGTTTAGAAGTGAAATCTAATATTAAATTAAAAACTTAGTGAATGGGCTCAAAAGCAGAATGAAGGGGTTGGAAGAAATAATCAGTAAAGTTGATTAAAGACAAAAAAAAAAAATCAATCTGAATAATGGAGAGAAAATAGACTGGGTGAAAAAATCAATAGGTCTCTGGGATTATACCTGGAGATCTAACATTTTTGTCATCAGAGTCCTAGAAGACCAGGGACACAGCTCAAGGCTGAAAGGTATACTATGTTCTGGGCCATAAAACAAACCTCAGCAAAGTTAAAAGAAATGAAGTCATCAAAGTAGGTTCTCTGATCAAAATGAAATTGAACCAAAGTCAAGAACAGAAAAATAATAGGAAAATCATCAAATATTCAACTTAAAAATAGACTTCTAAATAAATTATGGGTCAAAGAAACAGTCTGAAGGAAAATTTTTAAAATATATATTGGATTGAATTGAATGAAAATGAAAATAGAACATATCAAAATTCAGGCAACACAGCTAGATCGGAACCAAGAAGGAAATGTATAGCATTAAATATGTGAGAAAAGAGAGCAAATCTCAAAATATTAACTTCAACTCCTACCTTAAGAATGTAGAAAAAGAAGACCAAAAATAAATATAAAGCAAGCAGACAGAAGGATATAAGGACAGAAATAAATAAAATGGAAAGGAGAAAAGCAATAAAACAAAAACTTTTTTACAAAGATCAATAAAATTTAGCAATTGATAAAAAAGGGAAGACACAAATTATCAATATTAATAGTAAACTGGGGATATCACTATAGATCCCACAGACATAAAAAGGAAAATAGTCGAACACTGTAAATTACTCAGACAAACTTGAGAACTTAGATGAAATGGATCAATTCCTTGAAAAACACTATCACAAATAACTAAATATGAAATAGATAATTTAAATAGTTCTGCAACTATCTCCCCCCACCCATGGAAGACATCTTTATTGCTTTGGAAGTGGGAAGCAGGTGCTCAGGTGCTCTTGGTGGGACGGGCTGCTGCTTCTTCACCATCACAGGTTTCTGGCTGCACAGGATGGTGGTGGCTATGTGAATGACAGCCATGCACAGATTTGGGCAGTACTTGTTCTTGAAGAGTATGTGCCTGATGCTGGTGAGGATAGCTGATGCGTTCATTATGATATTGGTGCCTATGTAGGAGGCAATGGGTTTTTGTGGGCCCCATCTCCATTCATGACCACTGCTACAGCTCTGCCATGGGCCACTGGTGCCATGTCCACAGTCTTGTTGTGACTGTGCCTGTTGTAGGACAGTCTGTTATAGCAGAATGACTTGCTATTCTTCAGTCTATTGTAGCAGAATGAGTTGCAAGCCTTCATGCTACTGGGCACTGTACTGTTTGTCTCCTTGTTTCTCTTGATCAGGAAGCTGGAGCACTTCTGCACAACCATCCATTATAGGTGGGCCAACTTGATGGCAGCTCCTCTCTTTGCTGTGGCCAGAGAGGGAAAGAGGCTCATAGTCCTGCAACTATTAAGAGAACTGAATTCATAATTTAAAAACTCATGAAAAGGAAATCACTAGGTGCAAATAATTTTACTGGGAAATTCCACTAAACTTCTAAGAAAGAACTAAAACAAATTATGTGTAGTCTCTTCCAGAAAGAAGACAAGGGAATACATTTCTATTCATTTTATGGAGCTAGTATTACACTGATACTAAAACTACATAAAGACAGTAAAGAAAAAGAAAACTACAGTCTGATATCCCTCATGAAATTAGTCACAAAAATCTGTAACATATTAGCAAATAGAATTAGATAATATATATGAAGAACTATATGCCATGGCCAAGTGGGGTTTATTACAGCGATGTAAGATTGGTTCAGTACTCAAAAGCTATTATATGATCCACCATATTAACAGGCTAAAGAAGAAAAACCATATGATATCAATTGGTCTGGAAAATGCATTTGACCAAATTTCAACACCATTTATAATGAAAATTCTCAGAAAAAATTGGAGAGGAGGGAAATTTCCTCAGCTTGATAAAGAGCAGCTATAAAAAAAAAAAATCTACAACCAATACTTAATGGTAAAGAATTTGAATGCTTTTCCTCTATGATTAGGAAGAAGGCAAAGGTATCTGCTCTAATATATTTAACATGGTTCTGGAAGTCCTAGCTAATGCAATCAGATTAGCAAAGGAAATAAATATCATACAGATTAAAAAGGAAGCAATGCAGTGCTTCCTTTTTGCGGATGATCTGATTGTATACACAAAAATCCCAAGGATTCTACTAAAAACTCCTAGAAAATAAGTCAGTTAGCAAGATTGTAGGATAGAAGATAAACATCCAAAAGTAATTACCTTTTTATATGTTGATGAACACATAGAAAAAAAGATTAAAATTCAATCCCACTTAAAATTGTTTAAGAGAAACAATTAGGTGTAAACCTAAAACAATATGTGTAGAACTTACATGCTGAAAAATACAATAAACTGATGAAATAAATCAAAGAAAATCTAAATAATAAATAGAGATATTCTGTGTATGGTTTGGAGACTCAACATAGTGAAGATTTCAGTTGTCCTTAAACTGACACCTAGCTTAAATATATTTCTTCTTCTTTTTTTTTCTTTTTTTTTTTTTTAAAGATTTACTTATTTATTTGAGATTGAGAGAGAGAGAGAAAACACAAGCAGGGTGGAAGGGGAGAGGGAGAAGCTGGCCACGCCTGAGCAAGGAGGCTGATGCAGGACTCGATCCCAAGACCCTGAGATCATGACCTGAACTGAAGGCAGCTGCTTAACAGACTGATCCACCCAGGTGCCCTAAATGCATTTTTAGTTAAAATAGCAACAAAATTGTTTTGTAGACATAGAAAAGATTATTGTAAAAGTCATATGAAAGGGCAAAAGAACTATAGTAGTTAGCATAAGTCTTCTTTAAAAATTTTATTCACTTATTTGAGAGAGAATGAGCAAGAAAGAGAGCACAAGCAGGAGGAGAGGGAGCAGGCTCTCTGTGAGCCGGGAGCCTGATGTGGGGCTCAATCCAAGGACCGTGAGATTATGACCTGAGCCAAAGGTAGACACTTAACCAACTGAGCCACCCAGGCACTCCAGTTAACATAACTTTTAAAAAGAAGGGGGAAAAAAGGGAGAAACTGGCCTAACAGATTTCAAAACTTGTATGGCTAAAATACTGAAGACTGTGCAGCATAGGTAGAGATGTATGTAGGTCAATGGGATACAATTAAGAGCCCATAAGTAGATCACATAAATATGTTCAACTGACTTTTTGCAAAGATGCAAAAACAATTCAATGGAGGAAGGACAGCTTTTTAAACTAAAGATGCTAGACTAATTAGACATCCATCAACAAAAATATAACCTTTACCTAAGCCTCACAACTTAGATAAAAATGATCTCAAAATGCTTCATTGACTTAAATGTGGAACATAAAATTACAAAACTTGTAGAAAAAATACAGGAGAAAATAGCTCTAAGAGCATGATTTATAGAACAGAAAGTGAATTAATTACATTTGATCAAAATAAAAACTTTTGCTTTGCAAAAGATACTTTGGAAATGACAAAAAACAAAACAGGTATAGACTTGGAAAAAATACTTGCAAACCACATGTCTTACAAAAGAATCATATCTATAACAGTAAAGAACTCTTAAAATTCAATACTGAAAAAATAAGCAATCCAATTAGAAAATAGGCAAAAGATCAAAATTTTCACTGAAAAGGATATGAAGGCAGAAAATAAATGTGTTCAATAATACTCAACATAATTAACCATTAGAAGAAATCATATTAAAAATACAATCACTACACTCCTATCAGAATGACTAAAATAAAAAAAAAAGTGACAAAACTAAATTCTTATGAAGATGGGGATAAATTAGATCACTCATACATTGTTGACCACTCATAAAAAGGGCTTGGCAGTTTCTTAAGGAAATTTAACATGCAGGCACTGTACAACCCAGTAATTGCACTTACGGGCATTTATCCCAATGAAATAAAAACTTATATTCACACAAACATCTCCATACAAATGTTCACAGAATCTTTATTCATTGTAGCTACATACTAGAAACAACCAAGTTATCTTTCTGTGGATGAATGGTTTCAAACAGTCTGATGTACATGGAATACTACTTAGGAGTTAAAAATAAATGAGCTTTTGGGGCACCTGGGTGGCTGAGTGGGTTAAGCCTCTGCCTTCAGCTCAGGTCATGATCTCAGGGTCCTGGGATCGAGCCCCACATGGGGCTCTCTGCTCAGTGGGGAGCCTGCTTCCCTTCCTCTCTCTCTGCCTGCCTCTCTGCCTACTTGTGATCTCTCTCTGTCAAATAAATAAATAAAATTAAAAAGAAAAATAAAGGAACTTTTGACAAAAAGACAACTTGAATGAATCTCAGAAAATTTAACTGAATGAAAAATGTTTCCAAAGTGTTACATACTGAGTTACTCCCTTGCTGTAACTTTCTTGAAATGACAAAATTATGTAACTAGAGGATGTATTGGTGGTTTCCATAATATAAGAATGAGGGGAGCAAAACTATAAAAAGAAGCATTAGTAATTCTTATAGTAATAGAAACATCCTGTATCTTGGCTGTATCAGTGTCAATATCCTGGTTTTGATTTGGTACTATATAGTATTGCAAGATGATACCATTGGGGGAAACAGTAAAGGGAACATAAAACCTCTTAGTATTGCTTAGAGTTTTATGTATATCTACAGTTTTCTTCCACTCAAAAAAAAAAAAAAGTTTAATTAAAGTTATAAGAACAAGTTTGACTTTCTCATAAAAACAAGATTTTACCCAAATGTTTTAAAAATTCAATATTTAATATATCTTCAAATATTTTGAATTTATTCTTATCATGTGTATATAACATAAAGAAAAATATAATTAAATGTTTTTACTAAACCTGATATGGATATGGACCAGTTCACCCCAAAATGTGTTTCAAAGAATCCAAGATTTTTATCGTAAGAGGAAAAAAATTCAGAGGGAAAAAAAGAGTTTTCAAAACTATTTTTTGAAACTTCCAATAAAGTAATTATGTATGTAACACTTATACCAAAACTTGCCTGAATATTTGGTGGGGAATTTTATAATGTAATAATTGGGCTGATAGCACTGGATTCCATTGATAAGACTTCACTGAATATCAATTCATCACTAAACAAACAAACAAACAAAATGGCATGAGCAGATATTGTACAACTGGATACCACTGCATATTAAGTGGATCCACCATGGTACAATAAGGAACACATAGCACCAACCATGAGATATTGTTACCTCACAAATACCTCTGAAAATATTAATATGACCCTATTTAAAATTCTCTACCTACCTGTTTGTAGGAAACCTAGAGATAAGGAAGAAGTTAAGTGGCAATATAAGGAAATAATCACACACCTCAGAATCATAGAAATTCAACATGAAAAACAACTCAATTTATTTGACTGTATTCTGATTTGAACACACAATCTAAGAAAGACTGCAGGGAAAATTATGTGTGGACTAGATAATGATAACATTAAGAAGTAATTGCTTAATTATTTAGGTGCGTGGTGATTTTGTGGTTGTTTAAAATGGACTCTATCTTCTAGATGTTTATATTGAACTTAGGGGTAAAATTATATGATGTCTAGAATTTGCTTTAAAACACGCCAGATACTGTTATTTATTTATTTACTATTTTTTTAATTTAAATTTAATTAGCCAACATATAGTACATCATTAGTTTCAGATGTACTGTTCAATAATATAAGAGTTGTGTATAACACCCAGTGCTCATCACATCACATGCCCTCCTTAATGCCCATCACCCAATTATCCCTCCCCCCCACCCACCTCCCCTCCAGCAACCCTTGATTTGTTTCCTATAATTAAGAGTCTCTCATGGTTTTTCTCCTTCTCTGAAGACTTCCCATTCAGTTTTCCCTCAAAAATATGAAATAAAATAAAAAATAAATGAACATTCCAGATATGTAGCACTACCAATGACAACAGTGAACATGGGAAAGTGGGGATGTGTTAAGACTATTAATCAATAGCTGGTAGTTGTTGAGTTTGGAGGATAGATATACAAATGATCATCACATCATCCTTTATACTTTTGCATGTGTTTGAAAATCTCCCATTAAAAATAATATATACATTTAACACCCAATGCCCATTACAACAAGTGCCCTCCATCACTCAATTCTACTCCTGAACTAATATTATATCATATGTTAACTAACTAGAATTTAAATAAAAAATTGAAACAGGAAAAGAATACATACATAATATACTATTTATGTCATGCCAAAGCAAAGAGAGATATAAGAAATGATTGTCGGCTTTTCATAGAGTATTTTTAAACAGCCGAAGTGATCTATCCCTGGATCTGCCTCAAATTGTGTCAGTCACAAGAACTGAATGCTCTTCTACCTTTTCTGATAGCCTTTTACAGTATTATTGGTCATCTAGAGGGTAAAACTTTAATATACCCTGACTTTTCTCACTGTATCAGCCCTTAGACAAATCTATTATACATCTATCCTCTCAGGGATCCTGATTTCAATTAAGTTCTGAAGCTTTGTAGTAACGTTGTTAAAGGAATTGCTGTGAAGGTTTTCATGGTCAAAAATGGTAGGTAAACACAAATGGGAAGAGACATGATTTGTTTTGGTCCTCCCCTGTGTCCCCTTTCCTTCCTTCCTCTTCACCTTTCTTCCTTCCTTTCTTTTTCCACCTTCTTACCTAGGGATTCCCTTGTTATCAGTGGTGTAATACATAATAATAATAATAAAGTGTTAGTTACCCAGGGCAAATATCTTTGCACTTGATCAGGGAAGAAACAAAATAAAACAGAACATATTTTGTACAGTATGTTATCCTGCTGAGTTGTCATATGAGACCAGAAGACTACACTCTTGTTCAAACTTATGAAGTTAGAAAAAAAAAAACATGCAAATTAAGTGTGAAACATAAATTATTCTGAAAACAAACAAGAACAGCAACATTAAAGGAACAGGGTCATCAAGGGAAATTCAAATCCAGGACACAGCTGTGTAAAACCTTAGACAGTGAAGAGCAGCAACACTCAAGGAAACAAGGAAAGGATTACATTAAAAGAGAATCCTCAATGAAAAGGAAATGGACTGAATCTATTTTTATTTAGAGGAGACCGTTGTAAGATATTTTAATTACTGTTTAAAATATCTTTAAGGAACAGCTTCCATTTACTTTAAGGAAAACAGAATGGAAATTTGGTTCATTTGTTGAGTGTCTTTATAGCTATAGGATGTATAAAGTGAATATATTGTTACCTAAGGTGGTCAAAAAAAGATTACTCGTTCATTTGTTTAGTAATTCAGCAATCTCTTTTTGTTTTCCTGCTATGTGATGAGCATTAGTGGTTCAAAATTAAGAAGGTATAGTCCTCAACTTTCATGTACTGAAAATCCTGCAGGGATTCCCTGTAACAGTGAACGTACTGATGGAGGTACACCTAGAGTTCAAGAGGAACACACAAAGGCCCCTAAGTCATACCAGGGACATAAAGATTAAGGGAAGTTTTGAAGGACTATAAAAGTTATTGTAATGAGGTAGGGGGGAAGCCATAGTGATGGCTATGCTGGTGGTGGGTTGGGAGAGGTTAAGCATCTCAAGCACTGTAAAATCATGTCTGCAAAAGCAAGAAACATTTTTAATTCCAAGTGATCAGTTTCGGTTGGGCCAGCAGGTACATTTTGTTGACCACAAGGAGGTGCTAGAGGTGAAAGGGGCACGGAGCACAAAGGTCTGTGTGATTAACTGTATAAACCAAGTTTTACGTTACAAAGCATGAGAAGGAGTTGAAGGGTGTTCAAATGAGAGGTGTGATATAATCCGATCTGCGTTTCAGGAGGATAGCCCCATGCTCAAACTGAGTGGTGGTATTCTTGAGCATACTGAAGATGTAATAAGAAAATTCATGCGGATTTGATTTCAGTAATATTCTCTAGTGTGTAGTATCTGTTGTTAATAAGAAGCTATTATTTACTAAATAGGGCCTGTCATTCTTCCATTTTGTGCTGTCTCTTACTCTGTCCTATAATCAGAGTGGCTAATCCCTGCAAACTGTACTTCTTAGACTCCCTTGTCCACTGATCTTTTAATAACGTTTGACTGATCGTAGTTACTCATGGGAGATCAAGAGGAAGAGGGGGGAAGTTAGGTTATTTCTCCAATGCCATTAAATACCATTTAATTTTACTATTGTTTAGGATCTAGCATGCTTTTAAAATTTTTTAAAAATTTTTTGATAGGACTTCAAGGGTAATTGAACAGTGTGATAAGACACCTTCAGATAACAGCCATATATACAAGATAAATATTGTAAGCTTTAAAGTAAAGGTACAAAATATTCTTACAGCTCAAGTAGGGAGTGAGAACTACCAGCTGATTACAAAAAAAGAGAAAAGAAAAGATAAAGAAATAGGTTTCATATGCTGACATGTTTGAATTCACTCAAACCATAATTTATTGTGGGGCCAAAGTTGAAAACATCACAAAACTATGTTCCCATTGCATCACTGACCTTCATAATATTCTTGGTCTCCTTGTATTTCTCTCTGTATGTCTGCTCTGAACCTTATTTCTGTGTTTCCTGTTTTGGCCCTTCTCTGATAGAAAAGGAACTTATAGTGCAACTGTGTGGGCAGGGACAGTCAGGTAGGTGATCAGGTAGCAAGAGAGACAGGTAAATACTTGATATTTACCAGGCAAACCAAGAAATGATGATGTGGATTGGGAGAAAGAAAATAATTTGGGATCAAAAGCTAGTCTCTAGTTTCTGGATCCAGAGAAGAAAATGCTTGGGAAGAATATCCCTAACGTCTATAAACTAGAAAACACAAACAAATTTCCTATATGGATATGGAAAAGAAAGGGAATTTTGGAGGTCGGATAAAGGAGTACAATAGAGAGATGTTCCTTATTACATTTTAGTTTTTCATTTTTTATTTTGTTTTCAGATTATGTTTGTGTCAGTCAGAAAGATAGTGTCACAGTCACATTGTAACAGAGACAAGGACCTGGACAGAGTGACCATATTTGCTCTATGGACAAAGAGAAAGTCAACCAGTCACCTGAAACCAAAACATCAGCATCGAGGAAAACACCAGTTATGGCAACATAACCTCTCTTCTTTTTTAATGTTCAGAAGAAACTCAGTGTGTGGCATACTCAATGAATATTAGCATCCAATAAATATTGGCTTAATAAATGAAGGGCAAAATAAATGACAAGATACATATTTACTGGCACTTGGATAAAACATAATTTTAAAGACTTCATAGAGGAAATAAAGCACTCTTTTACTTATCCTCAAATCCAAGTGGTTTCCAACATATACACTTAGACCAAAATTATTATTATTTTTAATGAATAAGTTTTTTATTCTTGTGTTGAAACAGTGGGTCAAATTTTATAGACAGCCTAAAATTGTCCAAAAGCAATTTGCCCTTGAAATGTGAACCCAGGAAGTGTGAGCTGCCAAACATAATGCAATCATCTATTGACATCTTCATTCCCTTCCCAAGATATGAGATTAAGCCTTCTTTTATTTTAATGATGAAAATATTGGATCTGTAATATGGAAAAGTAAACTTGAATTTTTTTAATAAAAAAATACAAAGTATCATTAGCAAAACTGCCATATCTGTCCAAAAAATGAAGCACAATAGATAGAATATTCCATGGACAGATGTTAACTTAAAGTGCGCATTGTTTGGGAAAGGAGTTAATTAACAACTTATTAATTGGATAGAAAATCTGAAACTGTTGTACTTCTAGCAAATACATAATTTTCTTCAAGTATTATTAAAGCGTTTTTGTTGTACCGATTAAAGATTCTTGTCTCTAAGTTAATTTCATTATGCTAATAAGCTATCATCGTTACAGAACCTAAGCTTTGATCCATGTTAATTGTCGTGATCTTCAAAGACAAAGTCACCACTTACTTTAAATGAATTTTACATCTTTTTAAAGAATCACACGGAAATTAGGGGAAGTAATTAATTTTTTATTATGTGTCTCAATATTTTTAAGGGAGGAAGTCAATGGTATTGGCTAGAATTCATTTTAACATTTAACTAGGGAAAACAGCATGAGGCAAAAAAACTGTTCAGATGCAAAAGATTAAAGAAAATTTGAAACTGGGACCTAATTTGTCTTGATAAACTTTGGTGTTTAATATGCTTCTTTTGTTCTCAGTGTGAAACTGCAGGGTTTTGATTTGTAAAAACTTTTTGAAGAATTAATTCTTTCTAATTTTTATTCATTTCTTTGCCTTTCTTTTACAGTGAGACAGACAAGTTGACCTTCAAACCATAACACTTTTAAATATCTATGAACTTACAAGGTTAAATCTATTAGTGATCTGATATTAGCTATTGTACACTAACAGAGTATGTTTCTTCTGAAGCAGAAAAGACCTAGCTGTTCCTATATAATAACTAGTTATTTGAACCTTAAGGGGTATAAGCAAATAATGTTATTAAATTATTTGCATTTCTCTTTGTAATGAGAAAAGGTCAAGTATGGAAATATTAACTCGTTCATTTTGTGAAATTTTTTTACACAAAGATAGAAACGTATTGGTTTTAACTTTGTTATAATCAGAGTGAGGTGCAGGTAAGGGACATTCTTCAGTGTCCCTTCAAATTCTTCATTTTGATCAAGTTAGATCAAAAACTGGATCAAATCCAGGCAGGCAAAAGCAAAAGCACAATATTGTGTTTTTTTCTTTAACATTCAGAGAGAAGGAATGAATTGCCAAAACTAAGAATTTAATGTTGTAATCATTTATGCTGTATCAAATCACCCGATGTTCTTTTTTGGACAGATAGGGGTATGGAAGAGATATGTTAAACATACATTAAAACAACAACAGCAAGAGCAAAAACAACAAAGCCACCATAGTTCACCAAATGATGTAAATAGGTTGCTTCACAGAAAGTAGAAATGCATTAAATGAGATTTTTTTAGAGAAAATCTAGTGGCTATCATATAAATGTTAACAATGGAACATCTCAGTACATCAAACAAGCTAATGATAAGGTTTTACTTTGCTATGAAGGATTTATGATCCCATTATGAACTCATCATAATAATTTCTTGAGAGATAAACCAATAGTTCTCAATTCTTTCTATGCAAAAACTAGGTGGTGATGACAAAAATGTGAATCTATCATGGTGTCCAAATTTTTGTTTTCAACAAGTACTCATAGGTGATTTTAATGCAGATGGTTCATAGACCACCAACCTTAAACATTTTAATAACAAACTCAAATTTTATCTGATAATAAACTCTTTCTGACTTTAAGAGATATTTTGAATTCTTTATTAGCCTAGGTTCTGCAATACATCTAGAAAATAACCATATGAATTAATATGTCAGCTTAATAATTTTAATATTAGTAACATCTTATGTATTATAGTGACTAAAAACAACACAACTAATTAATTATTTTAGCTCGGGTCTGTCAAAACATACACGTTAAATTAGTATTGTCTTCTTTATAATGGTGGACCTAGGCACCTTTTATGGTTAACCATTTTGTATTATCTACTTTGCATGTTTTAGATGCTTCATGGTTGTTCTCTAAATGGAGAAATTGGATTTTAACCTTTTATGTTGTAATCCAGTGAATGGCCCAATTTAAGTTTATCCACTTTATTGCCAAACATGGCTATTTTCATAAAAATCCTAATTATATACACAGAATAAGCATTTTCTACCTGAAATTATTCTAAAAGCTGTGCTGGAGTTTCTGAAGTTATTTGCATGAATTTTGTAATACTTGAAGTTCTATAATAATACATGAACATGTGTTCCATGTGCCATCTTACAAATAGACCAAACCACACATTTGCATGTGTGCAAAGGTCTAATTTTTCCTAGACCAGTTGTGCTGTTAGTGGAGTTCTGCATTATATTTTGAGATTGGTTCTTGGTGAATATAATTTAGGGTAAAAAGACTTACAAATTATTTACTTTAAAAATTAACTTCTAGGGCACCTGGGTGGCTCAGTGGGTTAAGCCGCTGCCTTAGGCTCAGGTCACTATCTCAGGATTCTGGGATCGAGTCCCGCATAGGGCTCTCTGCTCGGCGGGGAGCCTGCTTCCCTCTCTCTCTCTCTGCCTGCCTCTCTCTCCATTTATTTGTGGTCTCTCTCTGTCAAATAAATAAATAAAATCTTTTAAAAAAATTAACTTCTAAATCTCCACTAAATAGCCCCTTTTATCCTTTAACATCTTCCTGAAACATGTTTAAAAAATCACATTTCAAATGCATTCTAGAAAAAATAATCAGCATCTGAAATCATTCTTACATTAAAAGTGTTGACTTTGCTACGTAGTAGGATTTGGGGACATGCTAAAGATGGCAGGGAGCTCAAAGCTCACCCTCATAGGATTGTGTTAGGCTGGGATGTGAGAGAGAAGAGGCATATGAAGAGGCATAAAACATCTAGTTTTGTCAATTTCATTCTAACCTGGCTGAGGGGCCTGATTAAGATAGAAGGGGGAAGTAAAATTCATAGAAAGTTTTCCCACCATTGTGATTATAAGGGCTGAATAAGGTGTGCATTACTTTTTCTGATAGATCTTAGCTTAGAAATTTACAGCTTCACATACCTCTCTTTATCTCAACCAAAGCCACCTGGATGTTAACCTGTGAGGTCATTGCTACATATGATGGTTTAGAGCAAAATGTGCCTTGTACAAATGGCAGATCAAAGGAGAACTATATGGAAAATCAAACCCTCTATGTATAGTTTTAGTCAATTAAGAGTTTTAGATCAGGCTTCCATATGAAAAAATTATGAATAAATAAATTAAGGTTAGGAGTTGAGAGACTTAGGAAATTAGAACTATTAAATAACATAAACATGGAGTTTATTGCATAAAAATCTTTGTTGCAAGGTATTTTTTTGTAAAAGTATCAGAACAACACTGCAATGGCTTCAAAGAAATTCATGATCAAAGGTGTAGCAAATCTGTGATTAAGGACTATAACCTAGACTTTGTCAAATGCTATATATATCAAAGAGCAATATTTCTGAATATCTGATTTATTTCCAAACACCCCATGGCTTTCAACCTAAAGGAATAAAATATATGCTAAAGGAAATAGTCATTTTCCCAGCTTTTGCCTGAATTAGATCAGTAACATTTTTTATTTATTATACTTTATAACAGTTTACAAACTGGCATCAGCCATATTTTGTTTGGCTTACACAATATTTTAAAATATTTCAAGTTAGTTTCTAGCATTTAAATATCATGTGATTTTATACAAATGGTTGGACATCCAGCTTTAATAAAAAAAAAAAATCTGCTATCTGAAAATGCTGAGTATTTCCTTTGACATAGCAAAGATGGTATGGGCCCAAGTGGAAATTTCCTCCTTTGAAGTCATGTTCTGTGCTTTCCTGTACACCTTAGCACCTAGGTAGCAGGCTTTCCTTCTTTAAATAATTTGTCTAAGACCTAAAGACACTTGAGTTTGCCTCAACTGATCAAAACATGTTCTATTAGAAATAAATGTGATTCTAGTATCCACTCCTGGGGAGCCCTCCATGTGAAAATTACTGAGGTTGAATTCAAAAAGGTATTGCAAGCAATATTGTGAGGAATTCAAAGACAGTGGAAAAAGGAGAAGAGACTGAACTATTGTTTGGAGGGACACAGCCAGATAGGGTCTTGTTCCAATTTCCTTTTGCAGCACACGAGAAAACCTTGGGTGAGCCTGAACTTGGCAAATCTTAGATTAAGAGAAATGAAATGTTAAGGTTTGGAGGAAATAATTTTCATTTCTGCATATAGTAAGTAACATTCTAACTTAAAAATGTAAAAATACCTCTGACTGAAGATTGTTAGAAGATGTTTGGGGTTAACTGTGTTAGATGCTTTGCTCTTCTAAAGACCTTTGCTTTTAACTAAATGCTTGCTTATCTTTCTAATTTAACATAGTCCCACATTCTTCTTTGTAGTAATTTTGGGCTATCTGATAACATATAATGGAAAACATGTTTATGTCTTCCACCAGTTCTTGTTGCATATTTCAAATGCTTAGAACAACAATTTTCAGAAGCTTTCATTAAGGTTAATTTAAAAACTACATTAAATACAAACAGATTTTCTCACAAACAAAATGCAATGTGTACTTAACAGACTTCTGTATGTTATATTTGATAAACTACCTCATATAAATGCAAATTTTGACTTTCTGCCAGAACCAGGTGGTTTGGAAAATATTTCTATTAAACAAATAATGCTCGAAGAGCAAACTTCAAGCACTGGTATGTTGCATAGGAAAAGAGGATGTTTTCGTTCAGGTTTGATGTATATTTTCAGGTTGACCTTTTCATATACAAAATGAAATAAACATACTGAAGACTGATATGTGGTAAGCAGTTGTCTTTGGGTGATAGAAGATTCAAGAAAATATACTTGGGGAGGGATTTTACATATTCAGAGAAATAGGCTAAAAAATTTTCTTCTGTTTTTCATGGTTATTTGCTAGCATCATCTCATCTCCTTTGGTAGTTATCTGAATGGCTTTCATCTCAATCACTAAGTAAAATTGAGCAAGGAGAGCTAAATAAAGCAGGATGATTCCAAACATTGCCTCATATGGAAAAGCTTTTTTTTTTTTTGAACTCTCAGCCAGACAAAATACAATCAGAACATAAAAGCAAACAGAAGAACTCCCCAAACTGATAACTCCAGACAACCATGAGAAAAAAAAATATTAGAAAAAAACCAAAATCATGAGGTATTCTACTAATTATCTGATCAGTACTCCTTAAACTTTGTCAAGGTCATCAGAAACAAGAAAAATTTGTGGTACAGACCAAAGAAGATGATGGAGACATGACAACTAAATGTAATGTAGTGTTCTGCATGGTATCTTGAAATAGAATAATGGCATGGAAAAACTAGTGAAATCCAAATAAGGCATGCAATTTAGTTAATAGTAATGTAGCAATGTTGGCTCAATAATTCTGACAAATGTACTAAAGTAATGGAAGATGTTAACAATACAGGTGGGGGGCACATGGGAATTCTCTGTACAATATTTATAACTTTTCTGTAAATCTAAAATTATCCTCTCAAAACAAGTTTTTATATTAAAAAAAGGTATATACAAGATAAATGGAGGAAACATTTTTTGTCTTTAAGGTACAAGGTATAAGTTTTTTGTTTATTTTTTACTGAATTATAGGATACACAATACTATATTCATTTCAGGTGCACAACACAGTGATTTGGCAACCCTTTCTGTTATGTGATGCTCACAGGAAGTGTAGCTACCACTTGTCACCATGCAATGCTATTGCAATACCATTAACTATAGTCCCTATGCTGTACGTTTTATCTCTGTGATTTATTCATTTCCTAACTGGAAGCCTATATCCCACTACCTTTTGCTTCTTTCTGTCCATCTTTTCACCCATTCCCCTACAGCAACCCCCAGTTCTCTGTATTTATAGTTCTGTTTCTGCTTTTTTAGTTTTTTTCCACTTTTTTGTTTATAGACCCCACATAAAAGTGAACTCATGTAGTATTTGTCTTTCTCTGACTTTTTTAACTTGGCATACACTTTAGGCCCATCCATGTTGTCACAAATGGAAAGATATTATTCTTTTTTATGGCTTAGTAATATCCATGTACACACACATACACACTGTATTTTGAGTATCCATCTACTGAGGGATACCTAAGTTGCTATTATCTTGGCTACTGTAAATAATGTTTCAATGAACATAGGGCTGCATCTATCTTTTCCAATAAGTGTTTTCTTTGGGGGGTTTTGGGGGGGTGGATAAATACCTAGTAGTGACACTACTGGATTGTGTGGTATTTTTATTTTTAATTTTTACAGGAAACTCCATACTGTTTATGCAATGGTCGTACCAATTTACATTCCCATCAATAGTGCACAAGGGTTCCTTTTTCTCCACATCCTCACCAACACTTGTTATTTCTTGTTTTTTTGATACTAGTCATTCTGACAGAGGCAAGGGGATATCTCACTGTGGTTTTGATTTGTATTTTCCTGATTATGAGTGATGTTGACATCTTTTCATGTGTCTGTTGACCATTTGTTTATCTTCTCTGGTAGAATGCTTATTTACGTCCTCTCCCCATCATTTACTCAGGTTATTTTTTTACTAGTGATTGATCATTCTTAATCAGAGATGGTGATGACTATATACACTATAATACACTTTCTTGCTTAATTGCACACATGGGGTCCACCAAAGGATGAGGTGTGCCATCTTAAAAAGAGTTGTTGCCTACCTGTAGGACAATGGGAAAATCCATGACTTTGACTGTTGGTACCAGGTTCTACACATTAGGCCTAACAAACTTATTCCTTACTATGGTGGCGTCTGAAGACCCTATAGAAATGTTTGCATCAAGACAAGGAATTAATATTTTAAAATGCTATAAATAATTTAAAAATACTCTATTGATTATATGCAATGTAGAAATAATATGCAATTTTAAAATACTGAAAATTGGAACAATGAAATAATTTTTAGGTTTGATATTATAAATTATATATCTAAAAGTAAAATATGAAATTTGGGGCACCTGGGTGGCTCAGTTGGTTAAGCATTTGCCTTTGGATCAAGTCATGATCTTAGGGTCCAGGGATTGAGCTCACATTGGGCAACCTGCTCAGCAGTGAGTCTGCTTCTCCCCCTCCCTCTGTGATTTCTCTCATCCTCTCTCAAATAAATATATCTTAAGAAAAATAAAATAAAAGTAAAATATGAAATCTAAATACTTATGACAAAGAAGAAGGAGGAGGAAGAGAGATGAAGAAGAGCAGAAAAGAAGCTTCTATGTTGTGGGGGGGAGGTCTCTGTTCTAAGCACTGAGCTTAAAACTTTACATACTCTGTAAATTTGTATTATTGTTCCTATTTTGTGGATGAGCAACAAGATTCAGAGAGAATAAGTAACTTTCCTTAATACTCACAACTTGTAAGTAACATAGTAGTAACTTTACTCTCATCCTTACTCTTGACAACACCTATCACCATCCTTGTCAAACTTTCTTACTTATTAAAGTCTCCCAGATCTGTATCTTCTTAGCATTTATCCCTGTCTCTGCCATTAGACTGAGGACATATTTTTATGGTGTCAGAGATCATACATGTTGCAGCCGAGATTCTAACCCAAGTTCACATAACTCCAAAGTCTGTATACTTCAATTAAACCAGTGAATTAACATGCCTCTAGTAGAGTGTGTTTACCTTTGAAGTACTAATAAAGACATTTTATACCTGAAAATGTTAAAGTACTTCCTGACCAAAGTACCCATTACCAAAATGTTTTATTTACTTTCTTGGACAATAAGGATTAAATTTCTCTTTAGTGAAATACCTATTAACTTTCGAATGTAAATGTTGATGTAGATTAACTACATAATATAAAATTGTGTAGGAATTTTAAAAGTGAATCGAGGACAGAGGAGAAAGAGACGATGAGATAATTTGAAAGGTCTTAAAAAAAAGTTACTTGGACGAGAACAGTAGAGTTCGTTGGTGGTGCTGTTCTTATTTGTTTGTTTGTGTACTAGAACTTAGGTTTCATCCCTCTAAAAATAGTGAACGTTTTCATAAGAAATACGAGCATAGACTGGGCTAGCTAAGACCTCTGAAAATCTCTTCACACCTCTGACCCAGTATGTTATTTCTGCTATATGAGATTAACATTACTGATGCACAAAATAATTTCATAATTGTTTCTAACAACATCTGACTGAGCATACAACTCCTAAGAGACAACCAGTTTCAATAAAATAGCCTTTATTAATATCTTACTGAAATTTATTTCATACAAAATCAAAATGGAGCCAAGGTTTTTATAGTTCATAAACTTTCAGAAAAAGTCTTATTCTCTCAGTGAAAAAGTCTTATTCTCTCAGTGAAATGGGAATAGTGTCCCAAGAAATTTTTGTTTTTAGAGATCTAGTAAGGTAGGTATACATACAGATAATCAGAAAATCAATATTCTATTCTAAGAGGAAGTTAAATTTCAACATTAGAGATGTTTTCGTTAATTCTTTATATCAAACATTATTCTGAATCCTTGAAAGAATTCACAAGTCAGAGAGGGTTTGATTATATAAAGTATGATTTTGGTGGTGGGTTAATAAAATCATGTGTACTCTAGCATATTTAATGAGGAAGCTGACAAATGGCATCGATTTTATAACAAAATCAATATTTGCCTTGCTAAGTTGGGAAAATTCATTTCTCTAAAATTTTATTTAATATCAAAAGAACAAAATTCAAAAACTCTGTAAAATCAGAAACTTTCAAAATTGAATATCAAGTGAAACATTATCAAAAACTTTATTAAGCTGGTCCAGATTAGTTATTATTTAAAGCAGATAGTCACAAATACTCAGCTTTTTTTTTTTTTAAGATTTTATTTATTTATTTGAGAGAGAGAAAGAAATCATGAGAGGGAAGGGGTCAGAGGGAGAAGCAGACTCCCCACTGAGCAGGGAACCCCCGATGTGGGACTCAATCTAAGGACTCCAGGATCATGACCTGAGCCGAAGGCAGTTGCTTCACCAACTGAGCCACCCAGGTGCCCCCAAATTCAGCTTTTAAGGTAAGGTTCTCATATATTTAAATATGAGTGATTTAAATTTTAATACTATTATTATTTCTTTATCTTTTTTCCAGGGAAACGTTTAGATTTTGAACCAAGTATGGAATTATATGGTTGGAGGTTACATAATGCAGATTTACAGAGTGTTTTATATTATGTCTATGAAACAGAGCATTAGATTTCACAAAGAAAGTCATAGAGATGCCACAATGTTGAAATTTCTGATCTGGTTGCAACGCTTAGGTTTGAAAGAAAAGCCCAAGGGCTAATTCACAAAACAATTACATTTGCTTTTCTACACCCTTGATGCCCCAAAACACTAGAATTTGCACTTTTGAACAGTCAGAATAAATTCTCTCTTTCCTCCTTACTAAACTTTAAACTTACAAATGTTTCTTACCTAACTTTAAGTACTTTCCTTAGGGGCTTTGCTGGCCGGAAAAAAATGCAGCGCTGCCTAGAAAGGTGTTCCCAGCTCAACCATCCTGTTTATCTATCTGCTCAGCTCCTGTTCATTCTAAAGCACAGGCACATAAAGAATCCTACCAGGGGCATCTATAAAATATGTAACATCACTTTAAAACAGTAGTTTATGTCATGACTTTTTAACACATTATATTTACTTCCGAAAGAAAGGATTCAATAATATCACCAATCAGACCCTATTTTTCTTTACTATTGAATATCATAATCTATCCCTTTAAAATTCACTTTTAAACATTGTTGTCAGAGAATATATAGCCACTCATTACATACACTATAACTATTAAATACATACGCAGATTTTCTCATATTCTGAAGTTACTTCTGAAAGGTCTTCGTAAGGTCAGAAATCTACTCATAATCTATAAGTTATAAATTAGCCATATGAAAAACAGATAGCTTTCCTTGTTCATCAAAAATAAATGAAAAATAAATGTAGGCTTGATACAAAGATGGTATCTGTCTGTGTAAATGGACACCCTTAAAGTCTCTTTTTCTGGTTCTCTCCATAGACACTCATACCTTCTAAGTACCACAGTAACTTTCATCGATTGCTCTTGAGAATAACTGTCTCCATTCTTCTCAATCTTTCTATCCTAGTCTTCCTGGCCTTCATCCTCTTGGCATTGTGTCTTGATTCTCCTTTTAGATTGAGGTCTCCCTTCTACGGTCTCATATTCAGGCTTTTAGTTATATGTGTCCAAAGACTTTAGATTGTATCCAGTGCTGCAGTATACTTTTGCCTGGATGAAGGGCGCGTCCATCATTGAAGTAACTGCACCAAAGGATGACACGTAAGTATTCCAGTGATGGAATTACCAACACCCAGGGTCATCACACACCCAGGATTGCCAAGACAGTTTTGTTTCATGCTTGTTATCTTCAGGTGATTATTAGCGCATCTCCTTACACTCTCAGAAGTCCTTATTTGATCACCATATCAATAACCAATTTGTTAAGACAAGTTGAATGGGAATAGATTCATAAGACTTGAGGGTCAAATTTACTATTTTAGGCAGGAACACTATTTGAATTATGTGCAGTGAATATCCCTGTACCCCTAATAAGAATAAATGCATAAAAGCCAAGCTTTAAAGGGTCTTCTATGTGAATTGCACAAGAAAGCCCCAAAGGCAAATAAATGGAGATGTTTCAGTCCAATAGCTTCAGTGATCATGTGCTAGTAATTAGAATTTATAAATTTAAATATACCAATTTGGTCTCAGTAACAAGATTGTGATAGACAACTAATAATAAGATATCTAAGTTATATTTATAGTGGTAGTATTATTCACTACCACTAGATACCTCCAATAGCAGCCTAGATTGAAAAAGGAAAATAGCACATATGGACAGACAGGGATAGGTCAGGCATTAAGACAGGTATTAGTGTTATGCAGCAGGACTATAAATACAGATATGTTACCACAGAATGACAGAGGACCTCATGGAGGATCATTTTAATGAGAACTTAATCTCTTGGGATACATGAAGAACCAGAAGACAAATGAATCAAATACTCATAGGCTATCATAACATCCATTCTACATGGACAATGAGGAGGTTCAACAATGGCTGGATGATTACTATTGTGGGAAGCTCATATCATCCTTGCAGGTGAGAAGGAAAATGTTTGCATGCAGGGATGAACACTGGAAGAGAACAGAGACGACTGAGAAATAACTCTGACCACTCTTGAGACATGACACCTCCTGGGCAATGCAAAGGCTGAACCCAGCCAAAAATATACCCCAGATTAGTCATGGACAGTTGAGACACTGGGGTTGAGAGAGATTTTGCATATTGAGGACACCCAGAAATTCCCAGGGTAAAAGTGCAGTGTATCCATTTAATACTAATGAGCATTTTCTGTGTTATGCTTTCTTTTGTGTAACCTTTGTGACAAGAGCTATTGTCCTCTAGGCAGAGGAAGTGAGAAGCATATTATTTGGTAGTGTCCTATAAAATGTATTACCTGAGGTAGTTCAGGAACAATTGCATAAATGGATGCATTTCACCATGATATTTATTCTACCCTCAAAACAAAGAAGGGAGGTAGATATCATCCCACATGACCGACGAGGAGACTGAGGATAGTCAGATTGAATAATTTATCCAAGGTCACACAGGCAATTGATGGCAGAGCAGCTCTAACTCCACACTGCACTTGCTTTTAAGTATAGTATTAGACCATAGACAGGGCTTTTCTTTTTCTTTTTCTTTTTTTTAAAGACAAGGCTTTTTCAGAGCTAAATGTTTATAGCTATCACCTGATTTTTGTTCTTGCTTTTGTTTATTTTTTGAATAAAAACTTTGAAGCAGGCAACATGGAATGGGCCTAACATGTTAGGATGATAATGCTCTCAGTCCATAGACCACACTTTAAGTGGCAAGGGTGAAGTAGAGAGGTGAAGTCACAGGGTGCCTTTATTCTTAAATTTTCAGGATTATTGATGTACCTTTTGTTATAAGTTATTTACAGACTTGCAGTCTTTTTTGTTGTTGTTACATTGCTTTTTATTTAAGGAATTCTAAACTACTATGTATGAAATTGACTCCCATCACCATTTGTACTTTCTAATCAAGTATAATATTTTGTTGGAATGGGTAATTGCAGATGTAACCATTTGTGAGTTAATGATATATTTTCAGAATGAAACAGGATCATAATGCTAGGTTGGTGCAATGAATATTTCTCTGTAGTCTATAGTTTGCTTCCATAGTTGCTATCAAATTGCCCACTAACAATAGTTTTGTTGCTCTGCAGGTAGCATTCAAAACTATGTCCTGCCTGTGGAAATTTAAATTTTAGTGCAACTGTTTAATGTTTTTTTATAAAGCAAAATTAAAAATGTAAAATAAATACAAAGTAAAAAAAAGTGAACACCTCCAAATTAAAGTTCTATAATTCAGTAAGATATCACCAGTATAATTTTAGTGAGACTCTTTTCATGAATCCCGTAGATACCAAATTTTGAAAGGATTTCCTCCTCTATGTATTACAAGATGTCATTACATTATTATTTTGTTACATTATTATCTCTCATTTTTGAGATCCTCAGAACACCTTTGTTCAAGAAGCAGGTCTTTTTTCTATTATGAGTCAGGTATAATTAACATACAGTGTTATATTAGCTTCTGGTTGTAATATAATGATTATTGAATCATTATATTCTGTATACTACTCAGTGCTCATCAGGTAAGTGTACGCTTAATCCCTAGTAAATATGATGCATTTGAAGAAATATGCTGAGAGAAGTGGAGTATTTCATTTAACTAATTGAAAAAAATCCCAATATCTCAGAAATTGCTTATTTAAAATAATAATTTTAGCTGCTTCGCTGTTTATTGCAAATCTCTTCTTTTGACTATAACTTTTTGTAAAACAGAGTCCAAGAATTTTATTCCCCCAAATTTAAATTATACAAATTATAATCACTAGTATAAAATTAATATTCAAAATAAAAGTTTTATTATGGAAAATTCTTAGGAATTCCCCTTGCTCATAAATCAAGTCATAGTCATTCTGTCTTTCTATGTAGTTACCTTAGTTACCAGGTTTTTCTACAAAGGATAATTCTAGAATTTGTGTATGTAAATTTATTTCTTAGCCAATATAAAAAGGACAGAATAAAAACAAAGTCCTTTGAAAAGAAAGTGATTGGACAGAGTGAGTCTAAAGTTTATGTGGAGAGGCCAAAGACCCAAAATAGCCAATGCAATATTGAAGGATAAGAACAAAGTTGTACTTCAAGATGTACAATAAAGCTACAATAATGAGAAAAATGTGGTACTGTCAAAAGAATAGATAAATAGATCAATGGAAGAAGATAAAGAAAACAGTAAACAATCGGTACTGTCAATTGACATTTAACCAAAGAGCCGAGGCAAATTCAATGGAGAAAGGATAGTCTTTTCAACAAATGGTGCTGAACAACTGGACATCCATATGCAAAAAGAAATAAAGCATAATCATCATTATCATCGGTGTCTAGACATTCACCTTAAACATCACTAAAATTAACTCAAAATGGATCACATACCTAAATGTAAAATGCCAAACTGTAAAAAATCCTGCAGTATAATATAGAAGAAAATGGAGATTAAAACCTTATGTTTGACATTGACATTTTAGTTAACTATCAAAGGTATAATCATAAAACAAAGGGCTGATAAGTTGGACTTCATTAAAATTAAAAACTTCTGCTTTGTGAAATACATTATCAAGAGAAGAAGAAGACAAGTCACACATGAGAAGAAAATATTTACAATAGACATACCTCATAAAGTATTGTTATTCAAAATAGACCAGAAAGTCTGAAAATTCAATAATAAGAAAATGGACAACTCCATTAAAGAAATGAGCAAATGATCTGAAAAGACACTTCACTGATGATGATATATAGATGAAAAATAAACATATGAAAAAAATGCTTAAAATCATCCATCTTTAGAAAATTATAAATTAGAAGAGCAATTAGATACCACTACACATCTATTAGAAAGGCTAAAATTCAAAATACTGATAACATGGAATGCTGGTAAGTATGTGGAGCAACAGGAACTCTTACTCACTCTTGATGTGGTGGCAAAATGGTACGGCTACTTTGGAAGACAGTTTGACAGTCTCTTACAAAACTAAACATACTGATACCATGTGATCAATTAATTACACTCCTTGGTATTTACCCAAATGAGTTGAAAAGTTATGTCTGCACAAAAACATATACAAGGACTTTTGTAACAGCTTTCTTCAGAATTACCATAATTTGGAAGTAACCAAGAAGTTTTTTAGTAGGTAAATGGGTAACTTGGACATCCAAACCACAAAACATTATTCAGTGCTAAAAATAAATGAAGGATTAAGTGATGGAAAGAATGGAGGAACCTTAAATACATCTTCCTAAGTGAGAGAAGCTAGTCTGAAAGGTTGCATACTGCATGATTTCAATTGTATGACATTTCAAAAAAGGCAAAATTATGGAGACAGTAGAAAGGTCAGTGGTTGTCAGAGATTTGTGGGAAGAAAGGATGAATAGAGGAAGTACAGAGAATTTATAGGGCATGATAACTATACACCGCATATACTTCAATGGTGGATACATGTCAGTATATATTTGTCGATACACATAGAATGTATAACACAAGTAGTGAGGTATACTATGGACGTTGGTTGATAACGATATGCCCGTGTTGGCTTTTCAATTATAACAAATGTACTGCACTAATGAGGGATGTTTAGAGTTGGGTATATGTGTGTGGGGGAAATACGTAGAATTTCTCTGTACTTCCCACTCAATTTTGCTGTGTTTTTAAAACTGCTCTAAAACATAAAACCTATTAATTAGAAAAGAAAACAAACCAAACAGAACATGACTGATTTAATTTTACATTATACATCAATTCAAGGAGTGTCTAATAGTCTGGGTTTTGTTTTGTCTTATTTTTCTTGTATAGGGGAGTTCTTTTAACCCTCATCCCAAAAACACACAAACGCAAACTTTCTCTATACCTATTTAGTGCTTTTCCAACACAAAGGTTATTTTCCATTACCAGGGAGATGCTATTTTAAGGTACAATGTCTTATAGAATTGTTATAAATTTCAGTTCTAAAGCATTGATTCTCTTTGTCTCAGGCCATTAGGTGTGATATAAGGTAGAATTGGTCTATCTAAATGACTGAATTTATTATGGGAGCTACATATTTTAAATTCTATCATGGACTCAATCTAGAAGGGCTTTGGTAGTAAAATTTCTTTCTAACGTGTTAAAAACCAAACTGATGTGACAGTTGCTTAAGATCAAATAATAACCATAGGCATTGATAATCATTGGCAAAATATTTTCTAACATAAGATGACATGCTGTAGTGGAGAAAGCACCTTGATCTACTGGTGTTCATGCTTGAAAGGATATAGATGAGTTGCTGGTCACCAAAGTTGCAAATACCTTTTAGTGGCTCATTAATAAATCAAAGTGTTGTCACTTAAATATAATGAGAGAAGTCTTCAGCTCGTGAACGCACGAGCCATTAGAAAGTACATATAACAGCAATGATTTTATTTCTTATATTATTTTTTCAACTTTAAAATTTGACTTTTGTGGTGAATCATAGATATAAGATTGTATACATGTATTTTGGGCATACAAAAAAACCACGGGAATATATGCAATATGTTCAGAATCATCTCTGGTGCTTTGCACTTTAACCAATTCATTCACCATTTAAAAACAATTAAAAAATTCATTAAGCTGGATTCTGCCCTTGGATACACACAAGAAAACCCCCATTGAAGTCAATGGAAATTGTGCATGCATATCCAAGGGCAGAATTTGGCCTGCTGTGCTTAATTCACTCTGATCATTCCTATTAATTCAATATTAATATTTCCGTTCATTTATTCAATTAGTTCTGTGGTATTCAAAATTCATTGTATGTAATACATTGCGATCAGTCAATCATCACATTTCCAGTCCACTTTCTAACAATCAATATTTGAAGTTAGTCAAGGCAAAATGCACTTAAAAACCAAACAAATAGAAATAGAAGATATCCTTCTGCAGAGATATTGCCTACTTTGCTTCGTGGTTTCTTCAGGCCTGACCTCTCCCTGTGGATTTAGTCAGTGTTAGAGACATTAGCAAATTGCGGGGCAGAGTTGGCCCTTAGATCAAATGCTGCTTTGTGGAGTAGCCAAGTAGGGCTATCTAATAACAGCCAGATGTGAAAGACTAAGCTCATGAAATACCCACCATTTAATTAGGTCACACAATACCATTTGGCTCCCAATCAAATTTGGGTTATCTCTGTTCTGAGCAGAGGGATCTCTTCTGTCTTCAAGGAACATAGATCAAAATGAACACAGTATGTTAGCATCACAGTATAAACATTGCATGCATGAGTAAGTGGGGCTAAACTCAAGAAGTGTAATGATCCCTCTGCTCCAAATTCATTTAAGTATAGTTTCCTTAGGCAGAAGAACTAAAACGTTTTGCATAATTTCTATATTCATTTTAGGTATCCACAATATATATTTAGGTATCCATAATAAATCTTAGAAAGGAAGTCTATAGAAATTGACAGTTCATGTTTAAGTATTAAGCATTTTAAAAAGAGTCATGTTCCCCATTTTTTGCTTTGTAATAGTTTTATTGAAGTATAATTGACATCTGAAAAAGTGTATATTTAAAATATGCAATTTGGTAAGTTTTGACAAAGGTATTTTGACAGAGGTGTGAAACCATCATTATAATCAAGACATAACACATCCATCACACCAAAAAGTTTCCTCACATCTCTAAACATTTTCCGCATCTCCCTCCAGGTAACTACTAATCTGTTTTCTGTTGTTAGAAATTTGTTTTAGTTCTCTAGAATTTTGAATAATCCAAAAATATGTATTCTTCTATGTCTGGCTTTTTTTCAGTCAGCAGAAATATTTTCCGATTAAACTCTGTTGGTGTGGATTTCAGTAGTTGATTCCTTTTAATCTTGGAGCGGTATTCCCTGTGTGGATATAATTTATGTAATTCTCTCATGGTGGGCATTCAGATTGTTTTCCAGTTTGTGGCTATTACAGGTTGAGCTGCTATGAATATTCAGGTACCAATCTTATGGACATCTTTCCCTTGCCTTGAGGAAATAAATAGGAATGGAATGGCTAGATGATGTGGTATGTGTATGTTTAACTTTTTAAGAAACTGTCACGCTATTTTCCAAAGTGGTGTGCCATTTTACATTCCTACCAGCAGTGTATGAGAGTTCCAGTTCCTCCAAATCCTTAGTATTACTTGGTAAAATCAGTGTTTTTAATTTTACCCATTCTTGTAAGTGTGTAGTGAAATCTACTGTTGTTTAATTTGCATTTTGTTAATGACTAATTATGTTGAGCATCTTCTCATGTGCATGTTTTCCATCTGTTTATCTCCTTTGGTCAGGTGTCCGTTCAAATCATTTGCCATTTTTAACTGAGTTGTTTCTTTTCTTATTGCTGAGTTTAAAGAATTATTTGTGTAATTGGAATAAAAGTCCTCTAGCAGATATATATTTGGCATATTTTCTCTGAGTCTGAAGTTTGCCATTTTATTATCCTAACATGTCTCTTAAAGAGCAGAAGATTTTTCTTTTGATGATAGTCAGTTGATCAGCTTTGGTTTTTATTTTGGAATCAGGTTATTGCTTTTATATCTAAAGAGCATTTGCCTAATCAAATGTTGCAAAAATTTTCTTCTAGAAATTTTATAATTTTATATTTTATATTTAGGTCTATGATCCATTTGAATTTAATTTTCATATACTTTACAAGTTAAGGATTGAGGTTCAATTTTTTGTGCATATTAATACCCAATTTTACAGCACCATTTGTTGAATAAACTAGCCATTTTCCACTGAATTATATTTGCACATATATAAAAATGAGTTGTCCATATATTGTGGATCTATTGCGGACTTATTTTGTTCCACTGATCTGTTTATCTTTATGCCATTTCCCTTTGTCTTGATTGCTGCAACATTGTACTACCCTTGAAACTGGTATTATTGGTCTTCAAGTTTGTTCTTCTTTTACTATGTTGATTTTGGCTATTCTAGGTTTTTTACATTTCCATATGATTTTTTTATATAAATTTGTTAATGTCTCCAGGAATCCTACTAGAATTTTACCTGAGATTATATTAAATCTATAGATAAATTTGAGGATGTTTGACATTTTACCAATATTTGTTGTTATTCCAACTCAATGTTTTGTATTCTAATCAACAAGCATGGTATATTTCTTCAATCCATTTACATCTGCTTTATTTTATACTCTCCAGTGCACAGGTGTCAGACATCTTTTTTTTGTCAGACTTATTTTTAAGTATTTTCTATTTTTATGTTATTGAAAATATTTTCTAAATTTCAATTTCAGATTTTTGATAGGACATGATCTTTTCTATATTGCAACTATATGTTGTAGTCCTGCTCAATTAACTCATTAAGTTTAGGGATTTTGTTGTAGATTAGGAATTTTCTACAGAGATGATCTTATTAGCTAAGAGCAAAGATAGTTTTAGTTCTTTGTTTCTAATTTGAATGATTTTTTTTTTCAAAGCTATTTCACCTAAACCTCCAGTACTTTGTAGACTATATGTGATGAGAGCAAATAGTCTTATTACTGATAAAAGGAAAAAACACTCAGTCTTTCATCCTGTGTATGAGGTTAACCATAGGTTTTCCTTAGGTGCCTTTCATCAGTCTATGGGAATTGCCTTCTATTCCTAGTTTGCTGAAATTTTTATCAGGGATGAATGTTTAATTTTGCCAGATCTGTGTATTTGTGTGTTTGTATGTGTGTATGTGTATGCTTGTACATGTCTATCAAAATGATCATAAGGTTTTCATTTTACAGTTTAATATATAATGGTGAATTACACAAGTTGGTTTTTGAAAGTTGAATAAGCCATACATTACTTAGATGAATTACACTTTGTAGTGATATATTATGATCTTGCTTCTATATTGTTGCTGTTGACTTGTTTATATTTCACTGAGAATTTTTGCAGGCATGCTATGAGGGATATGCATGTATAGATTTCTTGTCATGACTTTGTCTCATTTTGATAAAAGTTTGATGCTTGCCTCATAGAAGGGGTGGGGCAGTATTCTCTCTTCTTGGAATTTCTGAATGTATTTGTATAGAAATGGTACTATTTTTTTCTTAAATATTTAATAGAATAATTAGTGAAGCTATTTTGGATGGAAAATATTTTGAAGGTTTTTAAAGCAAAGTCAATTTACTTAAAAAATATAGGGCTATTCATATATTCTCTATTTGAGTAAGCTTTGGTGGTTTGAATTTTTTTAAGGAACTTCCCTGTTTCACCAACTTGTCAAGTTTATTGGTGCAAAATTTCTCATAATATCCTCTTCTTATCCTTTAAATATTTATAGACTCAGTAGTGAGCTGCTTTTTTCATTTCTGATATTGACGATACATGTCTTTTCTCTTCTTTCCTGAGAAGTATTGCCGAATGTTCACCAATTTTATTGACTCTTCTCTAAAAATGAGGTTTTAGTTTCACTGAATATTTCTATTATTTTTCTGCTTTTTATTGCAAAATGATTGATCTGTTATTTAGTTTCCTTTTTCTGATTACCTTAGATTAAATTTATGCCTTTCTTACTAGTTTTTGAAGAGCAAGTCATCAATTTGAGATCTTTTTTATTATTTCTGATTTTTAGTGCTATAATTTTCCCTGGTTATACTGCTTTGTACTGCTTTAGCAGCATTCTGCACACTTTGATATGTTGTGTTTCCATTTTAATTCAGTTCAAATTATTTTCTTGTATATATATATATATATATATATACATTTGGTTGTGGATTTCTGAGGAATGTGTTACATAACTTCCAAATATTTATAGTATTTCTAGGGATCATTTTGTAGTTGTTTTCTAACTTGATTTTATTATAGCCAGAGAATATGCTTACTTTGACTTTTAAATATATTGAGACTTGCTTTCTGGACTAACATGTAGGTGATCTTACTGAATGTTCCCTGTGTACTTGAGAAAAATGTATATTATACTGTTGTTAAGTGGAATGTTCTACAAATCATAACGCATTCAGTTGGTTAATAGTATTTTTCAGTTCTGTATTGTTACTGTATTCTATTTGTTCTATCAGTTATTGAGGGAGAAGTACTGAAATATCTGACAATAATGGTAGATTTATTTATTTTTCCCTGTAATTCTACCAGTCATGGCTTCATTTATTTTGAAGCTTTTATATTAGAAACATCAAAGTTTAATATTGTCATGTCCTTTTGTTGAATTGAAGTGATTATGAAATGATTTTAGTTTCCTTGGTTATGTTCTTTTCTCAGAAACCAACTTACTCTGAAATATAAGTATTTGATATTTAGTTATATTTACTCTGAAATAGAAATATTTTATATAAGTATAAAATAAATATTAAGGATTCTATATTCCTTTGATTAGTGTTAGTATAAGTCTTTCATCCTTTTAATTTTAACCTATCTTTGTCTTCATATTTAATGTGTATTTCTTGTAAGCAGTTTAAAGTTAAATCTTAACTTTTTGGTCAATTGTGCTTATCTCTACCTTTTAATTGGAATTTTTAGACTATTTTTGTTTAATGTAATTATTACCCTTATTAAATTTTAGTTCATCATCTGCTCTGTTTTCTCTATATTCTGTATGCTGTTCCCTTTTTTCTGTTTTTTTTTTTCTGTCTTCTATTTGACTGACTATATTTTATACTCCACTTTTGCCCTTTTTTTAGGTTATTAGCTATGACCCTTTGCTTCATTATTTTAATAATTGCCTTATGATTTAGGTAATTGCCTTATGTCTTTAACTTTAAGAACCTTACCATAGTATATACTTCTATTACTCTTCTCCTATACATAGTCTGTTGTTTTAAGTTTCATATGTGTATGTGTGTGTGTGTGTGAGTGTGTGTGTAATAAAGCCCACATTTTTAATTATTTTTGTTTGAAAAGTACATTCTATTTTTATTTTTATTTTTATTTTTATTTATTTAAGAGAGAGCACAAGAGCAAGAGAAAGAGAGAGAACACAAACATGGGAATGGACAGCAGGAGAAACAGGCTCCCCGCTGAGCAGGGAGCCCAAAGTGGGTCTGGATCCCACATTCCTAGGATTATGACTTGCGCTAAAGGCAGACCCTTAACCAACTGATCCACCCAGGTATGCCAAAGTGTATTCTATTTTTTTTTTAATTCAATTAGGTATAGTTTTCAACAAGTACATTCTCATTTAAAGGGAAATACTAATAAAAAATTCTATTTATCCATGTAGTTATCTTTCCCGGTATTTTTCATTTCTTTGTATAGATACAGGATTTCATCTATCATTATTAAACCTGAATGAATTATTTTTAACATTTCTTATAAGTCAGATATGTCAATAATGAATGCTAAATGAAATAAGTTAATCAGAGAAAGACAACTATTTTATGATCTCACTCATATGTGGAATTTAAGGAACAAAACAGAGGATCATAGGGCAAGGAAGGAAATAATAAAACAAAATGAAATCAGAGAGGAAGACAAACCATAAGAGACTCTTAATCATAGGAAACTGAGGGGTGTTGGAGGGAAGAGAGGTCTGGAGATGGGGTAACTGGGTGATGGACATTAAGGAGAGCATGTGATGTAATGAACACTGGGTATTAAATAAGACTGATGAATCACTGAACTCTGTCTGAAATTAATAATATACTATATGTTAATTGAATATAACTAAAAAAATAAATAAAATAATGCAGTGCTTCAGCTTTTGTATACATGCAAAAATTTTTAGTTAAATTTTGTTTTTGAAAGATATTTTCATACTGAATATCCAGTAATTTAACAGATTTATTAATTTAGTACTTTATTTGATAGATTTATTCATTAGGTACTTTAAAGATTTCATCATGCTGTCTTCCTGGTATCATTGTTTTTTGGTAAGAAATCTGCCACATCCTTATCCTTGTTTCTCTGCATATAGCGTCTTTTTTTCTTTTGGGGTGCTTTTAAGATTTTCTCTCTTTTTTCTTTAAAGATTTATTTATTTATTTATTTGACAGAGAGATCACAAGTAGGCAGAGAGGCAGGCAGAGAGAGAGAGAGGGAAGCAGGCTCCCTGCTGAGCAGAGAACCCGATGCGGGACTCGATCCCAGGAGCCTGGGATCATGACCTGAGTTGAAGGCTGAGGCATTAACCCACTGAGCCACCCAGGCGCCACAAGATTTTCTCTTTATCCCTGGTTTTGAACAATTTGGTTGTAATGTGACTTGGTATGTTTTTCTTTGTTTCTTATGCTTAGAGTTTGTTGAGCCTTTGGGATCTGTAGGTTAGAGTTCTCATCAATTTTGGAAATTTTTCAGCCACCATTTCTCCAAAGTATTTTTCGGTTCACCCTCATTCTCAATAGCTTCATAGACTCCAATTATACACATATTGGGACATCTGAATTATCCCCCCAGCTAATTTTCTATTCACTTTTTAAATAATATTCTTCTCCATATATTTCATTTTGGATTTTTGTTATTTCTGTGTCTAGTACAAATTCACTAATTTTTTTTCTTCTGCTATGTCCTATCTACTGTTAATCATATATAGTGCAGTTTCATCTCTGATGTACAGTTTTCATCTTTACGAGTATGATTTTGTTTTTTATTTTTCATATATTTTTTCATCTCTTTTCCTATATAACAGTTTAAAAGCTATCATCTTAACATCTAATTCTAACATCTGTGGAAGTTCTGGGTTGTTTTGTATGATTTTTCTCCTAATCCTAGGCCATATTTTTCTACTTCTTTGCATGCCTAGACATAGCTGATTGGATGCCAGACATGATGAATTCTATTTGAGTGTCCAATATGTTTGTGTTCTATAAATATGCTAGAGCTTCATTCTGGAACACAGTTAAGTTATATGAAAATAGTTTGATTCTTTCAGATCTTTCTTTTAAAATTCATCAGTCGAGACTGGAACAGTACGTAATCTAGGACTAAGTATTCCCTACCACTCAGACAAGATGCTTCTGAGTATTCCATTCAAGGCTTTATTTATTATGAAGTTTTCCATGTTGGTTGGAAGGGATAGGCATTATTCCCAGCTCTGAGTGACTATCAGAAACTATTACCTCAAATGCCTTTAGGTCCTTCTCTCCCCAGCCATAGGTAGTGTCTTAAATGGCCAATATGCAGCTGAATATTAGAAGATAATCCTTTATGGGTGTCTGGAGTTCTCTCTCTGCATCTTGCTCCTCTTTGACTCTATTTTACAGATTTTAGCCACCTTCTTCTCTCCAGATGCTTACTCTCACCTCTCAATTCAAGGAGTTTGCTGGATTAGTCTGTCTTCCTCTTCCCTGGGACATGTCTTGGAAACACTTTCAAGCCAGTAAGCTAGGGCAACTCTAGGACTTACTTCATTCCCACCCCCCATCTTTCAGGGATCACTGTCCATTATTTGATGTTCAGTGTTTTGAAAATAATTTTTTCTATATTCCTTTATTTTTCGTTTGTTTCAATTACAGTAAAGCTGGACCCTGTTGCTTCTCCTCAACAAGAGGTAGAAGGCTTATGTTGACCCCTGAGTCATTATTTTTTGTTCCATGGCTTTCTCATTTGTATCTCAAACAGAGCATAGAAATGAACAGTTGATGGTTCATCTGGATTTTCACAACATGAAGACCTGGGAGAACTGAGAATTATTAAGTTGACTGGCTAACTGTAGATAAAATCTCTAATTTGTAATAAAAATTATTTAGGGTTCAGAATAATTCAGTTTGGCTAAAGTAATTCTGATTTGAATTCAGTGACAGTTTTTCAAGTGACTTTGCTCTTTTTGTTACTGGATAAGTTGGTGTGCTTCCAAACACTCCATAATGGCTTAGCAGAACCAAATCCAGTAATTATCTCAGTGATTTTAGCCTTATACTTAGGTATACTAAGGTGTACCATCTATAGAACAAATTAGTGGGTTAGAGGAGTATAAAGGCCACTGAAGATCTATACCAGTCAGTTCACCGTTTGATTTTTCTTGAAAGCAACATACCCACAGCTTTACTCTCCTTGTTCCAGAAACATCTACTTACTTTTCTCTATTATTTTATCTTTGAAGATACAGCTAAATAAGAAAATTGTCCTACTCATTTAAAATATTTTCTTCCTCTTCCCACATTCCAAAATTACATAATGTTTTCCATTATTCTTAATCCCATGACTTAAACAACTGTTGTGATTTCATAAGTGGAAGCATTTGACTACAGGTGGGGATTAATTTGCAAAGGCAGGAAAACTGTTGAAAACAAAGAGCTAGTGTCCAAGTAAATATCTCTTGAGAAATTAGGAAGTACAAGCTACATTGCATGAGAGGAATTGTTACTCAGTATTATGGTTTAAAGAATTCCAGGTGGTCTGTGTGGGTCATAATGCTAGGTTTTCATCTTGGAATAATTTTGTTCTTTCCAACACTGTTTTTTTTCTTTTTTCTTTTTTTTAAACTGTGTTTCTCCTATAAGTGCTAGAAAGTTTGTTTATATAAGCTTATTAAGTATGTAGCTATATAACACAAAATGAAAACTGAAAAGGATCTGTTGAAGAAGCATTATTTTCTATAATGTATAGACATAAATTAGGCAAGAGAATTTTGGGGGTAATGATGGGTAAAATGGGGGAGGTCACCTGGATCTGTGCCCAATTCTCCATTTTACTTTCTTCCTGTGTATATAACTCTCATCTCCACAGGTTGAAACTTTAGTGTATGTCATTTTTTCCCATTTTTGTGTTTGTGGGGGAAGGAAAAGGTATTAAAGTCCTTTCTCCTTGGGTGGAGAAGGCACACTCTGTTGGTAAATTGTACACAGGAGAGAGAGATACTGTTTACACATCAGGATGATACATATCACTATATAAGTGGCTGAGAATGATAAGCAGGATAAGATAGAGTAGCCTCTATGAACCACTGTCTTTTTGTCATGTGTCAAGATAGACTGTACAACTCACTTTATAATAGCATGTAACAAATCCTGCTAACAATTTAAATAGCCTATTCTCTTCAAGACTAATGAGCAAGTTTTACTTAGCTATTTTAGCCAATTATGCCATACTCTATATAAACCTTCCATTCCTTTATATTTCCCAAAGAATAAACTCCTTGGCCTACCATGGCCCCTTTCATAATCTTATTCCAATTTACCTCCCAGGCCCCATCCCTCCTTGCATCTTCTTCTTCAGTTACACCAAACAGTGACCCTTCCTGAAATATGCAGTTTAATGCTTCTTCCCTCTTACCATCTTTTTTCTACCCAGACATTTTTATCTCTTACTTGCCAACTGTACTCCTGTTCTTCCTTCATGATCCACACTGAATCAAATGTCTTATCTTTCTTTAAACCATTCTTACCCCCCCCCCCCAAGTAGGCTCCCCACCCAGCTCAGTGCCCAACATGGGACTTGAACTCATGAACCTTAGGTCAAGACCTGAACTGAGATCAAGACTCTGAAACTTAACTGACTGAGCCACCCACGCACACCTTCTTTGAAGCCATTCTTAGCTCTCTTAGGAGGAGCCAAATCTTCCCCTATTTGTACACTTTTTAATATAATTTAATGCATGTCATTGACTATCACCTCCAGGAAAAACATAATGTATCTCTGTTGTCATAGCTAACATAACTGCTGCAGGTAGGCCTTAAGTAAATGGGTAAATGAAATAATGAAGCTAATGAATAGTTCTTTCACACATCGAGATACCACTCAGAGCTGATAGCATTCACCATTCTCTTTTCACGTGCAAAGAATGCACTGAGCTCATCAATAGGGAATGTTCTAATTCATTTCAGAAGGATTTTTGTTGCATTGGATAGTCAATACCAGCCTAGAAGTGTTGATGTACTGTGTCTTTACAGGTTGGCTAGAGGGAGTGAAGCGAAAAAAAAAACAAAAAAAAAACCCACAGAAGCCGAGATTGCTGATGTTCAGTTAACCACCGACTCCATACTATCAACAGAAAAAAGGAAAAAAAAAAGTGTCAAAGCAATGGAAACTTCATGTCAGGGAGCTGGGTAGTCATGGTCTTATTTATTGTCTTGACCCTTAATCAAAAGCTTTGTATAGTTGTTCTAGTAGTAATCTCCTAGTTATTAGTGCAATGATTATAAGTAAAAAAAGAAAGAAAAAAAAAAAACGAAAAAACGACACTTAACAGCAGTTAGACATAACTACAACTACCTGGACTTGTAATCCCTTTACTACTTTCCTTCAGTATTTCCACTATCACTTACAGCTTCTCAAGAAAAAAAAAAAATACTCTTCTAGTAGAATTACTGAAATTCATCCATCAGGTAATATCCATGAATAAACAACAAATGATTTTTTAAAGTCATTTCTATTCTCAATGCTTTATTTAAATAAATGACAGCTACTTTCCTTGTCATAAGTATTAGTATATCAAAATTTTGTTTGTTCAGCCTAGTAAATAAATGATTTAATTAGGTTTTATATTTTATTTGTTTCAAGGCTAAAAGAACAAATAAATACAGTACATCTGAAACGTACAAGATCTGTAGTGAAAGCTTACAAAGTATCTGAATGAATAAAGGCCTGCTTTCTTTCTTTTTTTTCTTATCTCTGTTCTCTAACTTGAAGAAACAATGAAATTAAGCTAAATCGAATTTATTTAGTAAAGTTCACCTGATATGTTAAAGACAGATCTTCAAGTTTAATCTTTCTAACTCTGGGCCTGGCCCTTTGAGACTATTACCATCTCTCACATGCCCCCTTTATATAGAGAAAAGAGAAAAAAAAAATGCATGAGACAACTGTGAAATATTTTGCAAGATTTTAATATTACTAGAGTAAACTTTCATTCCCTTTGTTTAGCGGCCAGCTGTAGCTGACACAAATATATAGCTGCTAGCTGGTAGCCCGCCCTCAGAGTGAGATTTTTTATATAAGGGTTTATTTATGGCTAATTTCTTTATCTTTATATTGAATATCATACTTGGTAGTATCTTTCAGCTTGTAATTATTTTTGCTTCACATCAAAGAACAACGTTAGAAATTAAAGTCCATTCACTGTTGTGTATGAGTCATAGCCTATGGTGAGGATCTTATAAAAGATGCTCATTTTTCTTTCTTTATCCATAACCCCCTCCTCTTTCTCTGTTCCCTGAGACTGTCTACCCCTACCTCATTCAGAGGGCTCGGTACTTTTGGTATTAGTAAGTCATACTAATATATTAGCCATATAGACATGTCAGAGAAAGGAACTTTTTCGGGCTTGTCACCCTGATCTACAATCCAAGGAAACCTCAGTTTCTTTGCCTCTCGGGGTTGTCTTAACAGTTAAATTGTTTATGTCGACCTCCTAAAGCTCTTGCTGAATAAGAAAGACACACTTGGTACCAAGCTGCCTTTCCTTCCCTTGGTGTGGAATCCTATAGCACTGTGAAACTTATAAATAATTGAGTTATTTTTAAACCACTGGATGTTTTCCAGTCACTCTATTTCACACTGGATTAATTATGTAAGAAAACTGAATTGTTCCTCACCAGTGTTACAACTTTTAAAAACAACATGCTGTTTAAATTCAGGTTTGGCAACTCTGGCCCGAAACCCCTCAAATTTATGGTACCACACCCATAGCATAATAAAACCTTTAGTGGTCCTTTGTCTTTTAGTTTGCCTTCTATTTTTTCTCAAGGGTGTTTTATGCTGGAAGATGCAAACAAAAGTTGTCCAGATGTTATTTGTATCAGAGCAGGATTTCAGTCCAGCTATCTGTGCTTGCAAATGTTTATTTTAATGGGTTATTGTGCAATCTTGCTATGTAGACCTTCATGGCCTTTATATGCATGTTCTCAGCAATGCCAGGACATTGTTTTTTAAAATATATCATTTTAGTCCAATTGAATGATTACTAGTCACTAGGGGAGCAAAAAATGTAACACCTGTAGAAACACAGAGTATATTTTTACCAATGCCCCTATGTTGACACTGTGCAAACTGCCTGCTTATGAAACCATGACCAATGGGCTTTAGGTAAGCAGGAGGAAGGTGTGGTCCAAGCCCTAGCAACAGTCCAGCCCTGAGACAAAGTTACACAGTTACACTGCTGCAGTAAACATACCAAGGGTGTCGAAAAAAACCCCAGCTGTTGCCCCATGCAGTCTGATGGAATGAAAGAGGAGCTTAGCTAAATCACCATAGTTTGAGCTACAAGTTTATTTTAGCTATTATAACAAGCATGGGGCTGGGCTTATTATTCATTTTTAGAATTCTAATAAAATCTTAACTGATGTCTCCTTGATATTAAAGCAAATTATTTACCCTGTATCTAAAAACATACATTATGTTGGATACACCAATTAATGATGGAGAATTTCTAGTCCTTAAAATAAATTTTGAAACAAAATTACATCATACAAAAAAGATTTGGTTTCCCAGAAAGTGCTAAATTTTAGAGGTACTAGTTTTCTCTAATCAATTATTTAAAATCAAAGGATATTTCTAGTACACATGTGAAGGACACATTTCACATTCTCAGTTATTGAAAAAAAAAAAAACACTTTGAATTTAATCTCGGTTTTAGAAAGGACCCCGAAGAGGAAAATTGTTTTAAGACCTGTAACATCAAAGACTTATCAGTCACACTAAAGTTTTCACTAGGCATTTCACTGACATTTTAAGTAAAATATAAATATTTAGTTGAAAATAAAGCAGAAGATAGTCTTTTTCAGTCAGCTTTGAGGTAAATTAAATGTTGGTGTAGTTTTGTAGATACAAGCAGCCAGGAAAACACTTGGTGATCCAGAAATTAGTGTATAATGAGGAAACAGTTTTTTAGAACTTTGGAAAGAATTAGATTTTCTTTATTTCATATGATGATATGTATATGTCAGTCAACATTGATTAATAACACTATCCCGTATTCGTCTAATAGTTTGTTTAGACAGTGGACATTAGCTCATGGCTTTACAGATTTGCATAGCTTATATAGTGTCATACTCTTATCACTCCCTGGAGTCTGAAATGACCTCATTGCTGTCTTGTTCTTCACAGGTGTGGACGCAGTGCTTTTTCTGTGAAATTCAGCCCCATGTACTCAAATGGCTTATTGTCCAGATGGATCAATGGCTAGCATAGTCAACGCATTAAATAGTCACGTTTTACATCAGCATCCCAAAGTATAGAACTTGCCTGAAATATTGATCAACCCCCTCAATTTCTCTATGAAAATCATGTGCAAGAGCAGTTAAATACGGCACATTTTTGGCAGAAAACAAGAACATCAAAATTGGGGGAGAAAAAAAAAAGTATGCTGTTGCTTTCCCTCTCTCAGTCTAGGAAGCTCTATTGCTGTAGTAAAAACTCAGATAATTAGATTTCTCATGTCTTATTTTGGGTTGCCCCAGTAGCCAACCCTGACATAAGGATGTGAGGGCAAGCAGTTTACTTGGAAGGTGCAGGAAACACTAATTGAAGGTGGCAGGATAGAGACAGAGAGAAGTGAAGTCATGCACCAAGGAGGGCTTTATTAGCCAGCTATCCCGGGGTGTGGCTGGCACCGGACACTGCAGAGGATCCTAGAATATAGTGGGAAACAGACCTCAGAATAATCCTAGTCTAGAGGTGAGGGATCCGAGGTATTTATATACCATCTCCTTAGAGGCACTGAATGCAAGATTTATTGGGTAGAGGTGGGGCTGAAGGGGTGGAGTGGAGGCAGTGGTGGCAGTATGTTAACTCCTAGTATTTCTGGGTGGTTGCAAGTGCGTGGAATAAGCCCCTCAAACACACAGAGGCAAATGGGTGCAGGGGGAATTCAGCCAGATCATACCACAAAATCTGCAGGATGAAGATGGGATACTGTGAGCATCTTGTTACATTTGGCGAAGAAGACATTCTATGATTGGGATTTCTAGTTAGCTAAAGATTTAATTAAAAATGTACACTTTGATTCATGTTGCCAAAAATGACTCTAAAATATTTTTAAAAGTGTTTCCAGGTGAATTGTATGGGGAATATGATATATATCTTTCCTTAAAAGTTTGAGATCACATGATCCTGTGATCCTAATCATAATGTCTCAAGAAAGAATATTACCCAAGGCGAAGTCCAATGTATGGGGAACACAGATAATTTTGCCCTCACCTCAAAGGAATGTTTTAGGAATTTATTCTGATTGAAAAACTAAAGCGAAATGTTCTGTGATTGGCCATGTTTTATTAAAAATAGACTATAACAAGAAAATTAAAAATCCTAATTAATTGAAAGATGTGCAAAATTAATTTCTGTTAGTCAAGGTTTTATTATGGTTGCCAAAAGGAAAGCAGAGCTATTAATTCAAGAACTCATTCACTTATTTATTCAGCAACTTTTATAAAATATTTACCAAGTCCAGAAAATTATAAAATGAATAACATGAAGGTGCCCGGCAGTGGTCAAGGTCTTTAGAATAGTTGAGACTTGGTACTGAAATTTAGTTCTGCTGCTTTCTAGCTAGGAGTCTTCAAATAATTTGTCTTAGTTCTCCAGTCTCAATTTCTTCTCCTGTAAAATAAGAGTAGGTGAGTTAAGGAATTTAGGGAGATAATGTTTTCAATGAACTTAAGAGCATGCCTGGCACATATTAAACACTCACTGATGTCATTTTCATAAGTGGTGGTAATGGGAATGCTAGGGTTGCTGCCATCTGAGCCCTCCCAATAGGCTAAAGGGGGCAGGTGTATACACGTAGTGCAGGGCAAAATGCAAGTGTTCTGCAGTCACAGAGAATGAGCACAATTAGACAAATATCTTCTGAGATATGTAGATGGTTCCGGGAGGACAGAAGGATTTCTGATAGATGATTATGGGTCAGATGGAAGGAGTGAGTATAAGTCAAAGCATAGTGTTTTAAATGGACCTGGTGTGTCTGGAATGTTTGAGTACTAAGGGCCTGAGACACAGAGCTCAGGTAGTCATCTCTAAATGCTGGATGGTCCCATGCTTCAGTCCTTGGACTCCCCTTTCTATCTACCCTCATTCCTTTAGGTGATCTTATCTATTCTTCATGGCTTTGATACTATCAGTTCACTGGTAAACTCTAAGTTTAAGTTGAAGAATGCTAAATATAGGTTTTCAGATAAGCCCTCTTCCCCAAACCTCCTTGTGCATTTCTACACAGACACTGGGATATCTAATGGGCTTCTCACAATTAATATGCACAAACCCAATTCTTTATGTTTCCTCCTAGAAGTTACTTATTTTCCCCATAAACTTTCACAGTTCAGGTAATGTAAATTGCATCCCACTGTCATTCAGACCCCAGCCATGGTATCCTCTTTCATTATTTTCTCTCTCAAAGCATGCACCTACTTCATTATCAAATCTGTTGTCTCAGATTTGAAAATATATCCGGAACATGACTTCTTCTTACCTTCTCTACTAATACCATGCTGGTGTTCCTCCTAGATTATTGAGATAGTCTCTCCAAACATGTCTCACTGCTTCCTGCTGAGAATAAATAACAGCAAGTTTAATCCTGTTTGACTGAAGTATAGCTTGTTCCTCCTCTTCAGGCCTCTGAAAGCTCCCTGGCCCTCATTTCATCCAGACTAAAAGCCCAAGTCCCTAAAAACCCAGGTTCCCTCTTAATATGCCATTCCAGTCATACTGGGTTTCTTGTTCAGCAGATAAGGCTTCACATTCTCATCTTGGGACTTTGGTTTGCCTATGTCCTCCATCAGCATCATACCCCCAGTCAATCTCCTGAACAGTGCCCTTACCTTCTTTAAGCTTTTGTGTAAAATTCACCTTTCACTCTGAGGTTCATACTGACCATCCTGTTTAATGGTGTAATCTGTACCCCTTCACATATGCTCCCATTTTTTTCAGAATGAGTTTGTTCTACTTATATTTCCATACCTGTTGTTGCCTTATAACTCAGTGTGTCATTTAGTACTTTCATTTAATATTTACCTCTTCCCTGCTAGTAAGATACAGCACCATGAGGGCTGCTGCCATTGTGCATTCTGTTCAGATGTTTGCTGAAAGAGTGCTCCACACAGGAAGCTGTTTGAGAACAACAGAAGTGATGCTCTGTCTTCCTTCTCCTGAAGTGCGCTTTCCCTCCATTAACAGAAACAGTCCCTTTCATCCACAGTTCACAATATTCCTAATCATTTAAAAGGTCTTGAATATAATGTCTGTACTTTAAAGTTTCTCTCCATTGGAAACTAGAATATGATATGAAGTAAAGAGCTGTTATTTATGATATACTGTGGGAGATTTCTTTCTGCAAAAATTATTACTGCTAGATCCATCTTAGAAAAAACACTAATAACATATTGAGTAATTCCAATATGGTGAGCATTGTATGTATTAATTCATTTAAATTCACAATATGAATGACCATTCTCTTCAATGATTTGAAAACTAGAGATCAGGAACATGTAGTTGTTTGCCAAGATTCACAACAAAATTATTGGGGTGGTAATCTGGAGTTGCACGCCGGCGTTTTTCCTACTCCTTAGCTCTTATTTTTGGTTGGCCACCTTGATTTGATACATGAATCTCTATTGTGTAGATATGAGAAAAATTTAAACATGCACAAATGTCTCTGAATCCAATAAGTGAAGGATAAATGCTTTTTAATGAATGTATGTTTTTATCCAAGGAACTTTATCGTTTTTTTTTTTTAAGATTTTTTTTATTCATTACAGAGAGAGAGAGTATACACAAGCAGGGGGAGCAGCAGGCAGAAAGAGAGGCGGGCTCCCCACTGAGCAAGGAACCTGATGTGGGACTCAATACCAGGACCTTGGGATCACGACCCGAGCTGAAGGGAAATGCTTAAACGACTGAGCCACTCAGGCATCCCTATCATATTTTTAGTATTTATCTTGCTTTCAGACCACTGTGTATTGAGCAGCTCCATAGATACAGAGGAAACTTCATTCCATATAAAAAGATTAAGCATCCCTATAGAAAAAGCCAACTGGTGGGGCGCCTGGATGGCTCAGTGGGTTAAGCCGCTGCCTTCGGCTCAGGTCATGATCTCAGGGTCCTGGGATCGAGTCCCGCATCGGGCTCTCTGCTTAGCAGGGAGCCTGCTTCCCTCTCTCTCTCTGCCTGCCTCTCCATCCACTTGTGATTTCTCTCTGTCAAATAAATACATAAAATCTTTAGAAAAAAAAAAGCCAACTAGTAAGTTATACTTACTAATTATACTAAGGAGGTTTGAACTGTCATAACTGTAGTGTACAGCTATACCACTTTTTTCAAAAACCTATTTAAAGTAGCATCTCATGATGTTTACTGACTAAAAGTGATCTTTCAAATATTTTTAGTTTTGATACTTTCTTGAATTTTTTTCAAAATTTTGGTCTGAGTTTTCACAAGGGCCTTTTTTTTTTAACATCTTGTATCCTGTTTTTAAGCAAAATATTGGGGTTTTGGGGGGGTGTGTGTGATACCTTTCTCATTCTGTTGAAGTTAATGTTCATGATTTTAAAAGTTTCATTCACTATTTTCCTAATTTATGTTTACTACATAGTGAGGCAGAAGCATCTGTTTAAATTCATCTCCACCGATTTTATTTTACATTTTCTAACCCAGATTACTAATTTGTGTCATTTTCTTCACTCTCATCTGGAGAACTCTTCTTTCCCTTTTCCAATGCAGTAAGTAACTCTTGAGGAGGGGGAAAAAAAAAAAGAAATTCAAGTTCATTTAAGATCAAAGAGATTTTGTGTTTCTCGTCCCTTTTGTTCCCGATCATTTATCAGCCAACAAGGAGGAGATCTAGCCCACAATCACTTTAGGCATAAACTTAGAAGCAAAGAAACTTACAAAAGAAAGGATCCTTTGTCCACAGAAGAAAGTCATATTGTCCATTTCTCTCATTTTAGAAGTGAGAAAAGTGAGGCCCAGAGAGTTTAAGTGGCTCCCTAAGGGCATGCTGCTAAAGAGTGCCCACACCAGAACCAGCTTCGGGACTACGAATTTTGAATTCTCAAACATTCTATCTTATGACGTAGCTTTGCTTAGTTTTTGCAAGTAGGGGATTGATGCCATAAAGAAAACTTACTATTCTGTCACGGAAGCATAAGGGCATCAATATTCTAACTAAGGCTCATTTTAATTTTTGGTGTTTCCCAAATTTTCATGTGAACACATTTCAGTTTGGGGCAGCAAAAAAACTTTTCTTCTGAAACTTCAGACTTATGTGAGAAAGTTAAAGTCTGAGAAGAGAAACTCATTTGGTTATTTTCAAATAAGATTCCATGTAACAATGGATGTGGCTTTTCTTCTTTTTATCTGCATATGTAGTAAATAAACATGATGGTTAATTTCATTTGCTTCCCTTTTTAAGCCACACTGCAGAAAAGAGGCAAAAGAATTGGATGGCAAGATTTCCAACGAGGTAAGTTTGCTTATCCTTAGTTTATCTTCTGCAAATGAGCATGTATAAAACAGTCCACCTACTGTTCCAGTTGCTACAGTTTAATGCACTTCCACTGAATAATCCTGTTAACCTAACCTTCAATTTGCTGGGGCCTGAACTCTGAATTACAGCTTACGAACATAGTTTAACAGCTGGTACAAGGGCTTCTTTTGAATTTTTAATCATATGAATTAAAGATTGCTAGAGATGCTTTTTTAGACTTCTCTTAGAAATGATCTAATGTATAGGAAGTCAAGTATAGAGAAGCCCAAGGGAATGGAAGCACAAAGGTACTAGGCTTGGAGACAGTAGGCTGCACACACTGCTCACCAGTTTGGTGAACTGCAAAGTGTTCATTAAAGATGGCAACTTAAGCAACCATAACATTATCAAATACTGTAGTGTCTTCATTTGTACAACATATATTTTGTAGTTACCTTCAGATATGCACTAGTCAGAGAGAAGTGAGCATATATTTTGAAGACCCATTATAGCAAAACCTTAAATTGGTCCAAGGACAAATCAGAAGGTAATCCCTATACTAAAGGATTATTTGATCATCATTATAGAATTTCCTAAAAACAGCAGTGTTTTGCAAGTGATGAGGTTTTTGTGAAATTTAGTGTACACTGAAATTAATTTAGTAAGGCATGACCAATAATCTTTAATTATTTAATTTAAATAATTTTAAATAGTATTAAATTATTTAACTTAAATAATTTAAAAAAATAAAACAAGATAGAATAGAAAATGTCAGAATGCATCTCATTTAGCATAAACTGTCATGTGACATTTCGTGTTAGTTATATGTGTTTGTGAGTGTGCGTGTGCTAATAAACTGGTTTGTTTTGTGTTTTTTTCCTGTTTAAGGACAGTTTGAAAAACACTGGTACAGGATAGATAGTTAAATTAGATTTCTACTTCCAAAATTTTTATTATTCCAATGTACCTTCTTAAGAATATAGTGAGCACATATAATTAGGTATATATGGAGTAATAATATTAACACACAACAAAGTTCAATTCTCTGGTAACTTCAGAAAAATGCACCAAGAATGACAATTATCAATAATGTATAGTGATATGACAGGGGAAAAATACTTATTATTAGCATTTTTTTAAGATTTTATTTATTTACTTGAGAGAGAGAGAGAGAGAGAGCATAAGTAGGCAGAGAGGCAGGCAGAGAGAGAGATTGAGAGAGAGAGAGAGAGAGAGAAGCGGACTCCGTGTTGAGCAGAGAGACCGATGTGGGGCTTGATCCCAGGACTCTGAGATCATGACCTGAGCCGAAGGCAGAGGTATAAGCCACTGAGCCACCCAGGTGTCCCAATTTTTTAGCTATAAACATGTGTGTGTGTGTGTACATTTTACTAAACCCCTTATTCTATTATTTATCCCAGCCTGAGTTTCCTTACATGCTGAAAGTTGCAGGGAATATATTCTGTACAACTGGACATATTCTTGCGTACTATGTAAGAAGATTAGAGTTTGGGAGTTAAGACATTGTTTTGTTATTTAGCATTTCAAGTTTGCATACTTCCATACAGTGTAAGGACAACTATTCATCTATTAGAATCATCTACCCAAATATAGGTAAAAGGAAGGTAAACTAAAAGCAAACCAACAAAATCAGGGCATTAACCAAAATAAATCATGAGTCTTCCTCATTCATAAATCTGTGCATCCTCTCATAGACTTATTTCCCAGTAGAGGCAACACAAGATTTCTGGTTGTTTGGATAAGTACAACCAAGCTTTGTTCTCATAAACATAAATGGTTTTATTATATATATGTATATATGTGTTTATTGTAGACAATGTGTATATATGGGTTTATTTTATGCCAATTCACCTCATCTTTTCAAGAACAGATAAGTGCATCTGTGAGAAGTTTGGGTCATATAAAATGATTTCAAATGTTGAGGAAGATGATGTATTTAATTCTTTGGGATCAGTATAATTCTTCACATCCTAACTAAGAATCTGTACATGACCCACTTAATTCCCTTTCCAATACTGTCTTCAGTGAGACTAATGAGTAGAGAAATTTACCTTTTTTGGTGACTAAGTATAGGCTTTGTTTGCTCTTTTTTGTTTGTAAATAAAGCAAAGTGAGATAAGAACAAAGGAATAAATGAAGATGGCTCAATTCATTAAAAGGACACAGAACTGGCCATAGAATAAGAAATGCATGAAGACAGTGGTTTCAGTAATTTATATGGCTCATTGTAGTGAAGCAGTAAGGCAAGAAGTAACGGAGGAGAACGGATTTTGGATGGTTTTTTAATACTTTTTTTACCATGTGATGAAATGGTTGCCTAAAGCTGCTGGCTGCATTTAATTATTTTTATTTCAATTTTATTTTTTTAAATGTAGTTACTTCATAGACACAGATATTTTCCAACATCAACTCCTGAGTGGTATAATATAGAATGCTTCATTAGCAATGGAAATGGGCTTAAGTTTGCAGCAGGAATTTTCTGACTGTTTTTAGATGTGGAAGAAGCTAGCAGCAAGATCATAGAACCTCTCCCTCCCCGCCAGAGAACGTCAGAACAAGTAAAAAATTTCTATTTAATCCACAAATTTCACATAAAAGCTATCCTCGTTTACTGGTGCTGCTTTTACTTCACTAAGGTCTCCCTAACACTTGTTCTTCCTTCTGCTTTTCTTTACTTCATGCTGCCATGTAAGAAAACAAAAATGCCTCAGCTGGAAGGAGGATGTGGGTGCTGCTTGAGTATGTGTACTGGTATGTTTCTTTATCCACACTCTCCCCTGGGTTTCCTCATTGTCCTTTTGGGGTTGGATTAGTTCAGTGGTTTTGAACCAACAGCATTAACACAGCCTGGGAACTTAATAAAAACGCAAGCTTCTGGGTCCCTTATCAAGTCAAGTGAATGAGAAACTCTCAGGGCTCAAGGGAAGGTTGGATTTCTGTATACTCCAATATGAAATGTTCTGTTATTTCATCTTGAAGAATTCAACCCAATGTCTGGAAAACATGGCGAGATCACCACCAGCAATGCAACTGCGAAACCTGACAGAATTCCTTTCCTGGCCACGCCCACTGCTCATTACCACACACGTGTTTGAGCATCAAGTATCTGCTCATTCATACTTATGCCAAAAGTCGCAGCTCATCCCAGGTGGCTCAGCTAAAAGTGCATGTGTTCAGTCAGCAAATATTGGTTGAATGCCTGGTGTGTGCCATTCACTGTGCCATGCACAGAGGACATATTGTGAAGATGACTGTCATAGGTCCATGACATTGAATCCTCTGCAGAGGTGAGAAGAGTATTTGGAGAGCTGAATCAGGAACTTTTTTTTGGTTGCTGATGTTACAATTAAAAAAAAAAAAAAGCTGTATATTTCCCATAGTTTATACCCTACAGGTGTAAAAGCCTTTCCTATGAGAGAGGATGGTTGCATCCCCCTGATGCAATTCTCTCTGGCTGACAGTATGTTTACTAAGAATGCTATCTTTAGGGCATTCTAAAGAAAGGCAGACTACAGTACCAGAGAACACAGCAGCTGGGACGTGTGCATGAGCCTCCAACTCCAGTCTGAAGGGTGAAGCTGAAGCCTCGGCCACAGCTGGAAGAATGGGGAGCAGAACACTGGCAACGGGCAAAATGGTTATTCATTTCCTCTCTTGTGATCTTTCATATTTCATTTTTGTGAATCTCAATACATAGTTGAGACTTTTCCCAGATTCACAATCAACCCTGATTATCTTTCTCCTCTCTCCACTTTTCCCTTTTTAGTTTCTTGGAAACTGTTAGAGGAAGAAGATTAAAAACTATCTGGCATGGAACATTCTTGCCTTTTTATTTTTTTATTTTTTTCCTTTTTAGATCACTTAGTTTTTGTCTAAGAATTGAGGAAAAGAGACAAAAGAGAATAAGACCAAGGGATAGGAAAGACAGAAAATTTTGTTTCTCTTCAAATATATTTTTCATCTCTGATCTCACATAAAAACTTTGCAGTGCATTCAGTCATAATATTTACATCGTTTTAAACAGGTAGTGATTCTTTTGGTGACAAAATTATTATACAGTGTTAATCCCCTCTTATGCTCCCAGGGTTTGGTAGCTTTTATTTTCCTCATAATTTAGTATGTCTGGACATTTTTTAAAAAATATTTTATTTATTTATTTGACAGAGAGAGACACAGCAAGAGAGGGAACACAAGCAGGGGGAGTGGGAGAAGGAAAAGCAGGCTTCCGGCTGAGCTGGCTCCCTGAGCAGGAAGCCCGATGTGGGGCTCGATCCCAGAACCCCGGGATCATGACCTGAGCCAAAGGCAGACACTTAATGACTGAGCCACCCAGGCACCCCTGTCTGGACAATTTAATTTGAGTGACTGACCTAGTAACAATTTGACTACTTCAAGCTGCTCCTCCTGACTTTTTGCTTACCTGAGCTTACCTGAGTTCCAACTCTTAAAAATCTCTACAATTATTTGCAACCCATACATGAAGCCAACAGGATCCGCATAGTAGTTGAGGGCATACCGGATACAGGACATTGGGAGGCACAGCTCACATTATAGCCAAAAAGCTCTATCTCCCTCAGGGGCATTGTCTTTATCCTGAACAGAAGTTTTTGGTGGTTAGCCCCAAGTCCTACTCAGTTAAGAATAAATAAATTAAACGTAAGTTAAAATTATGTGACTGTTTTGGAAAGACAAAGCTTTAAGTCATGAGGGAGAGTGACTATAACAAATGTGGATTCAGAATCTCTCTGCACTATGCTCTGCAAAGCACCCCCGCGCCCCCCCCACATGCAGAGGTTAAGAGATACTGAAAAATGACAGAAGTCTGGAACAATGGGGTGACTATGAATGTAATATTATTACATTCATTATGGATAATTGTTAAGGCCTGAAACTTGGATTCAGAAACAAAATACACAAAGGTAGGACTGAGGGTGATAGAACTTAACGACAGCAGTTGTGAAAGAGACTGAGGCATTTAGTTGACAATGAGCTCAGTAGGAGTCAACAGTAATGTGGCTGCCAAAAAGACTGATGGGCCCTCAGGCAGTATTAATAGAAGCATTGCTCTAGAATAAGGCAGATAGGGTGCAACTCAACTTGAAGTTGCACACACAACACCCAGAGAGTTCAGTCAACCCTGCAGGACCCACGTACATCTGTTTGCAAGGAACTGTAACATGGCAAGCAAAGCCAGTTAAGAATTACCACACATGAGGAATAGTCACAGGAAATGAAGTTTACCTTTAGAAAGGTCTAAAAAAAGTACATGTGCCAGGAATAGTAGACTTGTGAAAAAGGCTTAAGTTATTCTTCATGATCAAGAAGAAAGAGAACCCCTTGATAGAACTAGCCTTGGAGAGATGAGCTAGAATAATAATTTAGGCATTTCAGTTCAGACAAACCTGGCATGGCTTCCTGGCTCATCGGGCTACTCAATAAAGATGAACAAGTTTATTCTTCTCTTCTTCACTTCTATTTCCATATCCATGGTTTGAGGAAAATAGCTACCTTATAAGATTGGATATTGAGGATTAGAAACAAGGCATTCAAAATAGCAACCACGGTGCCTGTTGCCACATATGCATAAAATCTGCTGCAACAAGAACAATCAGAGATACCTACAGGATAATGGACAAAATTGGGAAGAAGTAAATAAAATTATGCTTATTAGGGGAGGTGATAAGGAAGGAAAGATAGAGTTGAGAGTGGATGGGGGATTAATCAAAGAACCTGTAGGGTTTCTTAGGATCCTGGGAGTTGTTAAAAAGATCTTATAATATAGCTGTATATATAGAAAAAAATACATTAAAATAAATCTAGAAGAACAGTCAATCTATGAAGAGACCTAGGCATTTTTTGGTCTCTGGTGTCTTATAAATATTTAGAAAGAACATCTTTCCCTTTAAATATCAGAAACTTCTTAAAAGGAATTCAGAAAATAATAAAAGTATTTCCTAGGGAACAGTGCTGAGATGGGTTAAAATTATCAAGAGCGTTATAGAACACCCTTTCTAAATTATTTGAATAGGTAATTTATTCCATAGTTCAAAATCAACCCTTCTCACCCAATTAAAATCTTGCCTCTTTTTAGTACTCTGAGGACGGACTGCTTGGAAGTCCTGCTGAGAACATTGTATACATTGTTTTCTTTCATGTAGGCTTAAGTCAGTTGACTTGTAATAGCACTTGCACCTTCTGTATCTACTTCCTTTCTTTATAATTAAGAAGAATCTGAAATGTATCTGGGACAAAGTATGTTTCAAGTATATCCTTTTAAATTGCATTTCTAAAGCTATTTGTGATGTTAAAAAACTCTCAACTTGTTTCAATTTCAGTGTTACTTCAAGAAAATTGCCCACCAAAAGGTGTTACTCAGAAACATAACCCAGCGTCCGCCTGTGGAAGGCAAGGTCATTCAGCATTCACTCAAATCCCTAATAAAAGCCTCTGTTTTTTGTTTTGTTTTGTTTTAAATAGTTCCTTGAAATACGAAAGAACTATATAGTCATGGGGATATATGCCATATTTCGTTCATTCATGAATATAGCCTAACACGTGCTCATAGTAGTGTACACTAAATGTTTGCTAAGAAATGAACAAATAAATAACACTGTGCATATCAGTGGTTTTCAATCATAGTTGCACATTAGAATCATTCAGGAAGCCCTTTAAAAGGGCATGCCTGAGCTTACTCCAGAACAAGGAAAAACAGAAACTCTATAGGTAGGGCCAGGCATTGATATTTTTCAAAAGCTCCTTAGACAATTACATGAAGGTAAGATTGAAAAAGTTTTAAATGATCGTGTTTGTATTTTTTTTTTTTTAGATTTTATTTATTTATTTGACAGAGAGAGACACAGCGAGAGAGGGAACACAGCACAGGGAGTGGGAGAGGGAGAAGCAGGTTCCCCGCAGAGCAGTGAGCCCAATGCGGGGCTCTATCCCGGGACCCTGACCTGAGCTGAAGGCAGATGCTTCAGATGCTTAATGACTGAGCTACCCAGGCACCCCTCGAGTTTGTATTCTTTAAATCTTTCATCTCTCTCAAAGTCTCATAGACCACCTCTTCTGCATATATTTGATAAGGGGTGCTAAGGTTTGGTATTCCCCCAAATCACAGTCTTTATATTTGTACCTTAGAATTTTCAGACAAGCTATTTCTTATAGCAGTTAGATGAACTAAAAAATGTAAGTATTTAATTAAAAGTTTATGAAACTAGACAGCTTGATATGAAATGGTTGCATTCTTGGGAATTCTAACTAATAAGTAAGACAGGCCTTAGCATTATATATATTTTAATTTTAAATGAACAAAATATAAAAAAGTGGATAGGTGCCTTATAAATTTCTTTGTAAGGACACTTTTCTATTTTGTTTACTGATATATCCCATCCACCAAGAACAGTACCTAGCATATAAAAGTTACTCGATAAGTAATGAATGAATGAATGAAAGACATTTCCACCCTTCGTAGAAAGCCATGCTTAATTTAAGTTCATAGAGCTAGAAATCACATATGTAGGGGCATAGAGTGGAATTTTACCTCAGAGAATTTTCAGCTGGCCTGTAGAATATTTTAGAAGAAACTACATTATAAATACATTTAGGCTGGGCATGCTCTCTTCTAACCCACACAGATCCCTCGTACTTTTTATTGATCCTCAGTCTGATTCAGGCAAATATATAAAAAATAAAATCTTTATATTTATATATAAATGTAAATTTATATATAAATTTAAAGATTTTATTTTTTTGACAGAGAGAGACACAGTGAGAGAGGGAACACTAGCATGGGGAGTGAAAGAGGGAGAAGCAGGCTCCCCGCTGGGCAGAGAGCCCAAGGTGGGGCTCGAAACCAGGACCCTGGGACCATGAACTGAGCCAAAGGCAGATGCTTAACAACTGAGCCACCCAGGTGCCCCAGAAGGTTGTTGGACTCAATCCCAGGACCCTGAGATCATGCCTGAGCCAAAGGCAGACACTTGACCAACTGAGCCACCCAGGCACCCTTTTTTTTTTTTAATTTAGGTTTTACAGGCATTTGTATATGTAACTTCTCTACACAAGTGTTTTTTGACATATGGTTCCTAGACTAGAAAACTCAGAATCAACTGGGTACTCGTTAAAAATGTAAATTCTCAGGTAATCTGGGGGTTAGTAAGTCTCTCCTGCTGATTCAAATACACTAAAGTTTAAGAAAACTACCAATCTTAGGAAGGCCTGGCCTGGTAACATCTTTTAATTCTGGCATACCTTGCAACACTGCCCCCAACAACAAAACAAACAAAACAAAAATGAAACATATTTTAGTGTCCCGTCCCAGATATACTGACAGAGACCAAAGCTGTGGGATCAAGTACCAGAAACCTAGGTTTTTAAATAGTCCTTCCCTCCCTGCCCCCTAGAATAGCTCTTTTGAAGTCAGGCTGAGAGAGTCCAAAGATTAGTGTTTAGGGATCACCTTGAATTTAGCTGTGCAAAACTGGCCAGTAAATTTTCATGCTTTGTCCCTGAAGGAAACCTTAAATATGGTGGGAGAGGGGTCACACTACAGCAATGGACACTTTCATCACCATGAGCACTGACTCCTATCTCCGTTTCTTGACTTTATCTAAACTTCAGGGTTTCTTCCTGCCTTTTGCTAACTTTCCATCTTGGTGACATGCTTTATGCTGGTGAGCTATTTTTCTGGGTCTATCCTAGTAGAAAGCAATTAAATGTCACTCACTTGGTATCCCTCAGGATATGGCACTGTAAAGACTCTACCATCCCCCCCCATTTCCATTTCCACTTTATACTTATGTAATGAATCTGTTTAGCATTATAGTTACGACTTCTACTTTTCTACTAAAAAGTTGCTAATTCATTTAATTCATTAGTTTGGCAATGGATTTCTTCTATAATCTAATCCCTGGCAAACTTTCCACATGATCATGGTTCTAAACATTGCCCAAATACATAAATCTTCAATGGCACATGGAATAACTAAAAGTAAGCTCTTTCATGTCCTTCTCATATGGCTACATGTTCCTTATTACTGAATGCTACTCATGAGGACCAAATTGAATCTATTGTGTGCAGTCTATACAATGTCCAGAGAAGGCTGTGAGTGTATTGCTAGTTCCAAATACTCATTCTGAAAGAACCCAAATGGTGCTCGGATTAGGAATAAAATATAAAGAATGACTATAAAAAAAAAAAAAACACTGCAAAGATTATCATAGAGCCATTTGTGAAGATATCACTGGTGTGTTTTTTCTCAAGGAATAAATAAATATTCAAAGAAAGCTGACTTCCCTTCATTACACCGCCTAATGCAAAGGAAGCAAACTTCCACACCATAGTATTTATATGCAAATAAAATTGGTCTTCCCAATAAAATAACACATTTGATTTAACATTGTAACAGAGGTAATAGCATCACTATCTAAACTTTGCAAGAAGGAGGTGCCTCCTTAGCGCAGTAGGCAGCGCATCAGTCTCAAACTTTCCAAGAAGGAGCTTCTCTCCTCTTTGTCCATCTTTTATCTCTTAAAGAACAGACACTTCTCCAAAGAAGACATACAAATGGCTAACAGACACAAGAAAAAATGTTCATCATCATTAGCCATCAGGGAGATTCAAATCAAAACCACATTGAGATAACAACTTAAACCAGTTAGAATGGCAAAAATCAACAAGACAATAAACAACAAGTATTGGAGAGGATGTGGAGAAAGGGGAACTCTCTTACACTGTTGGTGGGAATGCAAATCGATGCAGCCACTTTGGAAAGTATGGAGATTCCTTAAGAAATCAAAAATGGAGCTACCCTATGATCCTGCAATTGCACTACTGGGTATTTACCGCAAAGATACTGATGTAGTGAAAAGAAGGGCCATCTGTACCCCGATGTTCATAGCAGCAATGGCCACAGTCACCAAACTGTGGAAAGAACCAAGATGCCCTTCAACAGATGAATGAATAAAGAAGATATGGTCCATATATACAATGGACTATTATGCCTCCATCAGAAAGGATGAATACACAACTTTTCTGTTAACATGGACTGAACTGGAAGAGATTATGCAGAGTGAAATAAGTCAAGCAGAGAGAGTCAATATCATATGGTTTCACTTACTTGTGGAGCATAAGGAATAACACGGAGGACATTGGGAGTCGGAGAGAAGTGAGTTGGGGGAAATTGGAGGGGGAGACAAACCATGAGAGACTGTGGACTCTGAGAAACAAACTGAGGGTTTCGGAGGGGAGGGAGGTGGAGGGTTGGGCGAGACTGGTGGTGGGTATTATGGAGGGCATGTATTGCATGGAGCACTGGGTGTGGTGAATAAACAATGAATGTTGGAACATCGAAAAAAAATAAAATGGGAAAAGTAAAAATAAAATAAAATATATATATAAAAAAAAAATTCCTGTAGGGCAATGAGTATAACATAAAACAAAACATTTACTGGTGAAAGCAGAAGAGCAGAGACCTAATTCAAACAAGATAATTCAAAGATTTGCATCACTTGAATAACAAAGTATCATTTTACTGGGTCAAGGTTTCATTTATGTAAAATGATGAATATGGTAAGGATATACAGATACAATTATTCAGCATGATACATATGTATATGTACTTATACAATAAGCTATAGAAATTAGGGAAATCGGGGGGTGCCTGGGTGGCTCAGTCTATAAGTACTTTCTTTGGCTCAGGTCATGATCCCAGGGTCCTGGCATCAAACTCCACGTTGGACTCCCTGCTCCACTGGGAAGCCTGCTTCTCCCTCTTCCACTTACTCTGTTTGTGTTCCCCCCAACTCTCTATCAAATAAATAAATAAAATCTGAAAAAAAAATAAAAGAAATTAGGGAAATTGAAAAACTTGTAATAAAATAACCTGCAATATATTTTAATTCTGACTTTTGGCTTTTAATGAAATCATGGATCTTTAAACCTATATTCATGTTAAAAATGGTTAATAGATCTAAAAAAATAAATTCTTTACAAGGTATTAATGGAGACCTTCAAAAGGTCACATCTTCATGATATGCAAGTTTCAGTACGAGAAATTAGGTCCTGAAAAGAAAGGGGAATTTTATTTCCTTTCTTCTACATGTCTGATGCCGATATTTGATCATTATATGTCATTACTTTATAATAAAATAAGACTGTGGTTATGATTCTAAGATATTTTAATCTGATATATCTTGACTTCATTCAAAGTAGTATATTGCTACTGTTTTTATTTACTGAGTCCCATGGTTAAAATAGAATTTATATATTCCTTTTTTGTTAATTAACATTTGTTAATAAACAGACAATAGAAAAATGATACATATTGATGAGAGCTTTTCCTAAACTTGATTCTGAAAAAGGAGAAAGAGAAGAGGAAAAAGAAAGAAGAAAATGAAACCCACAGTTCTGCATCTTAGTACTCCTCATGCATTTGTCAATGTTCTGTTGCTGTTTTATATCCTTTTCTCTCTCCTGATTGGGCTATGTGTTCACTCAACCCTTCAAAGTGCAGCAAATATGATCTTGACTTAAAGGAAATTTAAGAAGTGCTGAATGGCTATTAAATCAGGTTAGATAATGGAATAGATGTTACACTGTGTCTTGTATTTTGACACTTCATGCAGAAATCTAATCCAGGTTGTTGCCTTTCAAATCAACACATTAGACACTGATCGCTACATCTTCAAGGACCAGGCATGTTAGCAACTAATTTCCAATGTAACTAACTGCAGGAGATGTGGATAGACGTTAGGCCTGGTGGAAGGTAGGACTCATGCAATAGCTCTTTTACAGGACTTACAGAGCTACTTCAATAAAAGAAGAACCTATTCTGTATTCTATATTGCAAATAGATAGGGGTAAAGGGTATAATACTAAGACCCTTTGTTATAAATGAATGCCTTAAAACAAATTAAAAGGAAATAAAACCTTTAATCAAGTGAATACAAGTGCCTATCAACCAGATTATACATGTAAATGGAGAGGTAGACACATCTAAGAATCAATTCTTCCCATGAAAGTTCATAATTTACTAGGGAGAAAAGAATAACATGATGTTAAAAAGAATATATATATAGATGTACATATCTGGGTGTCAATATATATACATGTAAATTGAGTGCTCTCTCATATAAGACAGACAATATGTGTTATTGAACTAGGTGCACTGGGAAATAGCTCCCCTGAGGAGGTAGGATTATAACCAGATCTTTGAAAGGGAGTAGAATTTGAACAGAAGGGTGAGTATAGGAATAATGATTGGACATTCCTACCATAACTAAACCAAGATAGTGCAAAATAGAGCTATGTGCCTTTTTGGAAAATATGGAGGATAGACCTGACCAAGCTGTCCTTGGGGACCATATTGGGTGGACTGTGTGGAAGGGAGGATTTATGCTGATGTAATCGGAAGACATAAAGATGGATGCTGAAAATCATACTGCTGTCTATCCACTATTCCTTGAGCCTGTACTAGGAGGGATACATTCTACTCTATTTCCTATTGACTTAGTACAGGAAGGCAAAGTAGTATATTCATAACCAAAAAGAACTGTATAAACATTTAACACTGCTTCTTATTTAGGTATTGTCTTAGCTTTATGAGATTTCATAACCTTATAATGATTTGGAATATTGAAGTTATGATAAACAGTGCAATTCTATTTATTTATTTACTTACTTATCCGTTCATTTATTTATTTATTTATTTATTTACAGTGTGATTTCAAATTAGAAATGTTTAAGTCAGATCTGCCTGTACAGGTTTCCCCCACTATCTGAAAGTAGAGTGTTTCTGTGAAACCTTTAATAAGCTGAAATGACATAAAGCAAAGAAGAAAATACCATTAATTCATATGGAAACATTTCTAAACATTTCTAGACTAAAAATAACTTATTTTGTACACCTTTTAACAAGATGTGTCTAAGGGTATTAGAAAAGTCTGAGAGAAGCTGTTGAGATCAAGCACAGATGCTCATGGACACAGTTTTCACACACTTTTCAATGTGTAGAAAGAACATTGTACATTCTTTTCATATTGTATGTCTTGGCCCCTTTGTTGTGAATTAATTGACCATATATGTGTGGGTTCATTGGGCTCTTTGTTCTGTTCCATCAGTCTTTGTGTCCATTTTTATGCCAATACCACCCTGTTTTGATCACCATAGCTTTGTAATATACTTTGAACTTACGAAGTGTGGTGCCTCTGGCTTTGTTCTTCTTTCTTAAGATTACTTTGTTTATCTGGGGTGCCTGGGTAGTTCAGTTGACTAGGCATCTGAGCTTCTGATTTCGGCTCAGGTCATGTCAGGGTCGTGGGAAGGAGCCCCATGTTGGACTCCACGCTCAGTGTGGAGTCTGCTTGTCTATTTCCCTCTGCTCCTATCCCCCATCTCTCTCTCTCGAATAAATAAATAATTTTTTAAAAGAGATTACTTTGGCTATTTGAGGTCTTTTATGGTTGTATAAAAATTTTAAGATTTCCTGTTTACGTTCTCATTTTTAACAGTGATATATGAATTATAAGAGAGTTATAATACCATGTTAGAATACTTAGGTTTACTTAGGAAGCAGCTCTTCATAGGATAAAAAATAAAACATTTCTAACATCTGAATCTGTTTGTTGATGGACAATGAAGAGGGGATGCCTGTACTACCATGTTGTTTAATTCATCATAACACAGCACAAACATTTCTGCATTTTAGTCAGTCCTACTGTGCAGAAGAAAGAACCAACCTAAAGTCTGCCAACAGCTGCTTCTACTTTAATTGGAGATTTTCACAATTGTTTGAAAGCAAAAACATAAACTATATGTACACCATAGGCTCTGTTCCATAGGCTTCCTTAATTAGTAAGGTTGCTTTTTTTTTAACATGACACTGACACTTTTCTTCACCAATATTTATATTTATTTTATCAGTACAAAAACAAATAAATAAATTTAAAATTCCAGATATTTTACTTCAGCAAAATGAACTACTCTAATCTTCTGATTTTATAAATGTGAAAAGAAAAATTACACTACTGTTAGAATTGTGTTTTGAAAACATTTAATAATAAGAGTCTAAAATTAATATCACTTAACCATATGCAAACTTCTGCCAATAAAGTTAATACATTAGCAGCTATTCTTTTCTTTTTTTTTTAATGTGCACAAAAAAATTTTGACTTTAGCATGAGCAAAATTAATGATTAACGAACATTAATTCGTTCTAAAGGAAAAGCCTTGCTTTTAAAAAAATATGAAAACCTACCTTCTTTAGCTACATTTGTTAATCATCTTTGGCATAGTCATCTATAAATAGCTACTAACTTTTGAAGTAAATGCTAATGTTTCTTGGAAAGAGTTGTAACTCAGTTTTTCATGTGTTTACTGATATTATTACTGTTCCTATAGTGGTTAATAAATGTGAAGATGCATTTTGTGCAAGTTAAAAGTTCATCCTCTTTCTTGGCAAGAAGAAATTGAGGAATTAACTTCCTATTCAGTTTATTTCTATTTATATTTATTGCAAAAGGCCAATAATAATAATAATAATAATAAGGCCAGAAGACTTTAAAGGAAATATATATATATTCAGTGGCTAAATGGCTGAAAGGTGGAGTTCTACCAAATCATCCTAACTTATTTGAACACAACTACTACTAATAATGGGTGAGAAAATCTAGGATGATGCTAACAGGAAGCAAGGACAACAAATGTGGGTTTGAACTCTCCAAATAACCCTGGGAACATGATCTCCCTCCCGTGAGTCAATGTTAGCATCGTCCCTGCAGGGATCCCGAGTCATACATGGCTCAAACAAAAGCAGGATCACAGATTTGATTAGTCATGTGTGTATTTTAACATACCTTGTATTTTAATATTGGATTGTCTGTGTGGTGAGAAACATCACATTTTGAATCACTCAAGGGCTGGCGTGACTTTGTCTGCATATGCTAACCTATCTTCCTCCCTGGTCTCTCACTCTTATCCATGCCATTGGCTGAGGATGCAAATAAGTTGGAGTGTTTTGTGCTTTGTAAGGATGCTTGTTGAAAAGAGACAGGAAAAGACCTGTACTTTTTTTGCTGTTTGGTACTCATATTGGATAAGAACAAGGAGATTGTGCTGATATCATCAATTAAAGAGTTAATAACCAGAGAAAGTCTGTTTGTGGCTAATTTAGCTTTAATGTTATAAGATCATATTAAGTGATATTTGTTCTATAAAAAAGGCATTAGCTAATTTTTCTGATACTCGTAGTGGCCGTCGGTCAGTCTTGTTATCTCCTTAGTGGAATTTCCTCATCTCTTAAATAGCTATGCATTCTTCTTCATCACTTAAAGAGACATTCATGATTATCTAAAAAGTCTAGGTGGAGTCCAGTCTATTAGGAGTATCAGTGACTTTAGAGAAAACATGTTTGTTGTGAAAAACATGCTTCGGTCCTAATAAATTATGAGCATGCTTGACCATTAATACCTTTAACATATTTTTAAAAGTTTCTTTTTATCTTCTTATCACCAGCTGCACTGATGAGGAAACTGAAATACAGAAAATCCAGAGCAGATTCCACCAGGCCACACAGTGAGGTCTGATAGAGCCAGGAGAAACTTTATGAAATCCAGACTCTCGGGCTAATGTTCTATCAGCTAGACCTCCATGTGAGCCTCACAAGTGTAGGTAGAAATAGCATTCCCTAAAAATGCTCATGAAGCAAATCAGAGCAATGCTTCATTTTACATGATTTCTAATTTGAAATGCAAACAATTGCCAATTTGTTTGTCTTGTATTTATAATTATTTCCTTGTGAATGACTCATCACTAAGTGCTTTATAAATATTTTCTCTCTTTCTCAATGTCTATGAAATGATTGTAGCATAGAAAATATTGGCTTTCAAGAACTTACTAATATCTTCTTTTGAAATAGCATGTATTTGTAAGACAGAATAAAAGCATTTTAAAGAAACAAATATTGAACTTGAATTCCCTTTATGATGTGCTTATTAACATGAACTGACAGTGACATTTATTTAAAGGTGTCCATTGTATAACAAGTGTAAGGTAAAATATGTATATTTGAACTTAGTTGAACACAGCCTCACCCTCAGCTCCTCCTGATAGAGTTTTTGACTGTACCAACTTTGTGTAAGCTGAAGACATCACATTGTGTATGTAACAGAATCTGGTTTCACTTTTGCCATTAATGAAAAAAACAAGCTAGTGGTCATAACATGGCAGCATGAAGCATATGCTTAACATAATCTCACAGTTTAATTCTGTAAGAAGAACTAAACACTTTATTGCTCAGTTTTTTTGAATAAGAGACATGTTTTAAAGCATTTTCTAAATGGCAAAATAAATACTCCTTTACCCAGAAACTCACCTAATTTGGATTAGAATATAGATTTAAGTAACCTGATTCAGAATATTATTCTTATTCTGTTTGTAATCATTTGAATATAAAAAAGATTTTAAAGAAGAAAGAAAAACAGCATTCCTCCCTATTTTTAGTCCTGTTTGCTACCAAATGAAAATTGTATATGTGTTTTTCAGTCTTTGTTATGAAAATTTGACAAAAACTTAAAGCAGCCTAGATACCCCAAATCCAATATCCTCTTCTGAAAACAGAAATTTGAAATTGTTAAATATTAACAGCAATCCTCTTAAGCAAGAGAGAAAGGGGAACCATTAGAAGAAATTCAGAGAAAAGTAACACTCTTATTAAAGGGCTATGAGGGTTGACTTAGAAGATTAAAGAAAAAAATGTAAAAACGGAGAACTGGATCTGTTGTGGGAAAATAGCAGATAAGGAAAGCTGTAGCAGTAATATAAACAGTTGTAACATAGTAACACAGGGAGCAAGATGGCCCGGCTCTTTTTGCTAAGGTTAAGTATTACTAAGTGCAGAGTGTGGTAGGTGAAAAGCAAGTACTTGGCTTGAAGTATTATTTAAAATATCTTTGAGAAACACAATTTAAAGTGAGAAAGGGTGATAATAATCAAATGAATCTAGAATTTTGAAAACTATTTATCTCGATCCCTACCAAATCTCTCACCAAATATTCAAACAGTAGCAAAAGAGCAACTTAGATACAAATGTCTCAACTCTATACCCCAAGAAGGGACTCATTCTATAAGACTGACCCAGAAATGCGCACAGAGAGGCAAGATAATATGGAGAACAGGGTTGAGGGAAAGGAAACTGCTCATTTTCAAAGGAGAAGAAAAGATTGTGTGAAACGTGAAAAGCCCCTTCATATCTGAAGGAAATTAGAAAGAGAAGTCGGGAATATCATGGGGTTTTCCATTCCTCTTACCTGATTCTTCTTGCCACTTCACTGGTTAAGTTTTATAGGTTGCAATAGCTGGCATGGAAGAGGTTTGTCTGTCAGCTGTTCACAATGCAGAATCTTGAAAAGGTCAGCACAGTAGCACTGTGACAGGCCACGTAAGTCATTATGTGACTTATAACTCATTTGTAAGTAGAATGAGAACTAGAGCAAATTAATGTAGACCCTGCCATAAGACCTCTGAAAACATGTTAGTAATATTGAAAGCAAGGTTTTCCTTTCTATCTAGAAAAACAAAAAGACAACGCCTGATGGACACATTGCCTGCCGAGGAGTAGAAGAAATGGGAAATAAGTTCAATTTGCTGTGAAGAGACTTAAAGAAAAGGTATTAGCAGCAGAAGGAAGTCAGTCTGGAGAGTAGGTAGGTAATATGATACATATATAGGTAGCATACGTGGTTAGGTTCTGGTTGGGACCACTTACACATCATTTCTGGGCAGTAAAAGTCTTGCCATTCAAAGTCCTATATATTTAAGGAATACTAAAACAATATTATCAGGTAAGAAAATATATTTATGACTTTCCATAGTTTTATTTTGATGGATCTGTTCATTGTGGAGCTTTGTCTTACATTAAAATAAGCATTATTTTATACACTTAACAAAATGTTGTTTTTGCGTGTGTGGGAAAACTAATGTAGTAAGGTGTACAGATAGCACATTCCATAGTTTTGAAATGTCAAAGTTTACTGAACATGCCACAGGTGACTGATACACAGTAGTGAAAGAGTTAATTATCCATACTACCTTTTTCTCCCCCCTCAGACATCCCATTTTGCCCTGTTACACATTTAGACAAGGTTCCTAATGGCAAAATCTATTAGAATGCACAATATTCTCCCAAGGGAGGTGGTGGAAATCCTGTCACTTGAGACATTTAAAAGTATACTGGATAAAGCACTAGAGAGCGGTGAGTGCATGTGCTCCAACCCTCGGGATAGAATACATGACCTAATGGGTGCTTTTCCATTCCTTAATGTCTCTGATTCACTGTGTTTTTTAATAGCTCCCTCATATTTGAGTGGATCTAGAACAACACTCTATTTTTTCAATGGGAACTTGGTTTGGTCTATAAAGTGTCAAGACAGAGGGGACAAGACAAACCACAAGGGAACAGAGGAAGCCTCGTGGAAATTTAATTGATTTAGAGGAGGGTTGAGCAAACACAACAGTGTATTAGGGTTTAGCAAATGCCTCAACTTTTTTCAAATGTTTTCAGTTCAAGAAAACCCAAAACACATTTGGCTAAACACTTTTTCCTTGATTTTCAAACCCATGTGTATTTCAAGGGAAATTTAATCCATGTGTTTCTGATTCATTTACACTTAGCTCATCAAAATGTGGTTTCGTAAGACTCATTTGATGTCTAAGAAGCCTTGTGAGCTTTTTTATAAGCCTTTTTTCTTTGAACCAGGAAGTTGCTTTTTGCCAAGAGTCAATGGAACTTCAACAAGAAAAGAGTTAGTTTTGTTTGGGATTTTGGATCCTCAAAGTTGGTGGGAGCTAATGAGCAGGGAGGGGGTCACTGATTCAGATAGAATGGACATTCCTATTTCTACTGTATTATCTTTTCAAGTGACTTGGAAAAAATCTCTTTTCCCCCTTAACTGATAGTGGAAAAATCCATCTTAAATTCTTGAAAACCTTGTAGAAAACATAAGGATGAATTTTATTTCAGGATGCAATATTGTCATGTGTTCTGATCATTGTCCACTAATGTGTCTCTTGGTGATAAGCAATCAAGGCAGTAGTGTCATATTTATCTCAGAGGCAGTTATAAGAAGTGATTCAAAATGGTGTTTAGATTGGCCATCTTTCTGTATTGAAAGAAAAAAAAAAGCCCTCTGCCTAGTTTTGTTGCTCTGTGCACAGCACCACCGATTCTTTAAACAAGAAATGGGACAAATAAGACTCAGTGAATGTGCTGATTCAGGTGCACACAATCCCCTATCTCATTGTCGGTATTCTTAAGGAGCATCTGGGGTAAGGAAACATACATCCGGTCCATTCGTCAAGAGTCTATGAGAAAGCCAACAATGTTTGCACCTGCAGGATGAATTACATCTTTGGTGAGTGTGGGAAGCTACATAATGAGACAGCTGAATGGCTGACACATTTCTTTTTTCTTGCTCCTACTGTACCTTCTTTTCACACTACCTTTACTTTTCCTAATTCTTCCCCTCTCCTTTCCCCACCTTTGCACAATCACCATTAGACAACAGAGCCAATGTGACACATTCATCCAAGGATGGGTTGACATGGTTTACACATTGCTTTCATTTGGTTGTTCTTTGGATGAATTCTTCGTTGAGCACAAGATAATGAAAACCATACGGTCATTGAACACAAAATCTGCCGTCACTTTGGCTGTTCCCTTACAGCCCATTTCATTTCATAAACGCTGGTTCCTGACTTTACTCCAGTAGAGGATCCCAACCAGGTGGAATCCTTCCCCCTATAGGTTTGGATAATTCAGCTAACGTGGCCCAATTTAGTCCTTGCCTGTCACCCATACATCAGAGAGCTCATGCTATCTTGACATAGTTCTAGAAACTTGGCCTTTTAAGTATTCAAAGAGTTTTGTTCAGGGACCTTCATTGTGGAAACTGGAGACAGAAGGGGTTGGAATTCTGAGGACAGGCTAGGTGACAACCAAGAATTAAAGGAACGTTGAAAGTTTTTATTTTTTTCTTTATTTTTTATTATTTTTTTCTTTTTTTATAGTCAGGCTGACCGCACATTTGGAACCGCTGCCTAAAGGAAATGAATATTTGGTGAATGAAGGTAAATTTGTCTGTAGTCTCCAGGCTGAGTTCTGACAGCACCCAGCAAAATTATAAAGTTTTAACTATGGCAGCAAGTTCAGACTACAGGTGTGAGAATAAAGAATTCCTCATGGACTGAGAATCCCATATCAGTGAGTAAAGACGCTCAAAGCAATACAAAAACAAATGAGGTCCCTGGCATGGGAACAAAAGAAGTTGATTTTCACTTTCTAATTTGTCACTGGTTTTACACAGACACCAAAGGGACATCTCAGCTCTATAAAGTTTGAAAACACAAAGGTTAAAAACTGTGATTTATGATTTATACAAAAATGTTGTCTCTTCAGATTGACTGGGGAAGACTCTTTTGCACTGACAGAACTTATAAAAATAAGTTCCAATCTATTATGTCTAATCTCATTTCCTTTCTCACAGACAAGTAACAGAAAAAAAAAAAAAAAAAAAACTGCTGTCAGTGTTCAACATACAGCTCTTATGCATCCTTCTAATGCCGGGAAAATACTGTCAAGTTCCTTTTCTGTACAAATCTATGTTTAGCTTTTAATGATCAGAAATTTTCGTCACTGATTAGGCAAAATAAACTTTGTATAATAGGGCATTATCTTATTATCTCTCCCCTATAAGTACAGAAACAGAAGCAAAGTGATAAACAACAAAATGTGTAGACGGCTATGATTTACATTACTGAGAGATAGAAAGGAATCTAGAAACATTTTGTCCAAACTCCTATTTTTATGGGTGAAGAAACTAAAAGGCCACAATGCTTAGGGGACTTGTTCAAAATTGCCAAGCTGGCATGTATCAGAGTGGCTATTAGAGTTTAATAAATCTCTTAAATTTAACTAGCCCACTGCTATTTTGATGATCAGTACAATTTCTATAGGAAGGATGTTTTTCTGGGATAGGACATATCAAATAAGACTACAGAAATTCTTCGAATTTGGAAGGATCTCTCATAAGGTAGAATTCACATATTTAGAGCAGATTAAAGCACAAGTCTCTCACTGAAAAGGAGTTAGAGCCCTAGACTCCTTTATGTTTGCCCTCTTCACCCCCACCTCCTGGGGAAGGCACCTCAGAAGAACACCAAGAGTTCCTTAAGACCATGTCTTGGAACCATCACAAATTTCTGGGATTGTGGAGGACAGACACGATGGTTACCCCCAGTGAGCAAGCACACTAAATTAGTTTGCTAAGGCTTCCTTGTAACGAAATACAGTAGACTGGGTGGTTTTAACCACATAAATTTATTTTTTACAACTCTAGAATTAAAGTCCAAAGATCAAGGTGTCATTGGTGTTGGTTTCTTCTGAAACCTCTCTCTTGGGCTTGAGATGGCCATCTTCTCTCTGTGTCTTCATATGGTCTTTCCTCTGTACCTTTCTCTTAATCTCTTCTAGAGACAACAGTCACATCAGGTTAAAGCACAACTAATACCATCATTTTAACTTATAACTTTAAAGGCTCTGTATCCAAATTAAGTCACATTCTAAGGTACTTGGGGTCAGACTTTAATGAATGAGTTTTGGAGAAACACAGTTCAATCCATAACACACACCTGTGCTCACACTTTTGTTATAATCTTCTCTTTGAGAATGGGTGAGAACTTTGACTTGATTCTAACCGATGGAATGTGGCAGAGGTGATGGGAGTCACTCCCATGTATATGTAACATTTTATAATAACCCACCTGTCTTTGCTAGCCGACTTGCTTTAGAGACTTCCCTCTCTTATTGGCTTTGAAATAGTAAGAGGCCATCATCTTAGGAGGCCCAAATGGCAAGGAGCTAAGGAAAGCCTCCCGCCAATAGCCCCAAGAAGTTAGCTCTCTCATTTTTTTGTCAAAATAAATATGAATTCTGCCATCAACCTGAATGAACTTGGAAGTGAATTTAAGCCTTCAAATGACATTTGCAGCCTTTACTCACACCTTGATTGTGTGTCCTTACAGAGGACTCCGCCAAGACACACCTGAACTCCTGACACACAGAAACAGTGAAGTAATAAAGACATGTTGTTTTAAGGCACTAAGGTTGTGGTAATTTGTTACATGGTATAGAAAACTAATAACTAAAAATCCACGAGTGGCTTTGAACCACACTATGGGCAGAGGCAGGAGGAATTTTGATAAGCAGGATAGAAAATGCCTAGTTTGGGCAGATATCTAGACACTAAGGATGCTATCACTGAGGGCCCACAATGAAGAGTGTGCTGTTGAAAACTGGAGGGATTCTTGTTATACAGTAGCAGAAAGCTCAGCAAAATTGTCTCCTGCAGTTATATGAAAAGTAGAAATGTAGGTGATAAATTTCGTTATATAGCTGATTTCTGAGCAGAGTGGTGAAGGTATTGTCCTATTTATGTTTCCTGATTGTAGTAAAATGTGAGAAGGCAAAAAATAAGAGAAGAACTACTGGAAAAAAAACCAAGATTTGATGATTTTGAAAATTCTCAGTCTCTCCAGACTGGGAGAGGGGTGTTGGAATCAACATTAAGAGATTCACTGTCAGGAATGCTTGCTCCGGAAAGAAAAAGTTGAGGGTGTGACTGTTAAACCTTTTACTAAAGCTTCAGAAAGATGAAAAATTTAGGCTATTAAGTCACAAAAAGGGACCTATCAGGAGATTAATAATATACCTCACAGATTTTCCCAACCAAATCATAAATATTCTACTAAATTAAGCATAGTATCCCTTAGCCATTTTAGCAGGACACCAGGGTAGAGAGATTGTCTCAAAAAGATCATGGAGCGGGGTTTTGTTTAATGATGTGAACCTCATTAAAATCCATAGGAGATCTAGAAAATACTTGAGATGATTGTTTTGATAAAGAAGTCACTGTCACTATAGTTAAAGGTCTGTTTCTTGATTGTCTCTCTCCTCCCCCACCCCCTCTTTGTTCATTTGTTTTATTTCTTAAATTCCATGTATGAGTGAAATCATGGTTTTTGTCTTTGATTTATTTTGCTTAACATGATACACTCTAACTCCATCCACGTCATTGTAAATATCAAGACTTCATCTTTTTCTAAGAGTATTATTCCTGTGTGTGTGTGTGTGTGTGTGTGTATCACATCTTCTTTATCCATTCATCAGTCAATTAGTACATAGACTGTTTCCATAATTTGGCTATTGTAGATGGAAGTGTTGAATCACTATGTTATATACCTGAAACTAATATTACATGGTATGTTAAGTAATTGGAATTTAAATAAAATTTTTTTGAAAAGTCACTATCAGCTTCGACAACAAACAAACAAAAAACAAGGCCAACAAAACCAACAAAAAACAGAGTACCATATGAAATGAAGATGTCAGACCTCCACAATTCTACTGGCAGGAGGTACTTACTGATAGACATACTCAACTGTTGCACCTTTCATGAAGAAGGAAGAGTGACTCAAAAAACAAAACTGAGAGCCATACAGTGAAGCCAAAAACTGCAGAGAATTATTCCCAGTCATTGAAATCTAATTAAAAAAAAGCCAAACATGTGCTTGGCTGGTTTCAGAACTGACATGGAATGTTGACTTGTTTTTATCTTCCATGCTTCCCCCCTTTTGAACTGGGATGTCTATAAATGTTATTTCTGTCTGTCCCACCACTTTATATTGAGTTTGTTAGAGGCAAATAATCATGTTCTTAGCGTTACAGGAGAGAAATGTCTCAAAGCTATCTGTTCTTAACAATTATGTCCAGAAACCTCATTGTTACCTGGACTTAATTTAAGTGATAAGCTTTTAAATTTTGAGCTAATGCTACACTGGCATAAGACTCTTGGAAACTGTGGAGGGGATGAATTTATTTTACATGTTGGAAGGATGTTTATTATTGATAGCCAAATGGTGGACTGTGGTAGATAAGCTAAGATGACTGAAAACTCCCACATTCAAGGGTGGGTATAATCCCCTCCCCGTGAATTTGGGTGGGATCTGTAATTTGCTTCTGACCGATAGAATATGCAGAAGGTGATGGAATGTCACTCCTAAGACTATATTACATTATATTAGAACTATCTTGCTAAATATGTCAATAGCCCAAGTCAATTTGTAATAGCCCAAGTCAATTTGCTTGTCCCCAGGCAAGCCTTCAGATAGGAAACACTTATTTGTTAAGCTTCTTTTGTGTCTTCTAACCTATTTGTAGACACATTGTCTTCAAAACAAGGAGATTATAAACTTTTCAAATTAGGGATTATGGATATTGTTTCTACTATCCCCTGGCACTTGGTAGGGTGTCAGTGGAATAGAGTTGAGTGAGTAAACAAAGTCAGAGTTAACTTGTTCAACGGCAGAAGTTTTTCTTCCCTAGTAATCTCAGCAAGTTTGTTCTTTACATGCTTATAAAATGGGTGCCCTATTTCCAGGTGTGAAATGGAGACAAATTGATATAGAGTGGAAGATACAATGTATTTCTTCTCTAAGTTTCTTTTTATTAGCCAGGAAACATTTTCCAGAATCCCTTAAGGTAATGGCTCCAAGTATTTCATTGGCCAGTCCTGGACCACATACATGCCTACCATAAAACAATTCCTTGTTAAACAGACTGATAGGCTAACTGCAACTTGCTAAGACCAATTAATTCCAATTCTCTTGAGTTGCTGGGGAAGAGATGGAGGATATGTGAGAACAAAATCAAAATCTGCCAACATGAGAAAAAAGGTAAATTCTCTGTTGTCTGGACAAACAGTATCTTCTTCAAGGAAATAATACGATTTTACAAATTACTAAAATAGCTACAAATATTAATTAAGTGCCTCTCATTGGCTGTGCTCTAGAAGTTAGGGATAGGACAATGAAAAAACAGCTAAAATTTCTTCTACTTCACATAAGTAATGCCACATGTTCCTGATATAAAAGATCAAATTTATAAATGGTTTGTCCAGGGCACAAATGGGCTTTTTTATGTAGGTTGGCCATGTGTACATCTATGGAAGAACTGCGAGTGATAGGATACAAGCTGACCTGAATTCATACTTGTTTAGAGAAGAAGAGATGCCCCACTGTACCCCTGTGGCCAATCCTTAATCACACTTGTTTTGAACATCTCTCTCTTTCCTTAGTATCTCTAACCTATTCTTCACTATTGGCCACTTTGCATGAACACTTCAACTTGCTAAAGACTCTCCTATTTAAAAAATGACTGACCAAACACAGAAACAGTAACAGTGACACTGGATAGGGCTGCTCGGTCTGTGTGCTGCACCATTCCAGGAGCCAGACACAGACTACAGTGTAGGTGATTGTAGTATGGTGTCCCCAATATCTTCCTTCCAACTCAGATCCCTGCTCTAGCTATGGTCTTATCTTTCTCTTTCCCCTCTCAGTGAAAAACTCTTAAAAATACTTTTTCGGTTCTAGTCATATCTTCATTTTCTTCTATTTATTTCTAAAACCACTGCCATTTGGCTTTTACTCCACCACTCTGGCAAGATCAGCAATAATGTCGTCTTACTAAATCAAAAGATCCTTTTCAGTCCCCATGTTGCTTGACCTTTGGGCAATGTTAACTTCTCTGTCTTGAAATATTCTCTTCCCATTTCACATTCTCCTTAGCTCCCTCAATCTCTTTGACTCTTCCTTCTCAGTCTTTCTGGGGATTTCTGCAGTTCTGTGATGCTCTATGTTCTGCTCTGGGCTCCCTTGTCTTCTCACTTCTGTAATGCACATAGAGCAATACAGACTGTTGACCTTTTTCTTTTCTACGTTAAAAATAACTGACATATTTTGGTTATTTCAGGGCAGCTAACTCATGTTCAGTTTAATCTAATCTTGAACTTTGCAGTTGATATTTTTGAAATGAGGTGGCTAGACAGGAAGAGACTGGTATATCTATATATCAATTTCTATATCTGTATCTATATCTATGCAACAATTAAGGACTACTTCAGTCAAGACACTGTGATTGATACCTACCCAACATACATTAGATACTAAATAAATATCTTGAATAAATTAGTGATTAGAATTTTTTAAGGGAGATTATAGAAAATATGAAATCATGATCACAAACTTTAAAATATGTATGTATGATAGTAAAATATCTGTGAAGTGTGACTCGATGTTTTCCATCCCCAAATATTTTCTTAAGGGCCTACTTTGCATAAATATTCTAGCACTTAGGAAGACCAAGATTTTATATGCAATATGATATGGATTATTAGTCTATTTAGACTTGAGATTAAAGATCCAACTTTTCTTGTGTTTTGTGGCATGTTCTTGGCCACAGTGATAAGAGGTAAAACATAAAAGGAAATAGAGCAGGAATATTTGATTATTGGGCATTTGGATATAAACTGCTAAGATAATATAAGACACCAAATTATTTTAGGGTAAACTTAGACTATTTAATTTATGGTTTATGTACAAGAAAGTTAACTTAAATTTACTGAAATATCAAAAGAAATATGAGTTGAAAAAAATTACATTCTTATATTTTTTGAGCATAAAGAGAAAGAAAAATGATTCAGACTTCTCAACTTCCAGCCAAGCTTCCCAAGGGTCAGTTAGACATTTTTATTAAAAGAAAAAAACCTCTCACAACATAATACATCCATTATTCTTTCATTTTGCAAAATGTCAAACTCCATGTGATCCTTTTAATTTCTATGGGTGTTCTAAACAGATTCTAGCTAGAGATGGAGCTGATACACAGCTTGGCCAGTATAGATCAGAATGTGCATAAAAAGCCATCATGACTTACTCCACAGCATCAAAAACCCCTTGAATTTGACAGCTATAATAAAGTGAAAGTTTTCTTTCTTTTGAATTTCCCAGAACTAGCATATCTACCTTGTGCCCAATTTTGTCTCATGAAAATGATTTTTTGTGTCTCAAGAGTACAGGCTCCACAATGGGTCTGTGCTACTCTTTCACCTCCTAGAGCTGAGAAAAGGTCAGGAAGAGTTCACTACTTATTCCTTGAGTAGCCAAATTGGTATCATTTTCTGAAGTTGTTCATGAGAGTAAGACAACATGGCGGCGAGACGGGGTAATTTCATCTGAAATGTGCAGCTTCCTTTCGTCTCCTCTCTGCCTGCCCAAGGCTACAAGTCACTTATTTACGCTCGTCTTAATATGTGAGATTTTGAACAATTCTTAAATGCAGTGAACTGGACTGACCAAACACATTTGTTTAAAAGTGAATAAACTTTATTCCACCTCCACAGAAGAGAAAGCTAATGACTTAAATGTGGAAAGGCAGGGTTTTTAATTTTTTTTTAACTTTTTTCCCCTCGCTTATCAAAAACCACAAGGATTTCCTGTTTCATCATTCTCTACGTCTACCTAGAGTGGTCTAAAGGTGAAATGCCTGAATATTAAGCCATAATCAATCATTGTACACACACTAATTACTTTCTGTCCTCCCCTTTCCTTGTCATCATGGTCCAAAGCAGGTTTTTGAGACTGAGTACATTCATCTGAGCTGTTAGCTGCTACGCTCCACTGCGTCCTTGTATGATCTGCCTGGTCCAGACCCCTGGAGAAAATTTGTGCATGCATACTGTATGTGAACTTTAGATAAATAAATAAACACGTGAAACAGCTTCCAGATAATTGAAAGTGAATGAAGGAGGGAGCAAAAAGAAAACAATTTCTCTGGGGATAAGCAGTGAAGGTGGCAGGTATGATTAAAATCCATATGATTTATGGGTAGGTGGATTACTAACATGACAACCCTGTTCGTGTTTGTTTGTTTGGGTGCATTTGACAATAAAGTTTTGTTGTTGTTGTTGTGCTTGCAGTGGGTTTTGCTCAGGAGTTAGCCACTCAGGAATTCCTAGTGCCTGACTGAGCAGTAATTTAGCAAGCTCTCTTGTGCTCTTTTCCTGTCAGCATTAACATGTCAATTCATTTTAATAGTCTGGGCATGCTCAGTGGGCATGCATTTTCTCAGTAGGTATCCCACGAGCCCACCCTGTGGTGCAGAAATGTGTTATAGCTTGTCTCAGACCTCCGAGACTTCAGCACGTTTATTTTCATTATGGCCAAGTATATTTGTTAAAACGAAGCCAAAATAATACATAAAATCAAGACCTTCAGAAATGAAATAGGTTATGTATATTTGATTGGTAATTTTAGCTCTTTCAAAGATTAGGTTGTACAATCTTTCTTTACACAAAATTATTACATTGGAGAGCTTTAAAAAAAAAAAAGTGCTGTCACTGCCTCTAGTTTTTGGAAGTTAAATGATATCCTGTCCCAATGGGAATTTTCTGTAATCATGATTAATAGTTGAAGTAGCTTTTATATAAAATGAGAATTTGTCTACTATCTTTCTATTAAAGTGTTTTCAAAATAGATTTTTGTCTAATGTTTTGTCTGTAAATAAGTAGATAAGATGAAAAAAATAAGTAAGTACAGAATCAGTGACAGACACACATATACTCTCTCTCTCTCAAATCAAACTAAGCAGGAGGAGTCTTGGTCTTCATAAATCTGGACCTCAATTGTCAAACTAGGTCTCAATTTAAGCCCAAATTTCAGGATGTGTTAGGAAATACCTTGACAGACAGAAAGGAAGTGGAAGAAGAAACCTCAGTGCAGAACCCAAACAAAACTCAGGTCACCATTGCAGAGGAGTTGACAATTTATGCCATTTATACAAATTACTGCTTAAAAAAGCAAGACTTTGAGGGTACACTTTGAAGCAGCAAAAACATTCAATGTGTTGTACTGTTGACACATTTTTTGTTCTCAGGATTTTTTTGAATTGCTGAACAATTCTGGAATGTTGAGCATAAAGAATAGTTGAGGGGAAGAATATCAGGATAGAGGATCACATCCACTTTTTCTTTGAATTGTCCTTTTCAACTTTTTCATTCCTTGCCATCCCTTTTTTCTTAACCCTGGGTGTCAAGCTTTGTGTATTCGATTATGTAAGGGCAGAACTGACTGTGCATAGGCTCATGCGCTTTTTCTGTGGTGCAGTTGGTAAGAATAGCCAGGCAATCTTGCATCATCACCAGATCGAACAAAATTCTGATTAGAATTTAGAGTTTCTCAGACAGTACCATAGCTTATGCCCTTAGATCCCATTAAACATTCTTCAAAACAATTTAAAATAACATTTTTGTGAATTATTTTGCATTTAAAACATTTTAGAAATTCTTGACATAAACTTTCAGAATTTTTCAGTTTTCTTTTTCTTTCTTTCTTTCAAGATTTTATTTGACAGACAGAGATCACAAGTAGGCAGAGAGGCAGGCAGAGAGAGAGGAAGGGAAGCCGGTTCCTCACTGAGCAGAGAGCCCGACGCAGGACTCCATCCCAGGACCCCGGGATCATGAGCTGAGCTGAAGACAGAGGCTTTAACCCACTGAGCCCCCCAGGCGCCCCCAGAGTTTTCCAGTTTTCATCTTGGCCTCCTTTCAGCTTTAATGACTATTTAACCCATTAGCAAGAGTTCCCTTAATACTGCAAATCTTCAGGAATCCTGAAATCCAGAACTGGGATGTTTAAACAGTGATCATTTTAAATATTTGTAATAAGATTTTAACTGACATCATCATTCATAGAAAGTTACAACCACAGTGCTTTCTAAGGTCTAAAAATATTCATCGAACTCAGGAAGTAACTGCTCAGAAATGCTTATTCAGGTCAGGGAAAAGGTTTTCCATGTTCTGTATCTAAAGGCAAAGTGGAAAGATCGAGAATAATAGGAAAGGACACAGAGCAGATTAGAAGGGTATGAAGGCAGAGGTTGGAAAAGATGGAGTGGCTCTCCTTCCAGGCATGGCATCCTGTGATTTGCCATCACTCTGCCTCATCCAGACACCTCTAGAGTTTCCCCAGGGCTCCTCCTCTCACCGGGTGCACAAGGGCCTCTCTGCCTGTGCTGCAGTCTGTATACAAGCACATTCACCTTAAAGAGATTAGAGACAAGAAAACTGAAGGAGCAAAAGATATTTCTTATCTTCTGAATCTTAAATTATACCCACTCTTTATGGCTCCTCTGAAGTTTGCATACTGGGAAGAACTTGAGTAGCTCTTAGTCTTTTTGACAAGATGAAAAATGATAGTTTTGTCCTCAAATAGTGAATATACCTTAACTCACAAAAGCTTGTTCATGTAAAATATAGGGCAGAAAGAGTCTTTCATCTATAAAGTGTTTTCAGATTCTCAATGAGAGGTACTCTATTTTCATGATTCAGTCTCTTTACACATTCATTAATATTATTATAAAAATAATTATAATTTTAATAAAACAAAGTAGAGGACATATTCTGCCTGTCAACTCTCTCTGTGTTCAGTATGCAATGGATTACCTCAGAGGAATAAATTCCCTGGCTTATATTTTTAACCAAATGCAGCACTTACAATTTTTTAAATAAAATTTTTGCAGACTGTTTATGATTTGTATAATCTATTATTGATAATGCTAATTAATAAAACGACACGTCCCTGTCTCTTTCTTGCTTTCTCTTACACACATATACTCACACCCCGCCCCTGCAGGCTCACTTTCCAGGGCTCATTCCAATCTAATAAGGATTATTTTCAGGGCATTCCAGACAATGTTCCAAATTATTATTCTATAATCCTTGTTCTTCTGCAGATAAAAGGAGGTTGTGTTTAAAGAACCATTGCTTGGAAGTTTCTTTTACTCAAATGTTAAAACAGTAAAAAAAAAAAAAAAAAAAAAAAATTTAGCTGTGAAATAGACAAGAATGTTCCATGGGTTTCTGAATGAATCCTTCTAACATTCAAAGTGTTTATATATGTTGTGTGTGACTAGAATAATGGAAGCAGTAGAGAATACCATATTTTAATCAATTCTCAGAATAATTTTGAATAGGATTTTAACTTTAGAACTAATAAAAATGTAGCACATAAATGTCCAATAGCTAAAATATACTACCTAATCATTTGCTTTTTATGGAAATAGGGGTAGGAATAGTAAAATTATTATTTCCTTTACATATCTTTGTCAATTTCTTTTACTCTTAGGATTTATGGCTGCTCTTTTTACAATGAATCTACTTTTCAAAGAATTACTTATTCTTTGAAAACTTTACAAAGGCATCCTACATGATTTATTTTCATATTATTTACACCAAATGTGTAAATCATATACTAATGATGGTAGCATCTTTATAGTTCTTTTTAAATATGGATGAAATATGAGGTTTCTTCCAAGGTACAAAACGTCATTAAGGGCTCAGGTGGTTAAAATCAACATGAAAAATACATGCTGCATTTTCTCCCCTTAAATGCAATAATGTAATCAGATTTCAAGTCATCTTACCTACCTCACTTACAGCTTTATGGAGATTAATTAGTTTTTAGACCCCAGTCACATGATCTTTTCTGACTATCATTTAGCTGGCTGACTAGAACCTGTAAGCTGTCTCTTGCCCCAAAGGAGAGATTAAATTTTAGTATGTTTGTCTTCTTTCTTTGATTTAAAGGTGGATTTTTGAAGTAATGATTTAATTGTATTTTGCTGTTAATTGGAAATTTATTATAACCTTGTTTTGGTGAAAGGTAAATATTTAAATAATTATAAATAAGTAAAACAAGATGTTATTCCTATTTTGCTGTAAAGACTTTTACTATACTGGCACCTAAAAACTAGTTTTTTATTATTTATGATACAGATGTTACAAACACTCAGATGAGTTTTCTGCAACAAATTTGTACCTCACAGAGGAAGTTACTCAGGTAAGTTAAGAACACTGGTAACTGGTGATCCCAAGGCAAGTTTCTAAGGTAAAAACTAATGTGAAATTTTTTAAATTGCTTGAGAATTTGCTAAGTAACAAACAAACAAAACAAAACAAATCAAAACAAAAAAGTATGACTTGCTTCCGGGCAAAATTCCTGCTTTAAAAAAAAAAAAAAATCCACAAACACTGAAAACAATATTGAAGAACAACAAAAACTTCATAATTATAAATTTGTTACTCCTTAATAATATATGTTCTATGATTAGTGTTACATGCATCACATTTTCTCTGACTAATCTGAAGATGCAAACTGAAAGACCACAGCCTTAGTTCTCCTGTTAAGGTACTTAGCTATGGATCCTCAATCTGGAGGAAAAAGAAACAGCAACAACAACAACAATAACAACGTCAATCTGCTTTGCAAAAAGTGATTAAAGAAAAAAAAAGAAACCTTGTCTGCTAAGTTGTTAAAACATTGATATTTCTAGCTGGGGTCCTAATTAAGGTGTAATGAGAGATTTGAAGTGCAGTGCATTCCCCTCATTCACGTCACTAAACCAGTGAACCACAACTACACACATAGTTTCCAGAAGACATAGGACCGAGTGAATTAGTTATCCTATAACTCCTGAGCAGTTGGTTCGGAACTGGAGCCACTGGGGCATAGATGCATGGTGAACGTGTGACTGTCTGGCTGCTGGTTGACTACAGATTTCCTTTCATGGGTACTTAACAATAAACAGTCACTCCACGTAGGAGAGAACTTGATTCCATAAACACATGGAATTTCCTGGCTCTTAAATGAAGACACCACAGGATTTTCACTGCTCAGGTGTTACTGGACACAATGCTGCTTCGGGAACCAAAATTATCTATTTCCCTTGCCTGTGGAGCTGGATCATTGCCTTTGGCAGTAACCCCAGACTCCTGCAAATGATGAAGACATCCCTCCATGCCTACGTGGAAAATAGCGCCAACATGGATGCCATTAGAAATACTCAACTGAGTATATGCTGAGAAAATCGTGTCATCCGTACCTTGCATGAAGAGGGAGGACTGGGAACACCAGTATAACTTGAAGCCAGTTCCCTTGAATGAGAATTATTGAGTTATATAAAATCTCTTCGAGGACACGGATATGGTATTTTCTGGCTCTTTTTTTCTTCCAACATGCTGTTCATCCACTTGTGTTTCCTGCCTGACTTTGGCAATGAGGAAATAATCACTCCACTCTGTGCCTGCCTTCAAAGATTCTCTAAATAATTAGAAGAGAGATAAAATATGTGCAAGAATCTCAATACTCATCCTGGAGCATTCGTACAAAAAATAGACTTGATAAGCTTTATATTCATTTTTCTCATAATGACTATTGGAGAGTAAATTCGGTTTCAGATTCCCATTGTGTAAATAACAAAATCCAGAGGCAAGAGATGCGTAACAGGATAGTCAAAATCTTCTATAGATTCATTGGTCCCGTCATCCTCTATTATTCTTAGGAAATGCTTCATAATGTTCGAGCTTTTTACCAGGACACATTGCTTCCATACGTAGCTCATGACATTCTTTTGGTCCTGGGCATAGATATTCTGCATGCTATTATCCTATGTTTAGGTTAAAAATAATAGAAAAAACATTCTCCCATTATCAACATTATGTATCTAATTTAGTTGTCTCCAGTGGACATATGACTTCATATTAACTTCAGAGTTAACACTGCATAGTTACGTTCTTTATTGGCACCTGTGAGCTGTCCCCTCCTCCTCCCACAAAACAGACCTGTTCCCGCAGGGGTAGATAGTGAGCAACCCCCACCCCCTCACACCACACCATCCATGGAAATTATCATAAATAAACAAATGCCTGAATATATCCATTTCTATCACCAGTAGGCAGCATTCCAAGCCAGGCATGTTGATCCTGGGTTTCTGTTCCATTGATAAAAGGGGATATGGCATTTTTGTTCCAGCCCAGAGCTGTCCAATGTGCTCTTGTAAGGCAAGTTTCCATGTTGAGTGAATAAGGATCATTGTTTCCTACATAATGAGCCTCCCTCTCCTTTGGCTCTCAGTGAAAGGCTGCCACCACACTGGCTAAGAAATAGTCCTGTTTAACCGCCAAGTGTCTGCTGAACACAGTGTGGTAATGGGAATGATTTTCTTATCCATCATTACATGACTGGCACGTGAATAATTTCGCCCACCAGGTCATCCTGTCACATCATCCATGGTAACCAGGCTTGATCAAATGTAAAAACTACACTGCTCCCACAAAATGATCACTTTTTCAAGAAAAATAAAGAAATGTCTTCATTTCTACTCCCCTCCACTTCTGTATTAAAGATACTAGTTTCAGAGATGAATGGATAAGAAAAGCCAATAAAGTACATTGATTGAATTCATATCATAATTTAAGATTCATATATTTCCAAGTTTTGCCTCTGTTTTTTACCTGTTTCTGGCCAGCATAGCCAAAGTAAAGGTCTAGACATTATTACTACATCCAGTTCACTAATATTTATTGCTCTAAATCCAATCTATATTAGCACGTCAGCCCTGTATCAAAGCAGAAGACAGCAGTATTTATGATTATTAGTACAATATTGAATCATCCTGAACCAATTACTGATCCAATTACTGTGTCATTATTATCTTCTGAATAGGGCTTGATTTGTCTGTGATAAATATGATGCAATTAAACCACCTTTTTACATAATAAAACACTGCAGGTGTTTATTCTTAAGAGTTCACAGATACCAACAACCAATAGATTTAATTAAAAAAATCCTTGATATAAGTGTGAATTTCATTTAATTTTTCTAACTTTAATGTACATTTAAAGTGTATCTTATTGAAAGACACAATTGTATAATCTCTTGTCTGGTTATTATTTAGAAACTATACTAACTGTCAGACCAAACAAAAATTAACATATTTGTTTAATATTCTGATTTAAAATGTCACGTGTACAAGGCATATAAACATTAACTGAATTGCTTAAAAAGTTCTTAGAAATAGATACATTACAAAAAGAGACAGAATATCAGCAATGGTATGTATGCAAGTTTAAAGCTAGTTTTCTTACTACATATTTAAATATCATTTGAATGATGCATACTTCAAAAAATCTGAACATCGATAACTCTAAAAATCTTCATTTAAAAGACAAACATCATTAAAAAATAAATAAATAAAAGACAAACATCATTAAATAGAAAACAGGGTTTAAATTTAGTATTATTTTTAACACTAGAAACAACCCAAGAAATTGTTGTAGTTCTCGACGTATTTCTGCTCTTCACTCTTTTAGCCCCAAATTTAAAAGTAACATTTATAATTAAAGGAGTGGAAAGGAATGCTCAATAACAGGATACAATTTTTTTTGGATTTTACAAAAATATTTTGATGATTATAATAATCAGTTTGATATTATATTTTAAAGCACTATAATTCAAGTTGATGTGAACATCAACTATCAATTTTCTAAGACTTTAACATAAATCAAAAAAGAATTACATGACCTTATAAAAACTGTATTAAAAATAATAGACTCATAAATAAAACTACTTTGACAGGTTCAACTTATTGCCACACGGACTTACTATACCATTTCTATCCTATAATTCTATCGATACCTTTTGGGGCCAGACAATTTGATACGAATCTTCATCTACCTATCAGGCTAGTAGCTGTTGAACTAATTTCACTCAGCAATAAAACGGTGGTTGGCCACTAATACCTTTTATAATGTTCTTCTCTATGTGGTTATGTAATGTGTGTCAGTATTTACTGACTGCATTATTGCAATTAGCCAAGAATTTCAAAGTGGTTGCTAACATATAGCTTTTATCATACACCTCGCTGTTGGCCTGTCCTAGGTAATTATAGAAAGTTTGTTTTGGCCTTAAGGCTATAATCATACAAATTACAGTTTTTATCCTCTTTCATCTTCTCTCTGTCTCTGCCTCTGTCTCTGATTCTCCCTCTCCCTTTCCCCTGCTCTCTCTCTTTCCATGAGTAGTTCTAAATAGGAGGGAGTTCCCATTTTTATTGCCAGCATTTCAATAATTGTAGATGTGCTCATGTAGAAATCGATTGATAATTCTGAACACCTACCATCAATATCCAATTTTCTTCATATTTTTAAAAGGCAAGAATAAACTCAAATCCATTCCAAGCAGATTAACAAAAACACGCTTTTAAAAAATCTACAGTGGATATAGGAGGGGAACGAGAGTGTTGTGCCTTGCATAAAGAAGTATTAGAGATTAAAATGAACATTTTCGTTAGTGCAGACTAAAATTTACTTCTGTATCTACAGAAATTCGATATAAACTAAGAGTTTGCAAAAAACTGAAAATGGGTACTGAGATTCCAGACAATATTTAATTTAACCTAAGTATTAAAATAAAAGCAATAACACTGAGAATAAATTAATGAACTACAATTAATTATATTTACAATAAGTGGTTTGGGTTTGAAACACCTACTCTCTGCACTGATAAAATAAAGCCTACATCCTGCAGGAGCTAAAGTAAGTTAAATGAAGATGCTTTTAACAAGGTTATTACTTAAGCAATGACAGGTTTACAGATTTTAGCACCACTGGGTTTTCGCAGGAGCTATAGCAAGTGCTAAAATAACACACACCTTCAGGTTCATTAAATTCACCAGTGTGATGAAATAACTGATATTTTGCTGTATTACTATAGTCCCTCAAAGAACCATCTATAAATAAGATACACTAATAACAGCTGTTTGTGCTGGTAAAACAATGAAATAATTCTTCCAAGGTTTATCTGCAAGGGAAAGTAGTGGTTAAGCAGTACTGTTAGCAGTGTCTAGTAATTCTGATTTCTTTGGAGTCTCATATTTATTTATTTACCTAAAATAGGTATGCTCTGTAAAAGGTTTTACCGTGGGGCGGCACTCAGAAGGAAACTTGTAAAAAGGTGGTGTATATTAAGAGGAAATCGACTGAATCCCACCCCCAAATATTTACTTTACTGTCTGATGTTTACTAGGATATTTATGGAGGCTGTTTTATTTAAAAGAACTTATAAAATCCCAATAACCACTAGAAACAGCAGCATCTCTGATAAATCCTTCACCATAGTCTGTTGTGAGATGAGCCAAAAACATAAATAGTGGATTTCTAATAAATCAATGGAGGCTGGCCTTTGGAGACCTAGAAGACATATGGACAGTAATAGAGTATCTCAGGTTGTCTCATGAGTGATTCCATCTGGATGAAGTCTTGGTGTTATTCACAGCCTACTTCTCCCCTAAAACACCTTCAATCTTATCCACAGCCTCCATCTCAAATGTCAGACCACCTGGGATATGCAGCTGTCAGGCTGAAAGGGGAGCTGCCTGGGACTGGCCCCGGCCTGCTCATCAAGGAGGTACTGTCACTAGGCAGCAGGCAATCCTAGGTGCACAGGGATGACAGCACCACTGAAAGTCAGAGACACGCCTGGCTCAGGATGTGAGATTGCAAGGGTAAAACAAAGAATTTAGCCGAAACTGGGCATATTTCTACTATAGAGCTGGGTCTGATGGGGTATTCTTTCCCTTCGAGATATTTTCTTTTTTCTTGTCAATGTTCCCGTACAGATCAATATATTTTGACTATAAATAAATCAAAATATAGAATTTTCACAAGTGTATTTCTTCATCCTTCATATCGTTTTCAAGGGTTTCTTTTTTTGCCATATACTAATTGATATTCATATTTTCTCTTATTATTTTTTAAAGTTTTCTTTCTTTTTTTTTTTTTTTTTTTTTTAGAGAGAGAGAGCGAGAACATGCACATGAGGAGAGGGGAGGGACAGAGGGAGATGGAAAGAGAGTCTTAAGTGGACTCCAGGCACTCAGCATGGAGCCCCTCATGCAGCTGGATCTCAGAGCATGGAGATCAGGACCCTGAGATCATGACCTGAGCCGAAAACAGAGAGGTGACTTAACCGACTGTGCCACCCAAGTACCCCTTCATATTTTTGATTATTAAGCAAATTCAGTTTCCATCAATGCATGTATTCTGAGAGAATGGTTTCTTTACCATAACTGTGCTTGCAAGTTTATTTTCTCCTCTGCCTCCTTACCCTCTCAGTGTTGGTTAATGTCCATGGCTGTAACAATTTGGGAGAAAGAAGCACCTTTTACAGAGAGCCATTTCAGTTTGATAAGTGACTAATAAGAATGCAATCAATTTAATATTTAGTGTTTCCTTCTTTCCTTTCTTGAATGCTTTTTTAAGAAAGTAGAAAACAGAATTTCTGCTGCAACTTCAATCAACTGTGCTCTTTCTCTGTTAGTCTTGAATTACATGGCTATGATTCTGATTTTTTGGGAGAAGTGTACTGAGGTTGTCTTCACCCCACTGAAATTAGTCCTGGTTAATCCCTAATGATGGGTTCTACAAGAGGGCAAATGCCACATCTAGCTTGTTTGCTTACATGCCTAAGTTTTAGCCATCATTCTTTTATTTTTTTATATAATTTTATTTATTTATTTGTCAGAGAGAGAGAGAGAGAGCACAAGCAGAGGGAATAGCAGGCACAGGGAGAGGCAGGCTCCCCGCCGAGCAAGGAGCCCAATGTGGGATTCAATCCTAGGACACTGGGATCATGACCTGAACTGAAGGCAGACGCTCAGCTGACTGAGCCACCAAGGCTTCCCTTAGCCATCATCCTGGACATCGCAAGATATGTATTGGGTGAATTAATGTGTTTGTATTTTCTGGTTTTACTGTGGAGGAGAATTTGTCTCTATGTGAGACAAGATCCAGTTTGAACTTCTATTTTCTCTAAAATTTCTCTTTCCTAATTTCTTTCCCTTGCCCCTTATTATAATCCTTTTATTCCATGTAAATACCGTGTTGTGCTTAGTTATTATTTTTGCTCCCCTTTCCTAGCTTCTTACTTACTATATCTGGTTTTAAGATAGCTTCTGCCTGTTAAATAAGTTATTTGCCTATTATTATGATATATATTTTTTTTCCAGGGAGGCAGAATAGCATAAAGGGTTAAAAGCATGTCTTTTGGAGTTGGGTGGAATGAATTTCAAACAGCCCTGTAACAAACAGCTGGCACCACAGTGTGTGCTTATGTAGTCCACAATAAACATGAAATGACCTGCCTTTTTGGGTGGTAGGAGAATTCGTTGTGACAAGTGTTGAAGCACATGCCTACATAGTTCAGTATTACCATTACATGGTATTTACACTTTGACTTGCTCTGTAAGTTAGATACTATTGTCCTCATTTTTATCTTAGAAAACTAATTCATGAGACAGTTACGTAATTTGCCTGATATCACATTAATGGTGCAGTGGAGGTTTAGGTCAAGTTTAATGTGACCCTAATGTCTTTATATTTTCTGCAAGTTGCTCAGGAGGAAACCTCCATGCCTCTTTTTTAGTTTATATTCCTTATACATAAATTGTCAGGATGGCTACTGACTCTTCCTTCAAAATGGGTCTAGAATCTGACCACCTGTCTCCACCTTCCTCCACTACTACTGCCTTGGTCTCAGCCTCCATCATCTCTTGATTGGGATTTTCTATTGGCCTCCTGACAAGTCTCCCTAGTTCTATCCTTGCCCCTTACTTTGTCTTAACACAGCCACCCAAGTAATCTTTGAAAGCTCTAAGTCCTATCATGCTGTTGTTCTGCTGAAAATTCCACACTAAAGCTTGATTTCACCCATTTCACTCAGTAAGAACCAATGCCCTTACAATGACCAAAGATGTCACATTATGTGTTTGCGACTCTGGTCTGTATGCCAGACCTGCCCACCACAATTTAATTGCCCACAGGGTAATAGGTAATAGCCTACAAGGTAAGAATTACACACACACACAC
>NC_081559.1:84743517-84786789 GCF_022355385.1 Mustela nigripes | reverse complement strand
ACACACACACACACACTCACTCACAGACACACACAGAGATACACACACACACACACTCACTCACAGACACACACAGAGATACACACACACACTCACACACACTTATGTATTATTTTAGAGGTGGGGGAGAGACAGAGGAAGAGAGAAAATCCTAAAGTGGACTTCCCACTGAGCATGGAGACTGATGCAGAGCTCAATCCCAGGACCCTGTGATCATGACCTGAGCTGGAACCAAGAGTATGCTGCCCAACCAACAGAGTCACCCAGGTGCTCCTAGTATTATATTTTTAAACAATTAAAATATGTTTTATACTATATAATATGTGAAAATTATGTGAAATTTAACTTTCAGTTTCTATAAATAAAGTTAATTGGGTTATAGCTGCTCACATTCATTTATGCTTTGCTGGTGACTGATTTGGCACTCTAAAGGTAGGACTGAGCAGTTGCAACAAAGACCACGTGGGTTGCAAAGCCTAAAATACTTACTATTGGGCTCTGTGCAGTAAAATTTGCTGACACCGACCTAAAAAAAATCTGACTCCTGTTACCTCTGTAACCGCATGCTGTCCTCTTCTCTACTCACTGTGCTTTAGCTGTGCTGGCATTCCTGCTTCTCCCCAGTGGCCTTGGCACTAACTGTTTCCTCTTCCTGGAAAATCATTCTAGATTTATCCTTTGTCAATTTCTTTGACCTCTTTCAGTCATCTCCTGCTGAATGGGGTGACCTGCACTGAGGACCCCATTTGATATTGTACTGTACATCCTACACTTTGTAGCTTCATACCTCCCTACCTTGCTCTGCTTTTCTCTTTTGTACCACAGGCTACCTTCTAACAGGCCATGTAATCTGCTTACTTATGTTTGGGTTTTTATTTTCTGTCTCTTCTTGCTAGACTCTAAGTCTCAGGAAGGCAGAGATAATTGTTTTGTCCAGTGATATATCGCAAGTTCCTGAAGTATTGAGGCAAAAGCAATTGCACTCAGTAGGTTTTTCTTGACTGTTGAATATGATACTATATTACCTCTTACTAAACAAAGTATTTTAATATCTGACCTCTAGTACCTCACTAGAGCTGCTATTTTGAGTCTGAATTTTCTTTTGGTTCATTACACGCACAGGAAAATGTACATAGTTATGCAGTTAACTAAGTAAATCGATTATACTAGTATTAAACACTACCCTTTACCTTTTACCCTTTACTACTCTCACTTTACCAAGAAGAAACTCATCTTTCTATTGCTTTACTCCAAAACACAATGGAACAACTTTAAATTCTTAAATATGGGAATATTCCTGATAATTAATGCTTGCTTAGTTTGAGTTGCATATACAGTTACTTTGATGTCTTTTATTGTAAGAAATAAAATCATCTTATTGTCTTATATAACTATTCATAAAGAATAACATTAACACAAATTATTTATATTTTTGCGTAGTATTAAAGATATTAGATATTATAGATAGTTATATTAACAATTTTTAAAATGATAAATAATGGCTAAATAATGTATAATTGATTTTAAATAAAACTTTATAAAGTACTTAGGGAAAAAGAAAGTTTTTTTCAAAATAACATTTCCTTCATTGCCTTCATAAAGCTTTTAAATTTAATTTTGGTTTGAATTAAGAAAAATTAACTCAGTACAACATGAAATAAGATTTTAAGTGAAAATCTTAGCTTTTTCCTATAAATTTAATTCAGCTAATTTTATTGAATGCTTCCTTACACAGTCCAAAATGAACGAAAATTTACATGTGCCCATAGTAAAAATGACTGAGAATTGCATACAGAAACATGTTTTATGTAAGAACATGAACAATTTCTTTCAACAAAGAATCCTTAGACAGAAAACACAATATATTAATTTAATTATTTGCCAAAATGTTACAAGCAAAAAATATAGCTATGGCATTCTACCAAGTATAAAACTACTTTCACCTCCTGTCTGCCCATATGTAATAGAGTAAGACTTGATATTCAAAATGATAACTGAGAAACTTTAAAATCCTACAAGACCATTTGAATCATCTCATTACACTATTTTTATTACCTTAGTCAATTTTCTTTCTTTCATTTGAAAGTTAGCCATTACTTCAGAATAAATAAAAGTGTTTTAGACAGAATGTCTACTAATATGAGCATGATAGAAGATATGATCATATTACACAGAACTTATCAAACATTTACCACTTGTTCATGGATTGGTAAAAATCTATTCCTGCTGCCACTCAAATGGTCCACTATGAATGATCAAGTTTCTTTCAAACAATTGATTGGGACCTCATATCCAGGTGTGATAAAAATGGGGACTAGGGGAGGAGAGCAACACAGCTGGTAAACTGGACAGTTATTGGAATCTTGAAGAAATGGACCCAGATAGCTCAATACTGTAGTTAGTGTGCATTTTACTCCATAATTTGAGTTGACATGATATGCTGTCCCAAATCATTGGCTTTCTAGGTGATGCTGAAAATCTGTGACCTGGAGTTCAATTCAGTTTATGAACAGGTTTTTGCAAGTCCCCTAGCTTTGAAGAAAGCAAACGTGTTCCAAAAGTTGGAAAACTCATTTACTCAGGACATAAAGATTCTAAAGGCAGGTTTCAAGAGAATAGATGTTGAGAAACAATTTTTATGAAAATAAGTAAAGAAAAATGTTGATCTTTTTCAGTGGTTCAAAAGGCATTTTTTTTTAAAGATTTTATTTATTTATTTGACAGACAGAGATCACAAGTAGGCAGAGAGGCAGGCAGAGAGAGAGAGAGGAGGAAGCAGGCTCCCCGCTGAGCAGAGAGCAGGCTCCCCACTGAGCAGAGAGCCCGATGTGGGACCCAATCCCGGGACCCCGAGATCATGACCTGAGCCAAAGGCAGCAGCTTAACCCACTGAGCCACCCAGGTGCCCAAAAAGCATTTTTAAATGGGTAATGTAGAGAAGCACATGACCTTATATCTGTAGGATATAGTAAAAAAAAAAAACTATAGCACTACACACATAGGGAAAATTACTCAGTTCTAGTAGTACAACTTCATGAATACTCATTATTGACCAAGAGAGAGAAACACTGAACAATGCACTGGTTTGGGGAAACTGAGTCATAGAATAGATAATGGGAAATGCAAACTGTGGCATGAAAGAATGAATGAAACAGGAGACCCTGTGGACACTTATCTTCAAAGCCTTATACATGGAGAAGTGTCCCGACTTTGGAAAGCTCAGGACATCTACACAGAGTTACAAGGGGAAGAACCAGAAAACTGACCCAGTTCTGCAGTTATCACAAAATAAAGAGATTCTCTATGACAGACAGAGGCATGTGACACTTGGGTAACCAGGTCACATATGTATCGATCCAGTGGCTACCAGCAACTTCAACTTCTTCAAAATGTACTCAACCATAAAATATTTTAATATTTTTAAATTTTAAATATTTTTAATATCTAAAAACAACTATCTTTAATAGTTTTTTTTTAAAGATTTTATTTATTTATTTGACAGACAGAGGTCACAAGTAGGCAGAGGCAGGCAGAGAGAGATAGGAGGAAGCAGGCTTCCCTGTCGAGCAGAGAGCCCCATGCGGGGCTCGATCCCAGGACCCTGAGATCATGACCTGAGCCAAAGGCAGAGGCTTTAAACCACTGAGCCACCCAGGCACCTCTATCTTTAATAGTTTTATCCTTTAAATTTTTTGTGCCTTTTATAGTAGATTGGTAAGGACATTTTGCTTGGTAGCACTTCTATTAAAATTAAGATTGTACTGTTAATAAAGGTCTTCTTTGGATCCGGGGCTCTTGGTGGATGGATCCTCAAAACTGTTTTGATGAAAAATCCTGGAATATTTTTGCTTTGTAGTGTGAGTTGAAGAGATTGAGATTGAGTTGACTGAGATTGTTTTCTTTGAATATTTCCTTGTCTCTTTATCTTTTCTTTTTTTTTTTTTTTAATATTTTATTTATTTATTTGACAGAGAGAGATCACAAGTAGGCAGAGAGGCAGGCAGAGAGAGGAGGAAGCAAGCTCCCTGCTGAGCAGAGAGCCCGATGCGGGGCTCGATCACAGGACCCTGAGATCATGACCTGAGCCAAAGGCAGAGGCTTTAACCCACTGAACCACCCAGGCGCCCCTCCTTGTCTCTTTATCTTATTCTCCTCAATGTTCTGTGTGTAGTATTTTCTAGAAAAATAAATTCATCTAGTTTTCTTAGCTATGACTTGCTTTTGGACATTGGTTTCCTTCTAAGTAAATGAGGTTGATGTCCATTTTTGACACCTTCTTAGTATGTACTTGGTTATTTCTTTCTCCTGCTAGTCTCTACCTCAGTGGAAAAAGGGTGTCCTTGAGACTCTTTAAAGCAGGCTAGGAGGAAAGGAACATAGCAAGCAGGCAGTTATTCTACAAGTTATTTTTGTAATCTCTGGTGAAAAGAGTGATTAGTGGAGCATGGAAATTACCTCAAAGACTAGGTATTTTGTGGGAGCTACTGACCACAATCCTTACTATCTCCAAATAGACTCCAAGGCACAAATTTCTTTGGAAAGGAAACAATTCATTAGTATTTCTTTAAATGTTTTATTCGTTTAATTTGTTTATCTGTTTCCAGGAAATACAATTTAATGTCTAATGTAAAATATTTCATCCCTGAACTCTTAATTTTTTACTTTGCTTTTCAGTGTGGTTTCATTTCCTTCTACTTGGCAGAATTCTGTAATAACTTGGTCACCCCTCCTGTGAGGCATCCAACCTCATATGCTTGCACCAATTCATTTCAGTGTCAGCTGGCCCTGACACTTCTACACATCTTCTACACATGTAGAAGAATGTAAATGATAGCATGATAAAATTGTGTCTAGTGGAAAAAGTCAGGACGAATTCAGGGAATGCACTTAAGAGACACTTCAAAAGTTTCAAAAAAAAAAATACCAGTAATGAGTTATTGTTAAAGTCACCATGTAACTATTTGTGTTTTTTGTTGTTGTTGTTGTTGTTGTTTGTTTTTGTTTTTTTAAGATTTTATTTATTTATTTGACAGACAGAGGTTAAAGGAGACAAGAGAGGCAGGCAGGGAGAGAGAGGAGGAAGCAGGCTCTCTGCAGAGCAGAGAGCCCCATATGGGGCTCGATCCCAGGAGCCTGGGATTATGAAATGAGCCGAAAGCAGAGGCTTTAACCCACTGAGCCACCCAGGCTCCCCGCTATTTGGTTTTTGATGACCTGTTGTCCCAAATTTCGATTTTACTGAAGCTCCACATTCCTGAGAGCTTCCTTGACATGTTTTATCTATTCTATTTTCCTACCTATTCTAATTTACCTCTAAATAAATTTTGGTATTTTTCAAGTTAAAAATATCCTTACCTTCTACGTCTTCATTATAGATATTTTGTTCAGTTATATTGTAATTAATGCCTTCATTTAGTGTTCTCTCAGTTGCTATTGCTACCTAATTATAGATGATATAGAATGTTGTTTGTATTTGTATTAAAAAGTACAAGTTAGTCCAAGGAAAAGCACACGCTTGCATAGAGAGAGTCAATTCCTAATTATGTATTGTATTTTTAAAAACAAAAATGGATTACTAACAGCAAGTATGTGAGATACACACACACACACACACACTCTCTCTCTCTCTCTCTCTCTTCAGAATAGAGTGGGTCCATATCTAGGATAACATTTATATTTGAGAAACCTTTTGGAAATGTTTTGAAAATATCTTCTTTAGAACTAGTTTGTCTTCATTCTGTCAGTGCCACATACTGGATATGATGGAGTGTTGTATCAAATTTATAACCAGCTCTTCTGGTATTTAAAATTCAGAACTCTACCTGACAAGCCCAAATTAGTTATACTGAGAAAGAACTTGAAACCAAAATTTAACAATGGATTTCATATTCTCTGACTTTGGCAGGTTGGATTTTTTAATACACTCAAATAGTAAAAATTGTAAAGATAACATAGTGTACATAGTATGTATAATACAGCATAGTACTAAAATAATGCATGTAAAGTTTTTATTATCATGTTTTGCCCATTGTAGGCTTCCAATAAATGGTGGTAATGGTTTGTTAATAGTGATTGTGAATGATTATGATGATGATTAGTTCTTGGATTCAGATTTTAATCATGAGGAAGTGTTAAAATAATTTATAGTAATAACATATCAATAACTCATATATAAGTAGAATAAATGTAATAGATAGGAAAAGCTTGGATCTACAGGCTTATAATATGCTTCAACAGACATTTTATTTTCATTTTATTGATGCTGGAGATCAACCTTAAAAGAAAGTTATGATTGATCATTCATATAGCAAGATACCAATTCTTAGGTGAAAATGTAAGGCCTGTGGTTTAAATTTCTGATATGACTTTAAAAATCCATTAAATTAGTAGAAATAATTCTAACACTTCAGGTGGTAAAATAGCCACAATCTTATTTATCTCTTCATCCATCTTAGCGTATTTTTATTTGAAAGGGCATTACATAGATAACTAATATCATAGCCACATCTACACAGAGCCAAACTATCTGGGGAAAAGGAAAAGGAAAGGTAACCATCTCTGGCTCTTTGGTCTTCATGAATGGTCGCATGTATCCAGATACTTAGAAATTGTAATGGGATTGATTCAATATTTGGACAACTGCAAACGTTGCTCTCTTTACATAGAAATATTTGGATATTTTTCATAGCTTATCCAAAATACCAGTGGTGTAATGTAATGTGTCAGAGATATATTTTGCCCTTGGTATGGTCCATGTGTTCACTTGCCTGGCGTGACGGTAACTTTAGTTTCTGAGATAGATGTGTGCCCAAAGCTCCACCTATGTGAGCAGAGGGGACCTGTAATTCCACTCTGCAACCTAACTCATTGCAAACACATGAAAAACGGGGACAAAATTTTCAGAGAATGACAGCGTGAATTGAACACCACACAAATTCATGCTGCACCTGTCCTCAGAAATAAAGTTGCCCGTCTTTGCATCTTTCAATACGGCACCTTTCACTGATAAATCTGTTGATCTTTTTTGTTTTTAAAGGAAGAACTAAACAAACAGGGAAGTAAGGTGCCTGCAACTTCCCCTGTTGAAAGCTGCATTACTTATTCTGCTTGAGTGAATTTATATTGGATAAATCTAGTACAAAGTGAAAACCCCATTTCCAGCTGAGATTTAAAGATGTTTTACTAAAACATGCTTAAGCAAATGCATTTGATGCCTCACAAGGAAGATACACACAGAGCTATCTTTGTAGAAGTTCAATAAATTGTGTATCGGCAGCTGAAGAGAGATGTTCTCGTTCTGATTTGCACGCATAGATTTGCATTGACTTCTTTTAAAATTCATGGAATGCATAGTGGAAATGGTTAAATATGACTTTGGGATGATACCTAACAAGGGAAAGTAACTTTTTCTTTCCTGCTCAGTAGTTAGCCAGGCTGCTGAAACTCCATGGGCTCACCCAGAAACCGTACTTCTAACAGGAGGTCCCATCGCCGTGTAAGTCCGAGAATGACCATGTGGATCGGCAACTTCAGCTGGCATCTCTCCACCTCAAAGGATCCCCAAAGCTTTCAAATCCACCTCAAACCCAGGCAGTGGCAAAGAGGGAGGAATTGAAGAAGCAAAAATAAATATTAAAGTACACAAGAATCAAATATTACCTATTTAAATAGCAATTATGCAGTTGAAAACAAGATCATCACACCTGTACAAGAAAAGGCACGCAAGCCAAAAACATCTGCTTGGATCCACCTGCCAGGCACCTGTTTTGCTGTTTCAATGCCATTTGATTGCTGGAGATGTAGAGGCTCTTGTGAGGTAATGAGTGATTTTACATTATGCATGATTGAAAACAGGTGTTCTAATGCTGTACAATTCTATGCATGAATAATTCAGTTTGTTTAGAGCAAGATCTTTAAAAGAAGTACTGCATGGGCTTTATTATTTCTATAAACATGAAGGTTATTTTTTTTTTAATGTACAACGATTGTTCCTTTTCAGTCAGCTTGTTTATGGCAATTTTTGTGTAATTTTATGGATGAGGAATAATATCTTGAAAGGTAAAATTGATCATACTTAAAACATGTAAGAAGTAAAATTGAAAGGTCTGTTAGCAAGAGGAAAAACGGTATTAAAATTCAATGTTTTAAGTGAAAATGCCTGATTATTTCCTTCCTGCTTTGCCTGCTTTCTGATGGTAACAAAACATTCGTCTGAGAGCTATAATTAAGGAGGGGTGAACTATTTGGGAAAATAGAGAAATTGTTTTGTATCTCAGCCCAAACACCAAGCAGAGCCCAGACTTCCTTAGAGATAGAACTGTTGTTAGCATCCTTTCTTTTCTACTTACATTTCATGAGTTCACATCCTCCTGTAATACGCTGTAGGATACACTGAAAGAGACAATATCTTTTGCTCCAATTCCCACTTCAAGTTTTGTCTACCCTGGTCTTCTGGAGTCAGGAGTGTTATTATCAGATTGTTGTGTTTCAAAGAGCAAGTAAAATCCCTAAACTCCCAACGTTAAGATTTAGAACCTCACTGAGAAGATATGAGAATTGCTCTCTTAGAGACGGAGGACACTATGGTGTCTCAACCATATATCATTAAATATTTAAAATTTGGGAGGTGTGAGAGATAGAAAACATAGTTTCTTCAATTAATACTGTCTAAGTAGTGGCAACGCAAAGGAGACAGAATTATAGTCATAATCATATCGCTGTTAGTAATTTACATTTGTTGAGTGTTTCATACCATATAAACCATAGTATAAGAGAGTTATTGACACATAATAATTCCTTCCTAAAATATACCAGCAAGTTGTCGACTTTGAGCTTGGAGGGTTGGCTCCCTTCCCTCATTTTAAGAGCTGTGGGGAGCTTCACAGGGGAATCTATTATTGAAAAGCTTTTCTGTTAGAAGTAAATTGTAAGACAGGTCCTTCATGTGGGGAGCAACACTGGGAAAGTCACAAAGACAAATAGAAGATGTGGTATGTAGGAGAACACTTTCATTTCTATTTGCACAGTGAATTGACCTTATTCACTCCCATGGGGATAAGGTTGGAGAGCAGGCCTTTACAAGTATTCACCAAATATAAGCATTGGCCTCATAAACTTAGAGAATCAATGCCAGGAAGGGCTTCAAGGATCTGGACTAAGGGATGTAAGTAAGCAGAAGATAGAAATGTTGGTCTGGCAATTCTGAGCTACCATAAAATGACCTTTTTTTTTTTTTTCTCTAAAAGTTAAGATAGCAAATCTTTCTTTCTGATTCTGCTAAATATTCATATAAAGTGTTTTTATTTTACTACACATCTCAATGCTGACAGACACCTAAAATTTTAAGTTGAATCATAAAATTGCAATTTTTGTTGGTCAAAGCTGCTTGAGTATTAGACATTTCCTATGGTTCAGTCTATCTGGGCTGAGGGTCCCTTAGTCGGTGGCATTCCTTCATGAATACATTAAACCATAACTTTTACTGCATGAAATATGTAACTGGTAAATAAAAAACAAAAGTGTGCACTCTGATAGAAGGCAAACACCGTATGAAAAGACCTTGCAACTGATAGAAGTTGGTTCCTCATACCAAGAGGTGTAGTCTACTCTACTTGGGAATCAGAGCCTCTTAATGATCACCTGACCAATAGACTGAGGCAGAACTTTGCAACTTCTGCTCTGCCTCCAGGAATGATAACTCTTAGGACTCTCTCTAAGAATCCAGCCACCATGCTTGAGAATCTACACAGTGAGATTGTGTATAGCATAGGCACCCTAGTCAACAGCCTTATCCGCGCTCCCCGCCAGTTGCCAACATCAGTTTGCAGTCACACAAGGAAGCCAACTGGGCTGTCCCATGCAAAAGAGCCTTCAAAGGCCTCCAGCCTAAGCCACCACCTGAATGCAAATGCTTGCTTGATTGAAGAGGCTGCAGGCACTATTGATTGACTACAGCTGCAAATGCTTTGACACTCCTCCCATTGAAAGGTGGGGCCCATTTCCCCTCTATAAATATAGGCAGCCTTGGACTGCTTTGACCGTTAAGATAAGGTAAAATTTCCAGCCTACATTAAAGAGGAATGCTAGTTTCTGCTCCTTTTCTCTGGGAAAACTTGATTTTAAAAGTCAGCTTCAACGTAAGAAATGAGACTCTTTAACCCACTGTGTGGTGAGAAGCCCAAGTTACATTGGGAAGCTCTGGAGGAGGAGAAACAGCAAGGAGCACTGAGGCAACGGATATATGAAGACGCCACCCTGAAAGCAGACTCATTAGCCTGGGCTGTTCCGTATGACGCCACATGGATCAGGGAAGAGCCCTGCCAAGCCCTTCCCATGTTCCAGACCCATCGATTTGTGAGTAAAATAAAATGGTTATTTTAAGTCGCTAAGTTGTGTGGAAATTTGCTGTGAAGCAATAGAAAACCAAACTTGCTTCATGAAAGCATACACATTCAGTCCTGAGCAGTTATATGGATTTTGAGAAAATTATTTAACTTCCCAGCCTCAATTTCACAGCTCAAAAATAGAGTACTGGTATCACCTGCCTCCAAGGATTGTTTTAAGAAAGAAAATGTGACGTTTACAAAACTGTGCCTAATACGTATCAGCCCCCTAAATTTGTAAGCCATTGTAATTATTTATTATCCAGGGCTTTACAAAGAAACAAAACGCATAGGAAGAGTCTTTTTTTGTTGTTGTTTTGACAACCGAGATGTTATGTTATTTATTTTAACTTTTTTTTTATTTAACTTAAAATTTTAGGTCGTTAACGTACAGTGCAATTTTGGTTTCTGGAGTAGAATTCAGTGATTCATCACTTACAACACCCAGTGCTCATCACCAGTGTTCTCCTTAGCACCCATTACCCATCTAGCCCCTCCCTTGTCCACCTCCCTTCCACAACCCTCAGTTTGTTCTTTGTCATTAAGAGTTTCTTAAGGCTTGTTTCCCTCTCTCCTTTTTTATCTTTTCCCCATCCCCTGCGTTCATCTGTTTTCTTTCTTCAAGTCCACATATGCGTGAGATCGTATGGTGTCTTTCTCTGACTTATTTCACATAGCATAATGATACACTCTGGCTTCATCCATGTTGTTGCAAACAGCAAGATTTCATTCTTGCTGATGGCTGAGTAATATTCCAATGTGTGTGGGGGGTGTGTGTGTGTGTGTGTGTGTGTGTGTACTATTTTTTTTTAATTTCTTATTTTTTGTGAACTATTTTTTAATCCATACATCACTCAGTGGAGATTAGGATTTTCTCCATAGTTTGGCTATTATTGACAAGACTACTGTCAACACTGGGGTGCATATATCCCTTTGAATATGTACTTTTGTATCCTTTGGGTAAAAATCTAGTAGTGTAATTGCTGGATTGCAGGGTTGTTCTATTTTTAACATTTTGAGGAACCTCCATACTGTTAGCCAGAGTGGCTGCACCAGTTTGCATTTCCACAAATAAGTGCAAGCGGGTTCCCCTTCTCTGTATCCTCACCAACACCTGTTGTTTCTTGTGTTGTTAGTTTTAGCCATCCTGACAGGTGTGAGATGGTATCTCATCATGGTTTTGATTTGTATTTCCCTGATAGTGATGTTGAGCATCTTTTTATGATCCATTAGCCATCTGGATCTCTTTTTTGGAAAAGTGTCTATTCATGTCTTCTGCCCATTTCTTAAGTGGGTCAGGCCTAGTTTAGTACTTGGGTGGAAAAATCTTAACTGGGAAAGTCCAAGCCACTCTCTACAGAGATGCAAAACTCCTTAAGGTAATCCCAGGCTCTTACCTTCTGCTCTCTAACTCCTGGTTTTAACCAGCAAAAATTCACCTTAGGTGTCAGAAAGCCTGGACTGGAGAGTAGTTGAGTGCAATGCAAATGTAAATTATTATTTTAAGTGGCAAATTTCACTTAAAGCACAAGTTTAAGGTGATTCTTTGTGCTTGTCTGAGGTGTCCGAGGGGTAGATGCAAGGGAGAGATATTGAAAGATGGAACAGTTGGCAAAGACAAATTCATATCTTAGTTTTCTTCAGTGCCAGAAAAGAGAACTCTCCCCGGGGCTCCCGCCGGCTTCTCCAGGAGCCAGACTCCTTTTGAGACATGTGTGCCTGTGAGCTGATATGACCAGTGATAAGTTTCCAGTGGACAAACATGGTTAGCAAACCTATTAGTGTCTTTAGTGTATAATTATAATCCACATTTAATAAGGCTCAAGCTCTGCCACATATATGGTCAATGCTTTGAAGACAGATCCTCAATGGTCAGTTGAAGCAGGTGAAAATTATTGATCATTTCATTATAAGCATCTGTACTAAATTGTCAGCACTTTAACTGTTAGTACAGTAGTACTGACATTGTCAGTGCCTTAAGAGTAGAAACTCTGTTTAACGTATAAATGCAGATAGAGTCTAAACTTTTTAAAATGGAGGGGCAGCATTGTGTAATGGTCAAGTGTCAGAGACTCAACTCCTGGTTCACAATTTAGTAGCTGTGGGTCCTCAGACAAATTAACCTCTTTGTGCCATAGTTTCTTCATACAGTAGGGATATGAGAAATAGCCATCTACTCGAAATCTTATGAAGATGGACCAAACAAATATTTGCAAAGTGCTTAGAACAGAACCAGCATACTGGAAGTGCCATGCAAGCATTAGCTAAATAATTTTTCTTAATATTTGTATTTGGAGATGAGAAAATTGAGTTTAGAAAGTAGTTTAAATGCCCTTCATAACAAGGTCAGAACAGGGCACATACTACAGAAAAAAGAAATGATTATTCAAATACTGCTAATAGATATTTGGATATAATAAAAATGAAGTTTGAGGTGAGAAATTAAGGACTATTTAAAAGTGTTTAAGATCATGGGAAAGTGGTGTGCCTGGGTGGCTCAGTCACTTAAGTGTCTGACTCTTGATTTTAGCTCGGGTTGTGATCTGAGGATTTTGAGATTGAGGTCAGAATTTTGAGATTGAGCTCAGCATCTGGCTCTGCTCAGCAGAGTCTGCTTGAGATTCTCTCTCTCCCCCTTCCCTTGCTCATGCTCTCTCTCTATAGATAAAATCTTAAAAAAAATCATTGGAAAATGCTATGATATGTTGGTATGCATTAACATGAAAAAGTAAGATAAAGTTTAGAGTGCACAAAGTTGTGGTTGTTTAAAATGATTCAAATTAAACTGGATTCCTTGGTACCATTATTACAATTTAGAAGAAAATCCAAATACAGGCTTCATATTTTTAAGTTTGGAAAAACTTAAATGAAGTCAATACAATTGAAAACTTCAGAGAAGTGTTAAAAAATGGAATTATGGCAGCAAGTTTTTACATTACTTGGTGAGGTAGTCTTGCAAAGAATTTAGAAGAAATGCAAAAATAAAATGCTCATCCTCCGGGCACTTGGTTGCTCAGTCAGTTGAGTGACCAACTCTTGATTTCAGCTAAGGTCATGATCTCAGTCAAGAGATCAAGCCATGGTCAGACTCCACGCTCAGTGCAGAGTCTGCTTGACCTTCTTTTCCTCTTCCCCATTCCTCCCCTTCCCCCTCTTCCTGTCCAAGTTCTCACACATGCATGGTCTCTCTTCCTCTCTTTCTGTCTCAAATAAATAAATCTTGAAAAAATAAAAATAAAACGCCCCATCCTGAATTGTTAGGGGTCAGTTGAGGAATGAGGATATAAATATTTAAGTCCTCCTAAGGGTAGGATGGACAGGACCAGTTCAAGAAAAAGGTAGAATAATTGGAGCAAATTCATACACGGGATGAGGCATCTACAAATGGAAAGAAAAGAGTGTCCTTTAGATGTCCTACCCAGAGATGGTGACAAAGAAATAAGCACATTTGTTTAAAATTATTTAAATAAATGTAAATTGACATCCTAGTCCATCTAGGAAAAATGCCTGTTCATTAAGTTGGAGTTGGTCCTACTCCCCACTCCAATCTGGCTCACTGCTTCCTTCAATTCTCAATTCATCTGTCCTTCCCCAGTTGATTTGTTTCTTTGAAATCCATCTCTGTCTGTACTTCCTTCCATTTGTTTATACATTACAGATTATATATGTACCTATAACTATGAAAAGTAAAACTTCGTTGTATAATAGGCACAAATGCCAAGTCACAAACTAAGGTGTATAAGGAATTTAATTTTGCAAATTAAATTCTTTTTTTTCTTTTTTCATATTTTTAAAATTTTTTAATTTTTTATAAACATATATTTTTATCCCCAGGTGTATAGGTCTGTGAATCGCCAGGTTTACACACTTCACAGCACTCACCATAGCACATACCCTCCCCAATGTCCATGACCCAACCCCCCTCCTCCCAACCCCCCTCCCCCAGCAACCCTCAGTTTGTTTTGTGAGATTAAGAGTTACTTATGGTTTGTCTCCCTCCCAATCCCATCTTCTTTCATTTATTCTTCTCCTACCCCCTTAACCCCCCACGTTGCATCTCCACTTCCTCATATCAGGGAGATCATATGATAGTTGTCTTTCTCTGCTTGACTTATTTAGCTAAGCATGATACCCTCTAGTTCCATCCACGTCATCACAAATGGCAAGATTTCATTTCTTTTGATGGCTGCATAGTATTCCATTGTGTATATATACCACATCTTCTTGATCCATTCATCTGTTGATGGACATCTAGGTTCTTTCCATAGTTTGGCTATTGTAGAAACTGCTGCTATAAACATTCGGGTGCATGTGCGCCTTCGGATCACTACGTTTGTATCTTTAGGGTAAATACCCAGTAGTGCATGCTGGGTCATAGGGTAGTTCTATTTTCAACATTTTGAGGAACCTCCATGCTGTTTTCCAGAGTGGTTGCACCAGCTTGCATTCCCACCAACAGTGTAGGAGGGTTCCTCTTTCTCCGCATCCTCACCAGCATCTGTCGTTTCCTGACTTGTTAATTTTAGCCATTCTGACTGGTGTGAGGTGATATCTCATTGTGGTTTTGATTTGTATTTCCCTGATGCCGAGTGATATGGAGCACTTTCTCATGTGTCTGTTGGCCATCTGGATGTCTTCTTGCAAATTAAATTCTTACTGAATAAAATTTCCCATCTCCAAACTAATTATTTTTTTCTTTTTAGGGTTTTATTTTATTAGCAAGTGAGTGAGAGTGTGTGTACACATGTGTTTGGGGGCAGGGAAGGAGAGAACAGAGGGAGAGAGGATCTCAAGACTCCATCCTTGGTGTGGACCTCCACACCAGGCTCTGTCCCAGGACCCTGAGATCATGACCTGAGCTGAAATCAAGTCACATGCTTGACCAACTAAGCCACCCAGGGGCCCCTCTAAACTTGGTTCTTGAGAAAGGAATATCTAGTGTTAAGACGATATGGTAAAGAGACATATGGGGCAAAAGGAAGCTGGTCCAGGTTGTCTACAACCACAGTGGCATCATTTGAGACTTAGATCACTAATGTGACCTCTGCTCCTCTGCTCTTTTCCCCTCATTTGCAAACAGAGACCTCTCCAGGCAAGCTCTCTAGCAAGAGATATTGAACTTTTCTCTGGCTTGTAGACAACCTTTACCTGCTTCGTCTATGGCATTCCTGTAAATTTGCTGCAGCCAAGGTCTTTCTATCTAGATGTTTCATGAAGCCATTTCTACGCTAATGCCCCCTTTACAATACTGGGTAATGGGGAATTCTGGATCTTGCTGGCTCCCTGGACTGTGTTTCAATTTTGAGGCATATTTACCTTTCTCTGACATTCTAACCCTAGTGCAAGTTATATTATCCCTACCTTCCTCTCTGCCCTTCCTCACCCTGGAGAACTTTTTTTTTTTTTTTTTTTTTTAATCAGAGGAGAACTTCTTTTACATATTAGGAGTCAGTCCAAGTCTTTTCTGGTCAAAATATTATTGCATAATACTTTACTGTTCACAAACACAATAATCTGATATTCTCTGGTATTCCAAAGACCTTTACAAAGCTGATATTTTCTCTTCTGTTTTATCAACCCTCTCTTATACAACTGATGCCTCATAGCCCCACAGACCAGGGAAAGGTCACTGATTCCAGGAGATAACCATACCGGGGGGAACACATCCATTAATATTACAAGCTTATCCATCTATGGGTAAATCAGCAAATACTAACATTTCTGGACTTGGCTATAACTGACTTCTCCACAGTCTCTCTTATATGCTTTCTAAAATTTCTAGAGCTCTCAGCACCAATCTTATTTCATGTGTTTGCACCTTTACTCATGTGACTCCTATCCCAAACAACCTTCCTCTCTCTCTGTCTGGACAATTCCACTCTTACACAGTAGATTTTAGTGGAAAAGAGCATGATCTCAGTTCAGACCTTGGAGTTTCAGTTTTAACACTTACTCCAGGTGAAGTGATAGACAAATTACTTAACCTCCCATACCTGACTTTCTTCATCTGCAAGATGGGTATTAAGAGTGCCTTTCTCAGGGGTTTGTTATGAGGATTAAATAAAATATATGCAGTACTTGGGGCACCTGGGTGGCTCAGTGGGTTAAAGCCTCTGCCTTCAGCTCAGGTCATGATCCCAGGGTCCTGGGATCGAGCCGCACATAGGGCTATCTGCTCCACAGGGAGCTTGCTTCCTCTTCTCTCTCTCTCTCTGCCTGCCTCTCTGCCTACTTACGATCTCTGTCAAATAAATAAAAATCTTAAAAAATAATAAAATATATATAGTACTTAAAATGGTATGTAGTGAATAGTAAGCACTCAATAAGCATTAGCTGTTTCTACTCACCTTTCAAGACTCCCTCATGCTTACCCTGCTATTACTCCCATTCTTCTGCCCCTGGTAGTCATTAATGCTGGATGCCATACAATAGCCCCTGAAGGTAGAGAAAAAAGGATCAGGGCATTGACTACAAAGGGCTTAGGGTGAACTTTCTTGGAGCAGGCCTTTACATTTCTGCAGAGTAACCTTTTAATAATGTATTTGCTGCAGCTTTTTGTGTTAAGAGTCTGTTTCCTTCTGAACCACACATAATATTTTAAGTCCCACTTCTGCTACATTAGCACACCAGGAGTGGTGGGGGAGTGAATGTGGAAGGAAGAAAAGGAGATTTGCACCCAAATACTACTAAAGCTAGTACTGCTATTCCTATTTTTTCCAATAAAAAGGTGGGGGGAAGGTTAATAGAGACAGAATGATATATTCAAATTTATAGGCTACATAAGTAGTTAAACCATGACTCAGTTCAGTTCTTAAGACTTCTATCATCTCGGTGTTTAAATGTAATTCCACTTCTCTTGGGAGTGTACCTTCTCTGAAGAATATAAGTAGTATCTAGTTATAGAAGACAGAGAGGATTTTAGTTCTAGAAATTGGAGCCTGGCTTCTCTCACTGCTCTGCAGGACTTGCCCGGCTTGTTTGGGTTGTGATCCCAGTTTCTTAAAGCCTTACTATTAAACTTATTGACTTGAATCTTGTCCCAAGGCCTCAAATTTCTTGCTTCAGATACAGTTTTTATCTTAAGGCAAATCCTTCATTTTCTTTGTCTGCACAAAATTCCAGGGCCTGGATATCATCTCGTCTTTGAGTAACATCTTCCAGATTTGTTTTAAGCTGATTACATGTTGCTGAACAATCAGATTTTCTGCCCTAAGCAGCACAAAACCAAGTGATGACAGCGCTGGCTCCTGGCCACCAGCAATGTGATGATGCAGCATGGGTCTTTGATAGTCATGATTCGGTCTTGGGTGTTCTCAAATGGCTACATACCCCTAAAGAGTGGGAAAGGGAGTCTCTCATTGTGACACGCGGTGTGGAAGCTCAACTGTGTTAGGGCTGTTTTTATGCCCCTGTTCCCCTCTTCTACAGTCAGCCTACCTTTTCACAACCCTGCATTTTTATATGCTTATATTTCTTATTGAAGCCCACTAAGTGTTTTAACAAAACTACTTTTAAGAAATGGAGTGCCAGTGGGAATGTAGGCAGAACTTGGCACATGTGTTTGGGAAATACGAAACCCAAAATGTGAAAAATCTTGAGATAGGTTTTATTTTTCTGGTCTAAATGTTCCATTCAAGTTTTTCTCTCTCATTTTGTTAGTCTGTCATCTCCTGAGATGCAATTACCAATGCTGTATGCCAGGGCACGATGGTGATTCCTGCAGTTCGATTTTTCTCGATCTACCACAATTGGGGCTACCTATGGAGGCAGAAATGTGTACCTAGGACAATCAGCTTTATTCAGCCCCCCCCTCTGTACCTGAATACAGAATTCTGGGAGGTCCTAGTGGCTTTCACCATACAAAATGGAGCACTACCAGAAGAGAACATGGGGAATGAGAAAGTGACAGCCAAGCAAAAGGCTCACTGAGCTTTATTAAATGCATACCAGCAGTAGTGTTTGAGACAGAAAATGCAAGGATACCAAATATAAAACAAAGCCCCCGATTTTCAGAATTCCAGTTTGAGAAAAGCCATAGTAATGAAAGATTACTGGAAATACTGAACATGACATGCAAAGTATCAAGTTAGTCCTAGAGGAAACTATTTCTGTAAAAGATTAGAAAGTAAGATGGCTTGAAATGATGAGAGGATGCTTTCAAAGTCTGAAACCTAAACTGGGCTGTGAAGAGTGAGCAGGAATGCCGTATTTCAGAAGCAGAGCGAAGGACATTCCAGGTAAGGGGGAAACAACAAAATTTCAGAGTAGAGAAGTTGGAAGGATGAGCATGGGAGAACTGAGGGATTACCTTTGGTTAAAGGGTTCACACAGGTGACAGTGCCTACCACCTAGTAGGATTCAAGAAACATCTGTGAAATGCATGGCCAAGGGTTAAAAAGATGGGTTGGTACCACGTTATGATACATGGCTTTTTTCTCTGTACTTTTTCTAGTTGGTTAAAGGTGATAGCTAATGTAATTGAAGCTAAATATGAAATTTGAGCTTAGGTCTCTTAATATGTATTAAACCTTAATCTTCATCAGTTATGTACAAAGAACTAAACACAAAGAACTAGGTGAGATTAGGTGGACAGGCGAGATGAGAGGCATCTTCTTTTGGTGGAAAAGAACTAAGGTGTATGAGTAACATCTAGAACACCTGCCTGTAAATGAACCTTGTGAAAGACAGCACTCTGGAAACCTTTTTTTTTTTTTTTTTTTCCAGTTTTGCTAAGGAGTAGGCCAACATTTTGACTGCAAAAGTAAGAGGGAGCCCTCTGCATTGGACTGGCCTGTTTGACCCTCTTCTCCACTGGGTTCTAAACTCCCCAAGGTAGGAAAGTTCTTTAACTGTACCAAATCAATAAATTAAGCTGAGGCAAACTAACTTTACACAATGGATATGGTTGAATTACCTATGTATGGATTAAATTATAACTGAGTGCAACTGAAGAATTTAGAGGAGTCACTAATTTCTCCTCAGGTGTGGATGAGGGACCAATATCTAGCTTGGACCCATTGGTCCATTTTCTTTACTTGGTATGTTTTTGAGAATTTGCTGATTCCATTGCTGGTTCAGAAAGGGGTCATTCTCCCATGTTTGTAGATGTCCAAGATTTTTGTAATTGCTCAAAGTTTATTTTTAGAACACTCTTTTTTTTTTTTTAATGTTTTATTTATTTATTTGACAGACAGAGATTACAAGTAGGCAGAGAGGCAGGCAGAGAGAGAGGAGGAAGCAGGATCCCTGCTAAGCAGAGAGCCCAATGCGGGGCTCGATCTCAAGACCCTGAGATCATGACCTGAGCTGAAGGCAGAGGCTTTAACCCACTGAGCGCCCCTATTTTTAGAACATTCTTGAAATTCCAAGGCATTTTGTTCTTTCCAGTGTCCTGCAACATGATTTTTATTAATCCCTTATTGTTCTGGAAATGTCCAATTTGTGTGTAACAACAAATAGCCTTCACCTGGAATCTGTGTAATTACTCTAGCATCCCTAATATTGTTTTTGGAGGGCATACAAGGAAGGTTTTGCTATATCTTGATCCTTTTCATGACAAAATCATTTGATTGGAGTTTAAAGATGATATCCAACATACTTTCTAATCACCTAAATGTGATGTAAACTCTGTTTAGAAAAATGAGTGAAAACAAAACAAAACCCTGCAAAATATTCTTATATATAAAAAGCCTCTATTTGTTTAAAAAGATACATATTATAACAAACTCAAAAAATAAAGCAAACATAAAAATATACATACTCCAAAGTCAAACATAAAGTTATAAGTATGCATGTGTATAACACAAACATCAAATATAATTTCACTTTAAAACTAGAATTAAAAACATGGGACGCCTGGGTGGCTCAGTTGGTTAAGCAGCTGCCTTCCGCTCAGGTCATGATCCCAGCGTCCTGGAATCGAGTCCCGCATCGGGCTCCTTGCTCCGCGGGGAGCCTGCTTCTCCCTCTCCCTCTGACTCTGCCTTCCACTCTGTCTGCCTGTGCTCCCTCTCGCTCTCTCTCTGACAAATAAATAAAATCTTTAAAAAAAAAAAAAAACACCCTGAAAGTGTTGGAGAAATTGCTGAAGTACAGATGCACTTTTTTATTTCTTAATTATGTGTGAATAAAAATAATATAAAATGTTATATTCATTTTACCTGTAGAACACAATGATTTGGCAATTCTATATATTACTCAATGATCACCGTAAGTGGAGTAACATCTATTGCAATTTTGTTGCATTATTGACTATTGAAATATTATTGACTCCATTCCCTATACTGTACTTTTCGTCTCCATGACTTAGTCATTTTAGATCTGAAAGTTTCTACCTCTTAATCCCATCACATAGTTCACCCATCCTCCACCCACCTCCTCTCTGGCAACCACCAATTTGTTCTCAGTATTTAGAAGAATGTTTTGTTGTTTAGTTTCCACATATAAGTGAAATCATATGGTATTTCTCATTCTCTGACATTCCTTAGCACAAGATCCTTTAGGCCCATTCATGTTGTCAGACATGGCAAGATTTCATTCTTTTTAAATGATGGAATGATATTCCAGTTTGTGTATGTGTGTATGTGTATCTCACATTTTCTTTATCCATTCATCTATTCATGAACACTTGGGTTGCTTCCATATCTTAGATATTGTTTAAAAAACCAAAAACAAACAAACAAACAAACCACCTCCCATAAAGATAGAATATGTCTTTTCTAAAAAATGTTTTCATTTTCTTTGTGTAAATATCCCATAGAGGAATTATTGGATCATATGATATTTCTTTCTTTCTTTTTTTTTAAATATTTTATTTATTTATTTGACAGAGAGATCACAAGTAGGCAGAGAGGCAGGCAGAGAGAGAGGGGGAAACAGACTCCCCGCTGAGCAGAGAGCCTGATATGGGGCTCCATCCCAGGAACCTGAGATCATGACCTGAGCCGAAGGCAGAGGCATAACCCACTGAGCCACCCAGGCATCCTCATATGGTATTTCTATTTTTTTTTTTTTCCAAGAACTTCTGTACTGTGTCCAGAGCAGTCACACCAACTTATATTCCTATCAACAATGCCTGAGTGTTTCTTCTTCTCCATATTTTCCCTAAGAATTGTTATTTCTTGTCTTTTTGATACTAGCCATTTTGACTGGTGTGAGGTGATATCTCATTGTGGTTTTGATTTGCATTTCTCTTGATGATTAATGATGTTGAGCATCTTTTCATGTATTTGTTGGCCATCTGTATGTCCTCTTTGGGTTTATTCAGAACCTCTCCTCTGATAATTTTTTAATCAGATAATTTTTGTCTTGAGTTTTAGAAATTTCTTCTATATATTTAAATATTTATAATTTATCAGATATATCATTTGCAAATATCTTCTCCATTTCACTAGATAGCTTTTTCATTTTGATGATTTTTTTTCCTATGTAAAAGTTTTTAGTGTAGTCTCATTAGCTTATTTTTGCTTTTGTTTTCCTTGCCTGAGAAGACCTAGCCATAATATGCCAATGTCAAAGAGAATACGGTTTTCTTCTAGAAGTTTTATATTTCCAGATTTCACATTTAGGTTTTTAATTCCTTTTGAGTTTATATTTGTGTATGGAGTAAGGAATTTTGGCGCAATTATAAATGAGATGGGTTTCTTAATTTCTTTTTCAACTATTTATTAGTGTATAGAAATACAACTGATTTCTATATATTAATTTTGTATCCTACCACTTTACTAAACTTATTATAATAGTTTTTTGGTTAAATCTTTAGGATTTTCTATGTATAGTATCATGTCATCTGCAAATAATGATAGTTGTACTTCTTCATTTTTTTTTTTAAGATTTTATTTATTTGACAGAGAGAGAAAGTGAGAGAGGGAACACAAACAGGGGAAGTGGGAGAGGGAGAAGCAGGCTTTCTGAGGAGAAGGGAGCCAGATATGGGGCTCCATCCCAGGACACAGGGATCATGACCTGAGCCAAAGGCAGACACTTAACAAGGGAGCCACCCAGGTGCCCTGTACTTCTTCATTAATAATTTGGATGCCTTTTCTTTCTTATCTGATTGCTTCATCTAGAACTTCTAGTACTATGTTGGCAACAGTGGTTAGGGTGGGCAAAATCTTAGAGGAAAATCTTTTAGCTTTTCACCATTTGAATATGATGCTAGCTGCAGGTTTTTCATATGATCTTTATTGTGTTGAGGCATGTTCCTTCTAAGCACTTTTTAGTTTCGCCATGAAAAAGATGTTGCAGTTTATCAAAAGCTTTTTCTGCATCTATAGAAATGATCATATGGTTTTATAATTTCTTATTGTTAATATGATGTTTCCTATTGATTTGCAAGTATTGAACAACCATTGCCTCCCTGAAATCAATCCCATTTGGTGGAAGGACAATGACTGTTTTTTTTAGTATAAACATTGTGGTAAATATTTTTTTAAAATATTGTTGAATTCATTTTGCCAATATTTTTTGCATCTTTTTTGCATTTGTGTTCATCAGAAATATTGGTCTGTTTTGTTTTTCTTTTTCTCTCTTTTATACTGTCTTTGTCTGATTTAGGTATTAGAGTAATGATGGCCTCATACAGAGTTGGAAGTTTTTCTTCCTCTTCTATTTTTAGAATAGTTTGAGAACAGGTATTAACTTTTTAAATGTTCGGTGGAATTCAACTGTGAAGACATCTGGATCTGGAATTTTGTTTGTTGGGAAATAATTGATTTTGATGCAATTTCATTACAAGCAATCTGTCCAAATTTTCTATTCCTCCTGATTCAGTTTTGGGAGATTTTGTGTTTCTACTAGGAATTTATCCATTTCCTCTAGGTTGTCCCATTTGTTGGCATATAATTTCTCATAATATTCTTTTTTATTTTTTTTTTTAAGATTTTATTTATTTATTTGAGAGAGAGACAGTGAGAGAGAGCATGGGCGAGGAGAAGGTCAGAGAGAGAAGCAGACTCCCCGTGGAGCTGGGAGCCCGATGTGGGACTCGATCCCGGGACTCCAGGATCATGACCTGAGCTGAAGGCAGTCGTCCAACCAACTGAGCCACCCAGGCGTCCCTCATAAAATTCTTTTATAATCCTTTGTTTTTTAAAAGATTTTATTTATTTATTTATTTATTAGACATGTAGAGATCACAAGTAGGCAGAGAGGCAGGCAGAGAGAGAGGGAAGCAGGCTCCCCACTGAGCAGAGAACTCGATTCAGGACTCGATCCCAGGATCCCGAGATCATGACCTGAGCTGAAGGCAGCGGCTTACCCCACTGAGCTACCCAGGCGCCCCTATAATCCTTTATATATGTCTGTGATATCAGTTGTTATTTCTCTTCCTGCCTTAATCTGAGTATTTGAGGGCTTTTTTTTTTTTTTTTTTTTCCTGACAAGTTTGGCTAAGGGGTTATCAATTTTGTTTATTTATTTTGTTTATATTTTCAAAGAAATAGCTCTAGATCTTCTCTTTTTTTGTCCCTATTTCATTTATTTCTGCTCTGATCTTTATTATTTCCTTGCTTCTACTAGTTTTGGTGGTTCTTTTTTCTAGCTCCCTTTGGTGTAAGGTTAAGTTATTCATTTGAAATTTTTGTTTCTTGAGGTAAGCCTGTATCATTATAAATAAACTTCCCTCTTAGAACTACTTTTGCTGCATTGTAAAGTTATTGGACTATTGTGATTTTATTTTCTTTCATCTTCATGTGTTTTTTAATATATTTGATTTTTTTTGGGTTAACCCACTCATTATTTAGTAGCAGGTTGTTAAGCTTCCATGTGTTTGTGTTCTTTACAGATTTTTTCTTGTAATTTCTAGTTTCATAACACATGGTCAGAAAAGATACTTGAAAGGATTTTAATCTTCTTAAATTCATTGAGACTTGTTTTGTTGCCTACCATGTGATCTATCCTGGAGACTGTTTCATGTACAGTTAAATAATGTGTAGTTTACTCTTTTTGGATAGAATGTTCTCTGTTAGGTCCATGTGGTCCAATGCCTCATTCAAAGCCATTATTTCATTGTTGATATTTTGTCTGGATAATTGATCCATTGATGTAAGAGGGATATTAAAGTCCCCTTCTATCATTCTATTGCTGTCAATTTCTCCCTTTATTTCTATTAATAAATTGATTTATATATTTAAGAGTTCCAGTGTTGGGAGTACAGATCTATGTATATGATGTCATATTTTACACCTTTTTATTTTGTATGTCCATTGGCTAATTTTTGTAGATATAATTGATTTTTTGGGGGGGGTCTCCCTTTTTGTTTAAACTTGCATACTGGTTTTATAAGTGATTACCTTTATATGCTTGCTTTTATAATAATCGTTTTCTTTCATAATTTTCTTCTAGTTATGGCCTTTTCTTTTCACTTAAAGAATTCCCTGTAACATTTCTTGTAAGATTGGTTTAGCGATGATAAACTCCTCTAACATTTGTTTGTCAGGGAAATTCTTTATCTTTCCTTCAGTTCTGTATAATAACCTTGATGGATATTCTTTTAAGTTTTTTTTTTCCTCGTAATACTTTGAATATACCATGCCACTCTCTTCTGGCCTGCAAAGTTTCTGCTGAAAATCAGCTGATAGCCTTATAGGGTTTCTCTTATCATAAATATTCTTTTTCTCTTGATATTTTAAAAATTCTCTATCATTAATTTTTGTCCTTTTAATTATTGTGTGTCTTACTGTGGACCTCTTTGTGTTCATCTTACTGGGGGCTCCCTGGGACTCCTAGATCTGGATTTCTGTTTCCTTCCCCAGATTAAGGAAATTCCTATTAATTTTTCAAATAGATTTTCTGTCCCCTTCTCTCTCTTATCCTTCTGGTATCCCAATAATGTGAATGTTATCACACTTGTCTTAACCTATTCTCATTTTTTGCTTTTCAGCTTGGTTGCTTTCCATTCTTCTGCCTTCCAGATTGCTGATGTGTTCTCTGCATCTTCTAATCTGCTGATTCCCTTTAGTGCATTTTTTTTTTTTAATTTCAGTTACTGAATTATACATCTGATTGGTTCTTTCTTCTATTTTCTATCTCTTTGCTGAAGTTCTCACTGAGATCACTCTTTTCTCAAATCCAATAGGCATCCTTATGACCATTACTTTGAATCCTTTATCATGTATATTGCTTATCTCCAATTCATTTAGCTTCTCTACAGTGATTTTGTTCTATTCTTCCATCTGAGACATGTTGCTCTTTCTCCTCATTTTGTCTAAGTCTGTGTTTGTTTCTGTGTATTAGGTAGGTCAGCTACATCTCCTGGTTTTGAAAATAGTGGCTTAGTGGGGAAGAAGTTCTGTAATGCTCTGTCTGTAGCTCAATCCCCTATCTCCAGAATTAGGTGCTCTGGTGGTATCCCTTGTGTGGAGTGTGTGTGTGTGTCCTATTGTTGTGGCTGAGACATGATTGCCTTCAGCCCAGCTGGCTGTGATGACCATTTTGCCTGTGGTGCACTTGGCAGGGTTTGGCCCCTGTACCATTGAGGGACGAGCTTCTGTCTGGAAGCTCGTTGGTTGGAGGGGCCATAAATCTGATGAGGTATCTGCAATTAGCCTTCTTGCCATAACCGCAAGTATACCATGGGGTAGGGATTGTTCCCTGCACAGCCAGCTGGAGTCTGGGATACAGGAATTATGGGCACAGTAGGGTGTAGGAAAAAGGGAAAAGCCATTTTGGTGTGGCATGGGTCCCTGCCAGGACTGCCTTCAGGCAGGACCAGCTCTGAAGGGATGCCTACCTACATAAGTAGGTTAGATGGGGCTGGTCCACAAAGGAATGCCAGGGCAGAGCTCAATAGGGCAAGTGATGCTAACAAGGCATAGAGGGTTTGAACTGGCTCCAGCAAGAGTCAGGCTATCTAGCTAGAGGTGTGCCAGGACTTCTGTTCCTGCAGATCTCTGCCCCTCCTACACACATTCTAAGATCAGTCAATAAATTTCCTTCATGTCTACTGCAGGTGCTTTTCAGGTGAACTTATTTATTATGCTGATTCTTTAAGGGCATGAGCTGAGTTTCCCATTGTCCTATGGCTCTCTGGGCATTAAACCTACTGAATTTTAAAGTTCCAAAGATTGAAGTACTTGGATGGCTCAGTGGGTTGGGCCTCTGCCTTCAGCTGGGGTTATGATCTCAGGGTCCTGGGATCAAGCCCCATATAGGGTTCTCAGCTCAGCAGGGAGCCTGCTTCCCCTTCTCCCTCTGCCTGCCTCTCAGCCTGTTTGTGATCTCTCTCTTTCTCTGTCAAATAAATAAATAAAATCTTAAAAAAAAATTTTCCCAAAGTTAAACCTTACTGGTTTTCAAAGCAGATATTATTGGTACTTATATTCCTTGTGTGAGTCCCCATTGCCAAGAATGACTGATGTGGGATCTGATCCTCTCAAGTTCTCCATGCTTGTGATGTCCCTCCCATTTTTGGATAGTCCTGTGGGGGATTTGGTTCCCAACCATGTCTCACCCTTCCTACTGTTTTGGATGTGGTGCCTCTCTAGGATTAATTGGGGGAGCATCTGCTCTGTTAGTCTTCAGGTCATTTTTAGAGTTAATTTTATAGATAGAGCTGTTATATCAGTATATCTGTGGGACAAGATGACCTCTGGATTCCATTCTTCCATCTTTTCCTGACTACCTCTGGATGTATTTTAAGTCAATCTTAGACATACAAATTACTAAAACTCTCTCTCAAAGATTATTACAAAAATTAAGAAACTAAGGTCAATATATTTTTAGATACACTATAAAGAAAAATGAAGATGTACTTCTACCTATCTACTTTGGCTCTTAATGATTTTTAAATTATAATCATGGATGTTCAAATGAACTTCATTATATTTCATAATAAAATTTTCAGTTATTTCAAAATAAGTTTTATATTTAAATTATTGAAATGCTTATTCCTGGTTCTTTTACCACAGGCTATTTTTGAGTTATTTACTTGGAACTAACTCTTGGTTGGATTGAACCAAAAAAGCTCATTGGTGCTAAATTTTCTGAGTATTTTAATGTTTGAGACTATTTTTTTTTTCCCTTTCCTGTTACAATTAAATAGTATTGGATCTGTGTTTAATATTTTCAGAACTTTTACACATTGTTCCACTGTCTTCTGGCATTAAATTAGTGAGAAGATAAATTCTATTAGGAAGATAGTTTTGTCTTTTCTTTTTTTTTTTTTCCTTGTGGCTTGAACAAAATCTTACTCAGGGCAGTGCTCCAAAAGCATTTGAGGAATGAACAAATGAATACTAGCTGATAGTAGCCTGGATTTTATTCCTATTTAGGTGCCTAAAATATCATTTCATAATTCTCAAATTTTAATAGCTTACCCAGAATGTATTTTAGCATTGACTTTCCTTATATATTTATTATTGCAACACAAATGGGCCTTTCTTGTATTTCAAGAAAATATTCTTGTTTACTGATTAAAAAATATAAAGTTAGAGAAATTCCTGTATAAAAAATGGAAAATAGTATCTGTGCTGTGTATTTAAATAAGTTAATACAGGTAAAATATTACATGGTTGTAGTTATTTGATCTGATACATACTATCCATATAATTCTATCTCAGACTTCATATTTTCACTATGTTAATGATATTTACAAAAGATCCCCTTAGGAAACTATACTTAGTTTTTTGTTTGCTTTATGTCTTGCACAACTTATGGTTTTCCCTGGGGCTAATCATTATCTTACTTTTTCTTTGCTTGGTTTTTCTTGTCTTAATTACTAATTCTTCCCCAAAATCTTACCCTAATAGAAACTTCATTTCAATATGTCCAAACACATCAATTGTCTATCAGTTACATGATCTTTGGAACATCCCTCCCTGATCCCACTAATCTGGACTTCATGCTTGCTACACAGCTATCATCATAGGTCCGAATCACAATTTGAAGATTCAGTTTGCTGCCTTCTCTTAGATTTTATGTCTGTGTCTTTCTTGGATTACCTTCTTGTTTGCCCATCTTTCAGTAACTTCCTGAGAAGGATGTACTTAAATGACCTGTTCACTTTGTTTGCTTTGTTTGCTAGTCGTCCTTAATGTTTAATGCCTGTAGGTTGTTCAGTTGTAGTTTTCTTCAGTTATATTTTATGTACAGTGTAGTCTAGCTATATCCATTATATGCATTTAACTTGCCTCAGTTTATCTTTTTATACACTTGATAAAGTGTGACATAATTTGTATATATAACCAAACATCATGAACTAGAATCTTTTAACTCATGGAGCACTTCTATATGTTCACATCTCTAATTTGGTAACCCTGAATATTCTTGTATTATGTATATGTTCCTGGCTTTATTAATTTTCTTCTTTCTTCAATAGCCTCATCTCTTCTCTGTAATCACAAAGACTTTATAGATTCACCCTCACTATTAGTAGTATGGTGCATATATATGCATTCTTTATTTTGTTTACATTTATTTGTAGCGATCTACTCTCAGCTATGCAAAATTTCACCCAGCTCTTTTTTTTTAAGTCAACTCTGAATTGCTCCATTTTAAATTCCTCTGTAGTGTGAATCACTCATAGGAAATACCATTTTGATATTTATATTTTCATCTAGACTAAAGTCTTCATCTGTTTTTTTTTTTTCCATTTCTATTCCTTTATTTTTCACTTTAAAGTATTTTTGCATACTTCTCTTTGCCTTTCTTTTCATTTTCTTTGCTTTGGCCTAACAGCCTTTATTTCAAGATTTTACATCGTTCTAATATAATATGGATAAATTCTCCTGTACCTTTTGTCATCTTATTTAAGGATAGGTTGTCTTCACCAAAGAACTGCAGTGTACTTTTTCTTTTCTTTACTTTTCATTTCTTTTCTTTTTATTATTAACATTAATGTGTTATTTGTTTCAGGGGTATAGGTCTGTGATTCATCAGTTTTACATAATTCAGTGTTCAACAAGCACATACCCTCCTTAGTGTCCATCACCCAGCCACCCCATCCCTCCCACTCCCCTCCACTCCAGCAACCCTCAGTTTGTTTCCTGAGGTTAAAATCCTCTGTCTTATTTCTCAAATTCCTCATATCAGTGAGATCATGTGATAATTGTCTTTCTCGGATTGACTTATTTTGCTTAGCATAATACAATGTGCATTTTCTGTAGCCAGAAGTGTCAAGAGTAGCTGTGTGTGTATGTGAGAGAGAGAGAGAGAGGGAGAGAGAGACAGATAAGGACTGAAGTGGCAAGGAGAGAGGGGAGAGAGCTCTGGCTCTTTTGAGTATGTGTGTGTTGCTGGAGGTTGTAGATTATACTCTTTGATTTTGAACACAGCAATAGTAGGGAACATGGGAACAATGATCTAGGACACTGAACCAATCACTCTCTCTCCCTTTCCCCTGTTGCTCCTCTCTATTTTTCTGGTTGAACTTAAAACATGCTTCTATTATGGATCCAGGTCCACTTGTTAATTTCTTTTTTATCTTTGCTAGTTGAAAGTATGTATGGGTTAGCAACACAAGCATCATATAGGAGCCTGTTAGAAATGTAGCATCCCAGACCTCACCCTGGATTTCCTGAACCAGAATCTGCATCTAATAGGGAATATATTAGGATGCCTATGGCACCAGCGTTGACAGCTGGGGGAGAGGAGGTCACATAGCATCTGGGGCTTTTTATGTGCCCTCCCACTTTTTTCCAGCTCCAAGGATATTATCCTATTTTCCTTTATATTCCACTGTAGTAAGTTCCATTCTACTACCTGAGATATTTAGTTTCATTTGATTTTTATTCTAAAATTTTATTTTTAAGTAATCTTTACACCCAACATGGGGCTCAAACTCACAACTCCAAGACCAAGAGTCCCACGTTGTACTGACTAAGGCAGCCAGGCACCTCTAGCTTCATTTGATTTTGATTATTAGCTGTTGCCTTTATGATTTCACTCTTCCCCCAAAATAAAATTTCATACGGTGGGGAAGCCCAGGTGGTTCCACTTTGCCCCCTGCGATCTTGTCATTGGAGGTGGAAGCTTCTCCCAGTAGCTTTTCTGTGATCCCTTCTGGCCCAGGCAGCTATTCACACCTTCAATCCAAGTTGGAAAATTTATTTAAATTCTGCACATTTGGGGTGCCTGAGTAGTTCAGTTGGTTAAATGCCTGCGTTTGGCTCAGGTCATGATCCCAGGCCCTGAGATCAAGTTACACATCAAGCTCCTTGCTCAGAAGGGAGCCTGCTTCTTTCTCTGCCTGCTGCTCTCCCTACTTGTGTGTATGCTCTCTCTCTGACAAATAAAAATCTATAATAAATAAATAAATAAATCTGCACATTCACATTGTCTTTCCACCACTATCTCTGGGTAATGAGAAAGAAGACATAGCAGCCCAGCAAAACTACAAGCCAACACAAGATTCTTGCATTTTCTTTCTTTCTTTTTTTTTAGATCATAAATTATTTTTACACTGGTACTTTTCTGGATTAAGCTCAATTTATTTGACAGAGCAATAGCACAAGTAGGCAGTGCAGCAGACAGAAGAGGGAGAAGTAGGCTCCCGACCAAGCAGGGAGTCTGATGCGGGACTCAATGCCAGGACCCTGGGATCATGACCTGAGCTGGCTAAGCCACCCAGGCATCCCTAATCTTGCATTTTCTATCTTTGGCTTCCATGTCACATTTATCCTTTTATATTATTGTTGAGGTGGTCATGGTGGTGGAAGTTTTCCTCTCTTCTTAGGAGTAGAAAGGAGATATTGTAGGAAAGAGACACTATGTTTTAGTTTTACTCTATCTTTACCCTTAGGTCCCATCTAAACTCATTTTAGAATTTTTTTATGGAAGCACAATCTTATTACGGTAAATGTTTATAAGTGTTGTCTTCTTCCCAAGGAACACTGAAATAAAAGCAAAAAAAAAACAAAAAGGTGCCTTGTAAAATGGAAATCTAAGTGTTTTTCTTGATAATTCTTTGGCAATTAGATAATGCTGGTATTTTTAAGACTTATGTATTGATGGCACTCCATTACTATGGGCTTTGCTGGCAGGTACTTTTTACTTATATACTATACTCCTTTACTTTGTACTTATATACTATACTCTTTTTAGCCTACTCAAAAATGCCCAGTGAGCTGCCCTTACTAAAGTTGTATTGTATCGCAAACTGGTGAACTGTAAGCAGTATTAGTATGAGCTTCCATACATTTCTTTCAACCTTTACCGGGAAGGGCAAACCTCCTAGGGTGAAATATAATTCTTTTTTTATGATCACTCCTGGTGAATTGTGCTGTATTATGTGTGATCTGACTGGAATGGTGCAAATCAGTAATGTAGCACAATACATCGAATGCAGAGTAACAGAAAACAAAAGGACAAACAAAAAATTAATGTCATTTAAAGAAAAAAATACCCAGGGGCTGTACACAAGAGACCTAGCATATACATGGAATTGCAGCAATTCAGGATAACATTAAGCAGCTCATGGATTTCATGTTCTTAGTTAGCTGGTTAAGAAAACAACTAATTCCAAAATATAAAATAAGTAATGTCAGGAAAAAAAGGGTGAATGAAAAGGAAAGGGGAAAAGAAGAAGGGACAGGAAGAGATAAGCTTTGAAAATGCTGATCTTCCTTATTTGATTGAGCACCGTCTACTTGAGAGTACAGATACTTATGTAAAATTTGCACACTGAAATCATAAATTATTTTTACACTGGTACTTTTCTGGATTAAGCTCAATTTATTAAACATTGAATTTTTTAAAAAAATAAGTTGATATGCAATGGTATAGTAGTTTGAGATGTACAGTTTAGCGATTTGAAAATTCTATACATCATGCAACAGTCACCATGATAAGTGTAGTCACAATCTGTCACCATGCAATGTCATTACAATATTATTGATTATATTCTTTATGCTTTCCTCTTCATCTCCATCACTTATTTTATAATTAGAAGCCTGTATCTCTTCATCTCCACCATTTGCCCATTCCCTAATCCTCCTGTCTCTGGTATCTACCACTCTATTCTCTATGAATGTATTTATTGCTGTTGTTATTCGTTTTTTAGATTCCACATGTAAGTGAAGTTGTATGGTGTCTTTGTCTGCCAGACTTACTTCATTTAGCACAAACCTTCTAGGTCTATCCAGGTTGTTGCAAATGGCAGGATCTCATGATTTTTTTTGTGGCTGAGTAATATTCCATTTTGTATATTACCGCAACTTCTTCATCCATTCATCCTTCAATAGACTCTTAGGTTGCTTCTTTATCTTGGTTATTATAAATCTGCAATAAACATAAGGGTTACATATATCTTTTTAAATTTATGTTTTCATTTTCTTTGGGTAAATACCCAGTAGTGGAATTATTGGATCACATGATATCTCTACTTTTAAATTTTGGAGGACTCTCCATACTGTTTTACACTGTACTTATACCAATCATACATCCTACAAACAGTATACAAGGATTCCCTTTTTTTCCACATCCTAGCCAACACTTGTTCATTTGATATTAGTAATCTAACTGGTACAAAATATCTCACTTGAATTTTCCTAATCATTAGTGATGTTGAATATCTTTTCATAAACACTGAATTTTATTTTATTTTATTTTTTATTAACACATAATATATTATTTGTTTCAGGGGCACAGGTCTGTGATTCATCAGTTTTATATAATTCACAACATTCCCCATAGCACATACCCTCCCCAGTGTCCATTACCTAGCTGCCCCATCACTCCCACCCACCTCCACTCCAGCAACCCTCAATTTGTTTCATTAGAGTAAGAGTTTCTTATGGTTTATCCCCCTCCTGATCCCATCTTGTTTCATTTTCCTTCTTTTTTTCCCACAAACCCCCATCCTACCTCTCAAATTCCTCATATCAGAGAGATCATATGATAATTGTTTTTCTCTGATTGACTTAATTTTGCATAGCATAATACCCTCTAGTTCCATCTACATCATTGCAGATAGCAAGATTTCATTTTTGATGGCTGCATAATATTCCTGTGTGTGTGTGTGTGTGTGTGTGTGTGTGTGTGTGTGTGTGTACACATACCACATCATCTTTATCCATTCATCTGTTGTTCAACATCTTGGCTCTTTCCATAGTTTGGCTATTGTGGACTTGCAGCTATAAACATTAGGATGCACATGCCCCTTTGGATCACTGCATTTGTTTCTTTGGGGTAAATACCCAGTAGTGCAATTGCTGGATTGTAGAGTAGCTCTATTTTCAACTTTTTGAGGAACCTCCATATTATTTTCCTGAGTAGCTACACTGGCTTGCATTCCCAACCATGTAGAAGGGCTCTCTTTTCTCCACACCCTTGCCAAGACCTGTCATTTCCTGACTTGTTAATTTTAGCCATTCTGACTGGTGTGTGGTGGTATCTCACTGTGGTTTTGATTTGTATATCTCTGATACTGAGTGTATTGGGCACTTTTTCATGTGGCTGTTGGCTATTTAAATGTCTTCTTTGTGGAAACATCTGTTCATGTCCTCTGCCCATTTCTTGATTTGATTCTTTGTTCTTTGGGTGTTGAGTTTGGTAAGTGCTTTATAGATTTTGGATACCAGCCCTTTATCTGATATGTCATTTGAAAATATCTTTTCCCATTCTGTCAGTTGTCTTTTGGTTTTGTTGACTGTTTCCTTTGCTATGCAAAAGCATTTGATCTTGATGAAGTACCAATAGTTCATTTTTGCCCTTGTTTCCCTTGCCTTTGGTGATGTTTCTAGGAAGAAGTTGTTGTGGCTGAGGTCAAAGAGGTTGCAGCCTGTGTTCTCCTCTAGGATTTTGATGGATTCCTGTCTCACATTGAGGTCTTTCATCCATTTTGAGTCTATTTTATGTGTGGTATAAGGAAATGGTACAGTTTCATTCTTCTGCATGTGGCTGTCCAGTTTTCCCAAAACCATTTGTTGAAGAGACTATCTGTTTTCCATTGGGCGTTCTTTCCTGCTTTGTTGAAGATTAGTTGACCATACAGTTGAGGATCCATTTCTGGGTCTTCTATTCTTTTTTTTTGGGGGGGAGGGGAGGTGTTTCTGTTCTATTCCATTGATCTATGTGTCTGTTTTTGTGCCAGTGCCATACTGTCTTGATAATTACAGATTTTTAATACAGCTTGAAGTCCAGACTTGTGATGCCACCAGCTTTGGTTTTCTTCTTCAACACTCCTTTGGCTATTTGGGGTCTTTTCTGGTTCCATACGTATTTTAGGATTATTTGTTCCAGTTCTTTGAAAAAAAATTGATGGTATTTTGATAGGGATTGCATTAAATGTGTAGATTGCTCTAGGTAGCATAGACATTTTCACAATATTTGTTCTTCCAATCCATGAGCATGGAACATTTTTCCATTTGTATCTTCCTCAATTTCTTTCATGAGTACTTTATAGTTTTCTGAGTACAGATTCTTTCCCTCTTTGGTAAGATTTATTCCTAGGTATCTTACGGTTTTGGGTGCAATTGTAAATGGGATTGACTCCTTAATTTCTTCTCTCTTGTTGCTGTATAGAAAAGAAGCTGATTTCTGTGCATTGATTTTTATATCCTGACACTTTACTGAATTCCTGTATGAGTTCTAGCAGTTTGGGAGTGGAGTCTTTTGGGTTTTCCACATAAAGAATCATATAATCTGCAAAGAGTGAGAGTTTGACTTCTTTGCCAATTTGACTTCTTTGCCCTTTATTTCTTTTTGTTGCCTGACTGCTGAGGCTAGAACTTCTAGTACTATGTTGAATAGCAATGGTGTGGTGATAGTGGACATCCCTGCTGTTTTCCTGACCTTAGGGGAAAAACTGTTTTTCCCCACTGAGAATGATACTTGGCATGGACTTCTCACAGATGGCTTTTATGATATTGAAGTATGTACCAAGTATCCCTACACTATGAAGAAAGGATGCTGTACTTTGTCAAATGCTTTTTCAGCATCATTGAAAAATCATATGGTTCTTGTTCTTTTATTAATGTATTGAATCACATTGATTGGTTTTTGCAGATGTTGAACCAAACTTGCAGCCCAGGGATAAATCTCACTTGGTTGTGGTGAATAATCCTTTTAATGTACTGTTGGATACTATTGGTTGGTATTTTGGTAAAAATTTTTTCATCAATGCTCCTCAGGGATATTGGTCTATAATTCTCCTTTTTGATGGCATCTTTGTCTGGTTTTGGGATCAAGGTAATACTGGCCTCATAAAATGAGTTTGGAAGTTTTCCTTCCATTTCTATCTTTTTTTTTTAAACAGTTTCAGGAGAGTAGATATTAATCCTTCTTTAAACATTTGGTAGAATTCCCCTGGAAAGCCATCTGGCCCTGGGCTCTTGCTTTTTGGGAGATTTTTGATGACTGCTTCAATCTCCTTACTGGTTATGGGTCTGTTCAGGTTTTCTATTTCTTCCTGGTTCAGTTTTGGTAGTTTATACATCTCTAGGAATGCATCCATGGCTTCCAGATTGTCTAATTTGCTGACATATAGTTGCTCATAATATGTTCTTATAATTGTATGTATTTCTTTGGTGTTGGTTATGATCTTTCATTCATGATTTTTTAAATTTGGGTCATTTCTCTTTTCTTTTTGGTAAGTCTGGCCAGGGGTTTATCAATTTTATTCTTTCAAAGAACCAGCTCCTAGTTTTGTTGATTTGTTCTACTGTTCTTTTGGATTCTATTTCATTGATTTCTGCTCTGATCTTATTTCTCTTCTACTGGGTGTAGGCTTTATTTGCTGTTCTTTATCCAGCTCCTTTAGGTGTAGGATTAGGTTGTGGTTTTGAGACCTATCTTCTCTTTTGAGAAAGGCCTGTATTGCTATATACTTTGCTCTTATGACTGCCTTTGCTGCATCCCAAAGATTTTGAATAGTTGTGTTTTTATTTTCATTTGTTTCCATGAATTTTTAAATTTTTCTTTAATTTCCTCAATGACTCATTCATTCTTTGGTAGAGTGCTCTTTAGCCTCCATGCATTTGAGTTCTTTCCAACTTTCCTCTTGTGATTGAGTTCAAATTTCAAAGCATCATGGTCTCAAAATATGCAGGGAATGATCCCAATTTTTTGGTATTGGTTGAGATCTGATTTGTGATCCATGATGTGATCTATTCTGGAGAATGTCCATGTGCACTAGAGAAGAATGTGTATTCTGCTGCTTTGGGATAGAATGTTCTGAATATATCTGTGAAGTCCATCTGGTCCAGTATAAACACTGAATTTTAAAATTTAGAATTAGAAGGGAATTTTGATGACACCATTCCCTCTCAAGATTATTTCAAATTAAAGATACATCTCCATTTTGTTGAAATGCATCTTTAGACACAAATGGTTTGGATCTCTTTTCATTTGGTAAACTTCCTAATACAATTCTATGTTTCATGTAGAAGAATCACAAATCTCCCTATGTATCTACTAAAGCAGGCAAAATGTGGGAATTTTTAACAAATTTATTAAATTTTTTAAACAAAATTTTAATAGATTTTATGTAAAGTTGAAGTATGTTTAGAATTAATTTCAGTTTTCCCTCTGTGCTAAACTTCCAATTCTGTTCTTCCCTAAATGGGAGAGAAATTATCTATTTATAGACCATGTAATCAATTTAGCTAAGGTTGTCTTATCAAGTAGATAGTGGCTACTCTCGTGTAATAATTATTTGAGTAACCTGATTTCACTTATCACTCTGTCTTGATTACTAATATTTCAGAGTTCAACTTATAGGAAAATAACTCTACTTGCTCAGGAATGTGTCCAGAGTGAAAGGAGGGACCTTTCTTCATCTAGAAAGGATCACAAAAGGTAATACACCAATGGTAATGGGAAATATTTTATTTCATGTTAAAAAAAACCAAACATTTAATGGAATACATTTTAGCTTCTGGAAACCATATCAGGAATAAGCTCATTCTTTGCATCATCTTTAAATCAGTATATTAGAATAAAAGGCAGAACTATTACATTTTCCATATAATTAAATAATCAAATTGGAAATTGTATTGGGACCAAAATCTTATACCAATGTACTTTTATTAATTGTTTTGTGTACCAAATTATTATTTTTTAACCAAAGTATAATTGACACAATGTTGCATTAGTTCTAGGTGTACAACATAGTAATTTGACAACTCTACACATGCTTGCCATTATAATTACTGCCACCAAACAATAACAATATTACCTACACTGTACTTTTCATCTCATTGGCTTATTTTATAACTGGAAGTTTGTACTTTTTAATCCCCTTCATCTATTTCACCCATCCTCCCCCCCCACCTCCCCTCTGGAAACTACCAGTTTGTTCTCTGTATTTAAGAATCCATTCGTTAGTTTGTTTTGTTTTTTATATTCCACATACAAGTGAAATAATATGTCATTTGTCTTTCTCTTATTTCACTTAGTATACATAATAATCTGTAGGTCCATTCATATTGTCACAGTCAAAAGATATCATTTGTTATGGCTGAGTAATATTCCACCATTACACACACACACACACACACACACACACACACACACACACACACCATCTTTATCCATTTAACTGTGGACACTTGGATTGTTTCCCTGTCTTGGCTAATGTAAGCAATGCTATAGTTTTTGAACTGTTATTTGAATAAAGATTTATATGATACTTATTTTTAATTTTTTGAAGAACCTTCATATTGTTTTCCACAATGGATATACCAATTTACATTCCTACCAATGCTGTACAAGAATTCTCTTTTCTCCACTCTTGTCAACCCTGCTCTCTTTTTTGAAACTGATCATTCCAACAGAAGTCCGGTAATAGCTTGTTGTAACTTTGATTTGCATTTTCCTGATGATTAGTGATGTTGAACATCTTGTGTTTGTTGGTCATCTTTACAACTTCTTTGGAAAAATTTCTATTCTGTCAGGTCCTCTGCCCATTTTTTAACTGATTGATTGGGGTCTTTTGTTGTTAAGTTTTAAGAGCTCTTTATATATTTTACATATTAACTCCTTATTGACTATATTAGATGCAAATATCTTCTTCCATCCAGTAGGTGCCTTTTTGTAGTAAATCTTGAAATCTGGGATTGTGCTAACTCCAGCTTTGTTTCTTTCTCAAGACTGCCTTGGCTATTTGGGGTAATTTGTAATTCCATAGAAATTTTAAGATTATTTGTTCTAGTTCTGTGAAAAGCCATTAGTATTTTGATAGACATTGTATTGAATCTGCAGATTGCTTTAGGCAATATGAATATCTTAAGTGTTAATTCTTCCAATCCTGAGCATGGTCACTTTCCATTTGTTTGTATAAATTTCAATTTTTTTCATCATCTTATGGTTTTCAGAGTATAGATCTTTTAACTGCTTGGTTAAGTTTTTTCCTTTCATTTTTTTTTAGTGCAATTGTAGATGGAATTATTTTCTTAATTTCTCACTACCACTTCATTATTAGTGCATAAAAACAATTTATGTGTGTTGATTTTGTTTTCTGTGACTTACATGAATTCAGAAATTATGTAAATTCAGAAATTACTTTTAATAGTTTTTTGGTGGAGTCTTTAGAGCTTTCCATATATGGTATCATGCCATATGAAATAGTGATAGTTTTACTTCTTCTTTTTGAATCTGGATGCCTTGTCTGATTTTTGTGGCTAAAAATTCCATTTCTATTTTGAATAAAAATGGTGAGAGTGGACAACTTTGTCTTGTTCTTGAACTTAGCAGAAAAACTATCAGTTTTTCCACCACTGAGTATGATGTTAGCTGTTCATTTTTCATATGGTTTTTATTATGTTGAGATATGTTCTTCCTAAACCCCCTTAGTTGAGGTTTTATCATGAATGGGTATGTGTGTGTGTGTACACTGTGCATGCGTGTGTGCACATGTGTGTAATAGATCTTGTATTCAGTTCCCCCCATGTGGATTTCTGTCAAAAAAAAATTGGCAAATACATGATCTTGTGATGTCAGAGATGGAAGGAACCTAAATGATCATTTCATTTACTCTAGTTAACTAATTGGTTAAGAGGTGACACCAACTAGGGACCCAGGAATAGGGAAGTCTTCAGTGAGTGCTAAGGTAGAAGAATAGATCAAAGAAAGTGCTACAAGATGGAGCTGACAAGAAGTAGTTAGAATGTGGGGAGACAGTGTACTGGTTATTTGGATTTCATCTGTTAAATATCTGAGCTATGCTAGGTGTCTTTTCTCAGCCTTGCTGGCTAACTTACAATACCTATCTAATTATGTTCAAAGTCAATCATGAAACTATTGACATTTGGGGTTGAATAATTCTTTGTCAAAGGGGCTGCCTCATACATTATAGGATGTTTTATAGCATCCCTGGTCTCTGTTCACTAGATCTAAGCAGCAACCCCTAGCTGAGACAACCCAAAATGCCTCCAGACATTGCAAAATATTCCCTGAAGATAAAATCCCCCCCAACTGAGAATCACTGCTCTAAAAAAATTTAATATGTAGTTGTATTGATTCCTACAAGCTAAAGGGATAGAAGAACCTGAAAATAGTTTCTAGTCTTATGGCAAAATTTATTGAATTATTTTGAAAATGTTTTATGGCTTAATACTGTATCAATAAATGTGATGTGTATTTTTCTATACACTTAGTAATTACATTAGTAAACAGTTCTCTAAGCTCATGCAGAATCTTTGAAACATAAGAAAAATACTTTATTTTTGGCTGCCACTATCACTTTATTTATTTAAAATTTATTTAGTCTGAGAAAGCCTTTCCCCATCACTAGAGAAGTTTCAGCAAGTCCATTTCTCCTCTGGGTATTCACTGATAATAAAAGTCCTCTGGGTACTTTAAGTCACAAACCCACTCTCAAATCAGAAAATAGAACACTCATTCTTTGTAATTATTCTGATTCTTAAATTGATCTAGCACTAAATCTTCTCTTCCCCAGGCTAGGGCTTACTTGTGGCAAAAGGAAAAAAGTAGGGCAGCATGGGCTTCTTGTTGGTTTTCCCCTGCCATCCATTTCTCCTTCTCTGCTAGCATTCTGTTACTTCTGACCCCTCTTAGGTCAAAATGAGATGCAAGATATTCTGGGGAACAGTGTAGTCCCATGTGGCAGGTGCCATTGTCTATCAACATTGAGACCCTCTGGTGGGCAGATTTTTAAAGCTGATGGTCATTTCATGGGCACATTTATTAGTTCTTCCTGCCCTGCAGTGTTTCCCTGACAATATTTCGTGGCATGGATAGTGTATCTTTATTCCTCTGACTGACACTACTTCTCCCCTCCTAGTCTTCCAAAGTCCACTGCTCCCAAACTCCCCAGACTGGAGTCAATGCCCTGCCATGACTTGCCCTGATCTTCAACAGAAATCCCAAGGGCCATGTGTGGGTCCTCTTCTTCATGAGGACCCCACTGGGTACATTGGAATACCCCCATTCTCTGGCCCAGGAACACTGTGGAAGCACAGCCCCAACCCATGCAGAGTCAGAAACCTTGACTGCAAAGGTGAATACAGTTATTAAACAGCTACAAGCATCAGTATTCTGGCTCTCTTGAAGAAGGACCCCTATGTAAATAAGGTCTTACTAGGCCTTAGGCAATATACCCAACCCAATTCCTGGAAGTGTTTAATGGGAGTTTAGCAGAGCTTTAAGATGCACTATAAAATACTATCTTCATTGTGAACTCTTGACTCTGTTTTGAATCCCAAAGAAGAGGTGAGTCTCCAGAATCTGGTAACTGGGTCCTGGAAACCATTCCAAACATGATGTCTCTGCCTACATCAAACTGTTATTTTGACCTTTGATCTGGCTATGTAAGTTCCTGTAACTTTAGTTTTCATCTTAATAATTATATATTTTTTCAAAAATCCACCAAAATCTGTCCAGATTTCTATGTAGTCATCTATAAAATGGATTTCACCAAATGATATTCAAGTTCATAGAAGATTTGAAATTCTGAGTATATGCTGCAAATTTCAAAACAAACCTGTATGAAAAATTGCTTTCCTTAGTTTTCATTAATCTATTTTTATTAGATTTTTATTTAAAGATTTTATTTATTTATTTAACAGACATCACAAGTAGGCAGAGAGGCAGGTAGAAAGAGAAGAAGCAGCAAGCTTCTTGCTGAGCAGAGAGCCCGATGTGGGGTTCAATCCCAGGACCCTGGGATCATGACCTGAGCCAAAGGCAGAGGCTTTCACCCACTGAGCCACCCAGGCTCCCCTACATATTTTTTTTAATATTAGTCCCATTTAGGAGTTTTAAAGCATGAGCAGTAGTTTAATAATCAATACATTTTTAGTGAGTACCTGCTATGGACCAAGAGCTGTGCTTTAGAGTATGTGAAACGGTGCTGTACAGCTTAATTCACTTCTTTCAATCTTTTTCTAAATCTATCAATTTCTATAACATTCTCCATTACGTATTAGGATAAATTAACCTACCCTTAAAGCACTTTACAATGGTAGGGAGACATCTTATGTGAAAGTACAATGATCATATTGCCAAAGGTACTGTAAATCTTTAGGACATAAAGTTGTATTCTATATTAAGTAGAGCTGTCACTGGAAGTTGCTAGTTCTTTACGTAGATGTAAACAGTTAACAACAGTTATTCCCCAGTTCAAACAATGTCTCTGGGAAGTATTTTTCTAATTTCTCCAATTTTATTTTTATGTTCCATAGTATTTAGTGCCATGATGTGTAGTAAGGAGAACCAAATAATGAAACTAATGGCTTGTATGGAATTACTCAGTGTTCATGAAAAATGAATCCAATTCCATCCCAGAAAATGACTGATGCAGATATCTGAATCTTTCAAAATAGTTGTGTACCACTAAAATCCACTTCTTATTTCTCCAGATGCAAAGGAGGCTAAAGAGAATATGATCATTTTCCCATTTTGACATTGTAAAAACTCTTGACTTGCCATTCAGATGTACTTCTGGGAGAGTACAGAAAAAGATGGGCTGCCTTTGGGGGAGGAAAAGGAGAGTTTTCATGTCTAAAATGCTAACTTTCACATATTGATCCATAAGATTCCTCATATCATTCTACATCATTCCTCCTACACATTTCCTAAATAATAAAAACTGTAATGATAGCTAATATGTATTGAATGCTTAATATTTTATGTATTTTATTACACCAGTATCTTATAGATAGCATGCCAAATTCCATAGTCTTTAATATTCATTTGCTTTCATTTTGAGGTCACATTTACGTAACCTAACCATCATATATGACAAAGCAGGAAGCACAACATTAGGCTGGGAGACTTCACTGAGGAATCACTTCTGTGGATTCTGTGGGGTTGTCTATTTTGAAGGGAGTATGGTGGCCAGGGGCTATTGATCAGTAAGTGTGTAGAATAATGTATAAAGCGTCAGGGATAATAACTGCTGAACCTCTGGTCCTTTGGGATGCTACCTACAGAAGTAACCTAAATATATGCATGAAGACAAGAATTTACATTTGCTAGATTTGTTTTTTTACAGATCAATATCCTTTCTTGACCTCTGAGGAAATTATAGTTTAATATAAGATGACCTATACAACCAAAGTAGCGGATTTGTTAATTTTGGTAATAGACATACACGGGTTTCGCAGAGAACTCTGATATACTTCTAGTCTGCCTGTAGGGATTACTGCGGTTTATTTCATTGCCCTTGGTAGTCAGGTGATGGTGCTTACCTCATCATTATGCTCTCACATCTTGTCTCCAAAGGTGGAGCTGTGGGCTGGGGAGTAAATGAGAACCCCGTCAGGGAAGGAGTATGGATATTTAAGCCCATGTGTTTCCATGGGAAGATAGAGGAATGGGGTGGGATATTGACTGGGGAAAGGGGAAGAATAAATTCTGCATTTGTGACAAGTTGGGTTTGGTGTACGGATCACCAGGGTTTTCCCATTTGTCTTTTCACAACCTGTTCCCACTTCCTCTTTCGGAGGCTTTTTTTCTAATCACTTTTTGTTTGCACTGTGATTTCTCCCCTCCC